>NC_092815.1:14152626-14459709 GCF_023375885.2 Dermacentor andersoni
ATATGCATATTAACTGCCTAGAATATGGATGTGACCAACATTTCTGGAATGCAACCACAAAAAACTAACCTTTTCAATCTTGAATGGGTTTCCAAACATGTGCTGCCGTACAGGTGTAGATTCAATTTCCCGCAATGGTGTGGGCATCCGTTTAAGGTATTCCTGGTAGTTACCCATTTGGCTAACAGGAAGGTTGTGCAATTGTTCTGCATAAATGACACAGCAGCACACAGAGCATAAAGAAACATTAGTACCTAGGCACATCACTGAAGCTCTAAGGGACTACGAAAAAAATGGCCCTTACAAAACACACAGATATGTACTAAAAAAGAAAAAGGGAAATTCATGCAAGTTTCTTACACTTTTCGAACCAATAACCATTAATACAACACTTTTTTCCAAACCTTTAACAAGTATACATAACTGAGCTACTGCCATCAGGGCATAAAAGTGGTATATATATATAAAGCAAACAAATCAACAGACGTAAGAACTATTCAATACCAATGCAACTATAAGGCCATAATAATGTGACAGGCAGCAGAAAGTCACACACCTTTCACCTAAAAGATTTTGCGGAATCAAAAGTGCATAATGTTGCATGACGCACGAGTCAAGCTAGACTGAATGCATAATTCTTGCTACTATGTGCAGGCCAGCATGAAGCACAACCAATGATGAGAAATACGAAACAATAAGTGCAAAGAAGGCCTCAGTTGATGCTTTTCTTGGAAGACTTCCTGAAACTGCAACCTTTAACAGCAATTTTCTGTTACTGGTTAACTTTCTTCTACTGAACAAAAACAGGGAGGTTTTCAAGGGAGTATTAGTGTTCATCTCTAGTATCTCTTTCAGAGCCATGCACTCTGTGATGGCAACAGAAAACCCTCCCCTCATACTGGGAAGAAAGACTAACTTGATATTGGCATCTTAAATATACTTGCATAAATACACATGCATGCATTGTTCTTACCCATATAGTACAGTAGACTTTTGTCAATTTGACTTGGCTAATCTGATTCTTTTAGTCAGTTCTATCCTAACCAAAGTCCAGCCAGGCACTAATACATTTCTATGGGCCAAAACTTTTGTTAATTCTATCATGAAACTGGTCCTCGCTGAATTAATTGAAGTTCACTGGTCAGCACAAATGCACCTCACCTTAATGGTGACCTCACTGGTGATTCCAATAGCTGCAGTGTCTGACTTGACAAGGCACAGCGAATGCGTCAAACATGCGTCATCTTCTGCCAAACACACAGATTTTCAACCTGCCCTAACAATAACAGCTCACAATGAATGACTACAGTATTTACCCTTTTCTAATGTACACATTTCTTTCAAGAAAAACTGGCCCAAAATTCACCAATGATCACAATACTCCCTAATGCGAAATTTGAGCACAGGGCTTCAGGCATCTCGAATGCCACGCGAAGTAGTGCATGTGCAGTGGGTACAAAGCCCACGCCAGTGCTTTGTTTCCACATGTGTTATCGGAGGGCTGCATGCCTTAGTAATGACATCACTGGCGACTGGGTGACGGCGCACACATTTGGGGCGCCATCTCGTAGCGGGTCACCACAGTGGAACACATCTCATGTGGCACTCTTCTTTCCTCCTTGCACTCCCTTCTCTATCACAGTCTTTCATCCTCTGCTCGTTCTGCCGGTTACACTGATGCTCAACGCAGGAACGGATTCCTAAGCACTGCACTCTAAAAAATTGCCTGCATGGTGCAACTGGATATGAAACCAAGTTCACAGTGCTTGCAACAGGCTACCATCACAAGATGGCAACAGAACAAGTTCCCATGTGCTATGACAACGCGCCACTTTCAGTCTTTGATTATGAAAGCTTTCTCAAAGGCTAAGTAGGGGTGTGTGAATATCAACATTTTATAATATGAACTGAATACTTAACTTCGAATATCGGATAATGATATGCACATGCACTTATTAGCAAGTTGGGTTAATTTGTTAAGTTAGAACATTGCAATTACAATGTCAATGTTAAATATGCGTACTAGTGAACCGCTATACTAAGGCATTATGTATTTGGCTCATGATAACTTGGATAATTTAGTAATTCCCACTAGGTGTCCTCGCCAGCTTGTGCCTTATTATACCACATCAAATCCCCGTAAACTAGAAGGCATTTGACCTTGTGCCAGTTGTCACTCATCGCACTTGCTGTCAAGAAATAAGCTCAAAATTGGGGGTGGCACTGAAAAAGAACTTGTGGAGAGTGTGCTGGGAGGCTAGTTGGTCCCTAAAGTCTCGTCCCTAACACAGTTTAAATTCACAAAAAAGTGTTGTAAACTCATGCCCTTCGCTACTGAGCAGCTGGCTTTCCCGCAAAGATTATGCGTTTATTGGCTAAGCGTGCTTTACAGGTGAAATTTAGTTAGCAGCTAAATTCAGCACAATATCGCCCCAATAGTCTTAGATTAGATAGAAACAAATGCAAACAACCATGTTTGCTCCTGCACAGGCACAAATAAATGCAATTTGATTTGAATATTTGTGTACAGGCGAATATTCGAACATTATCAAATATGTATTTTTCGAATCGAATACAATATTAAATATAATATTCGATAATATTTGAACTGTTAGAATATTCACACACCCCTAGGGATAAGGTATCTCACATGCTAAGCCAGCGGCAATAAGCCATGTCATGTGTTTTTGGCATCCCACAGAATTGGATGAGCCACCATCCCGTTGGTGACTGCTGCGTAGTCGTTTGATAAATACACAATATCAAATGTGCAATGGACCATATGGAAGGTGACATGTTATGGTCCATAGACAGTGATAAAGAGCTGTGAGACAGTGATGAAAACGGACATTAGGAGTAAATAAATGTCCATTCCGTGAAGGTAAGGTTCGCTGGTTTCATCCTTTTCTGATTGCCAGAATCAGAGGCATGCTACATTTATTTCGTTAAAAAATTAGGTTTGAACAAGATTTTTACGTTGTTTAGGAGCTTGAATGTCATCTACAAGTTAGTTTTTTAGTTTGAACCCAAAAAAAGTGGGCAGGCTTTCGATTCAGGGCCATGTTAGTCTCTAGCGAATACTGCCAAATGAAAACCTATGTGTCTTGTAATTTTTTCTGTCGCTCTTTCTACCTGCAGGATAATTCGAAGAAGTTTGTCAATCCCATCAGGTTCCAATTACTGGGGAATATGTCCTTGTATTTTTCTTAATTTGAAAGAAGTGTGGCGACCTAGATCTTGCTGAGGCTGTACATTGCGTTACTACTACTGAAAAGGTGGCTGGAGCATAGTGAAAGTGTGTAACAGCACTTTACTCTAGCCACCTATCTTTGCCATATTGTGCATTATTTACAACAAAGCTATACACTCTCTGATTGATTGAATGAGTGAGTAAGTCTTGGCTGGTCTTGACCGGTCGAGACTTACTCGAGACAGACAATTGACTTGTCTTGAGTAAGTGATCGACATGTCTTACCAGCATCCTGCAACCGTGTGATAGTGCCCGGGTGTAGGTAGCGTGCCCGCATCCGTGCCACCTGATGGAGGAGAGAGGCACGACCGATATCAAAAGGGTTTCTTGGGGGCGCCTCAGCCGTGTCAGGGGGCCGTGGTGGCGCTGGTGCCAGTGCGAAGCCTGGGAAGTCATTCAGCTCCTGGCGCAAGCCTTGCAGGCGCTCACGTAGGGCGGGATTCCAGCTGAGTGCCAGCTCAGAGAGCTTTGTCACCTCACCCGTTGATGGCCGTGGAACTCCAGGGCTCACCCGCACGCCTTCGGCGCCCAGGCCTGTCTTGGGCCCACCCACTGCACTTACCACCTTCTCGTACTCGGCCTTTGCCTGTATCATGGAGATGACCACAGGCGCACATTAGTATTCCTGGCACACATTCTCTTTAGGAAGGCACACACACACACAAGAGGTGTCTTATTTATACTGTACAGGTTAAATAATTAAACAGCCAAATCACATGTAGGTGCATGCTTTTTGTGAAGATGCTACACTATGCCCATGCTGACGTCAAGATATTCACAAAATGGTGAATATCTTATTGCTTTAATCAATGTGAAACAAAAAAAAAATTGGCGGTGCGTTCATCCTTTAGAGATGATTGCAACTTCAATGTGATTAGCAATCTATCTTATGATTTGTGCATAGAAGGGTTTGGGTGCGAGCTAGTTGGTATGGGTCATTCATGTTAAACAGTGCCAAAACACACAAAGACAAGGAAGAGCACAGGACCAGCGCTGTGGTGCATAATTGTTGGTATCTCTCTTTATATGTGACTTCTGCAGCATAACAATATAAATAAATATATATATATATATATATACCCATACCAACTAGCTCGCACCCAAACCCTTCTATGCACAAATCATAAGATAGATTGCTAATCACATTGAAGTTGCAATCATCTCTAAAGGATGAACGCACCGCCAATTTTTTTTTGTTTCACATTGATTAAAGCAATAAGATATTCACCATTTTGTGAATATCTTGACGTCAGCATGTAGCACCACTCAAGTTCTTTACGTATATATATATATATATATATATATATATATATATATATATATATATATATATATATATATATATACGTAAAGAACTTGAGTGGTGCTACAAGGTAAACAGAACAAGTTGTGAAAGGGTTTTAATTTAATTTCGACAGTTTCGATCGGTGGACCGATCTTCATCAGGGTTTACAAAAAAATGGCAGTTCGGCCCTGGTAGTGAAGACACCAGACCGGGTGCCCGGTCATTCTTACATACATCAAACCGATGATGTGTAGTGTTTTATGGCGCAAGGGCCAGGTATGGCCAAAGAGCGCCATGACAAAGGTAATGTTAGCGGTTCATTGTGAATGATGCAGGCAATGAATTAGACAATGAATTTCTCATGGTATATGTGACATGGCTGTAAAAAGGCCTAAAATCGGTCGCTGTTGATGGCGTAAAATATATAGTTGTTAAAATCATGACTCTAAGTAATGCTGTGGGCTATGGTAATGGGGTTTCGTTAAAAGCATGATGCAATAAAACATAGCGTTGACACTTTAGATTCAAGAAAGCCTTTGAGTAGAAGGCTGTTATACGTGATCTAAAAATGTCCTGGCCAAATGATTTCGAGAGTGTCTGTTTCACCTAAAAACGCTAAAACTAGTTTCGGATTAAAAAGCGGTTCATTGCCGAGAAAAAATTTCGGGTGGAGAGGAATGTTTTCGCGATATGCGGAAATGAAATACTTTTTCCTCTGTGTTTCTATTGCAGGGCATTGAATGAGAACGTGCAGTACTGTGAGGTTTTGGCCGCACTTACTACAAGTCGGAGGATACCCCCCAGTCAAGAGGTAAGAGTGGGTGCCGTAAGTGTGTCCTATTCTTAATCGACAAAGGAGCACTTCGTGATATCGTGATGTTCTCTCTGATACCCAATATCCTAATTTGGGTTTTATCAAGTGCAGTTTATTTGATATCTGAGCATTCCACTGTTGCTGCCAGTGTATTTTCAGCTTGTGACGCAAGTATGCTTTAAGATCTGTGGCTGGGATGGGTATGTTTATATCCGTGTCACTAAAAGCTACTGAAGTAGCTTTCTCATCAGCAGCTTCGTTGCCTTTTATACCACAGTGGCCAGGTACCCAGCATAGGATGATCGTTTGTCTAGTACTATAAGCTGAGCACAGCAATGTATACAGTTCATTAAAGACAGTGTTTTTATGTATACGTACATTCATTAGGGCTCGGACTACACTCAATGAGTCTGTGTACACAATAGCCCTAGTCAGATTGGTTTGCTTGATGTGCTTTATTGCAGAGAGTATTGCATACGCTTCCGCTGTAAAAATACATGTATGTGGGTTCAGTGTACCGGATATTAAAAATGCTGGTCCTAGTGCTGCGTAGGCAACACCAGAAGGGGACTTAGAGGCATCTGTGTAGAATTCAGCACAAGAATATTTCTCCTGAAGCTCAAGAAAATGTGACCGTATGTGTGCCTCAGGCGCTCGTTTTGATATTTCTGCAAACGAGACGTCACACTCGATAGTCTTCCACTCCCAAGCCGGTGGAAGCCGCGTAGTTGCCATTATGACATTCTCTAAAATCGGCGCACCAGTTTCTTCGGACAATGCTTCCAACCGAAGGGACAAAGGAGGTCTAGTGCCTGGGCGATTACGGATAAGTCTAGCCGTAGACAAGTCGCAAATAAGTGAATGGCATGGATGATGGGAATCTGATTTGACCTTGAGGGCGTAAGAGAGAGTTAAATATGTTCTTTGAAGATATAGGGACCATTCGTTAGCTTCAGCATACAGGCTTTCTACGGGGCTAGTCCTGAAAGCACCAGTAGCGAGACGGATACCCAAGTGGTGGACGGAATCGAGCATCTTCAAAGCACTAGGCGTGGCAGAGTTATACACAATGGCTCCGTAGTCAAGACGTGACCGTATAAGGCTTTTGTACAAGCTCAAGAGGCATCTTCTATCACTTCCCCAAGATGTGCGGGATAAGAGCTTCAGTAGATTCATTGTCCTCAAGCATTTCATTTTCAGATATTTTAAGTGTGGGATAAAAGTTAGTTTGGTGTCTAAAATGAGGCCTAGAAATTTATGTTCTTGACTAACAGATAGCCGTTCTCCATTAAGATCAATAACGGGCTCCGGTATTACGCCTCTCTTATTGGGGAAAAGAATGCATGTACTTTTTTCAGGGTTTAGTTTAAAGCCGTTCTCGTCTGCCCACTTAGACAACTTATTCAGGCCAAGCTGCACTTGTCGCTCGCAAATACTAAGATTACATGACTTGTAACCTATTTGGATATCATCCACATATACGGAATAAAACATTGTACGTGGTATGATACTATGGATCGAATTCATTTTTACAAGGAATAAAGTACAGCTCAGCACTCCACCTTGTGGCACACCTGTTTCCTGAATAAATAGACGAGATAGGACATTACCAACACGAACATGGAATGTGCGGTTGCACAGATAACTTTGAATCACCTTTAGCAAGTTGCCTCGGATGCCCATTCCAGCTAGATCACGAAGAATTCCGAAACGCCAAGTAGTATCGTATGCTTTCTCCATGTCTAAAAATACTGATAGGAAAAACTGTTTGTGCACAAAGGCATCCCGGATATTTGTCTCGATACGGACAAGTTGATCTGTTGTGGATCTATGTTCCCTGAAGCCACACTGCAAGGGATCTAGTATCTTGTTACTTTTAAGAAAATGCACCAAGCGACGGTTAATAATTTTCTCAAAAAACTTACATAGGCAGCTCGTTAGGGCTATAGGCCTATAGCTGCTGGTCAAAGACGGATCTTTGCCCTCTTTCAGAATCGGGATTATGAGTGCTTGCTTCCAGGCTGACGGGATGTAGCTGGCAGAGAATATGGCGTTAAAAAGGGAGAGGAGCGTTTTGTGTGCTTCGGGATGCAGATGTTGGATCATCTCGTATATTATTCGATCGGTGCCAGGAGCTGATTTATTAAAACTATGTAATGCAGCCTGAAATTCAGCCATATTGAAAGGACGGTTGTAGGATTCATTGTTCTTTCCTTTTAGGTCCCGAGGCAGTCTCTCAGCTTGTTTCTGGTATCTAAGGAATACATCGGAGTAATGCAATGGGCTAGAAATGTTTTCAAAATGTGCTCCTAGAAAGTCAGCTTGGTCCTGAAGAGTATTTCCTTGTGTGTTTACTAATGGTAGTGGATTAGTTTGCCGACCTTTTATTTTATTCACTCTGTTCCAGGCTTTTCGTTCGTCAGTATAAGAGTTGATGCTAGAAATATATCTCTGCCAGCTTTCCCTTTTAGCACGGCGCCGCGTTCTTCTACCCTCAGACTTTATTTTCTTGAAAATTATCAAGTTCTCTGTAGTTGGAGAGTCTCGAAGGTTGTTCCAAGCTTTATTTTGATTTCTACGCGCTTTTTTGCAGTCGTCGTTCCACCATGGAACACGTCGCTTACAGGACGATCCATTTGTTACGGGGATACATACTGACGCCGCATCAACTATGAACGCCGTGAAATATGCCACTGCATCTTCGATAGAAAGATTACAGATATCATTCCAAGTCAAATGTGTAAGCTCCCTGTATCGTGTCCAGTCGGCACAATCGACTTTCCACCGGGAGTCATGTGGAGAGCACTCATCACCTTTTGTTAGTTTTATGACAATGGGGAAATGATCGCTCCCGTAGGGATTCTTAATTACGTTCCACTCCAGATGCGGCAAGAGTAAACTCGATGCGATGCTTAAATCGATAGATGAGAATGTTTTGTTTGCGATACTGTAAAATTTAGGTTCTTTCCTATTAAGCAAGCAAGCATCTGTAGTGAGGAGGAAGTTTTCAATTAAGCGTCCTCTGGCATCACAGCGACGGCTTCCCCAAAGGGTGTTGTGTGCATTAAAATCTCCAACGACAATGTATGGCTCGGGCAGCTCATAGATAAAGGTGTGAAATTCTGTTTTGGAAAGCTGGTAGTTCGGGGGGATGTATACAGAGGTAATTGTGATCAGTTTATTAAACAGTACCGCACGGACTGCAACTGCCTCTAGAGTTGTTTTAAGTTGAAGTTGCCGGCAAGCAACACCCTTATCTACTATTATTGCCACGCCGCCAGACGAAGTGAGGGCGTCGTTGCGGTCTTTTCGATAAACGGTATACTGCCGGAGAAAGTTCGTGCGTGAAGGATTAAGATGTGTTTCTTGGACACACAGCACCTTTGGACTGTACTTATGTAAAAGTTCCTTAATGTCGTCTAGGTTGTGGAGTAAACCCCTGACGTTCCATTGTATTATCTGTGTATCCATAATGTATGTGTTTCGTGCTGTGTGTCTAAGAAATATGGATTAGATTATCTCACGAGACCTTTGCAGGCCCCGTGAAACGAGATCTCTCAATCTTCCGGGCGCGCTCAAGGGAGCTGCGCCGTTCCTTCGGCGTCTGAAACGCCGGAATTGTATTTGTATCCATCACCTCGTCTGAGGTGGTGGATAGTGCCTGCGCAGCGGGCACGTTCACGGGGGTGGTGGGCCTATCTGCAAGCGCAGTGGCCTTGGGTCCAACAGGCCCGAGGGTCTGCTGGTCCTCCTTTGTGGGGGCCGGTACAGCGCTGGCTGTTCCAGCCGGGGGGGCTGGTGGCGTGACCGCCGTCACACTCCGTGTGACTTGGGCGGCCGCCGAAGGATGTAGCGCTGCCCCCCGGCGCGCCACATCGGTGTAGGATGGGTTAGATTGATTGATGGAGAAGCGTTTGCGCGCCTCTTGGAAGGAAAGGTTCATTTTTACTTTGATTTCGATGATTTGTTTTTCTTTTTTCCAGGATGGACAAGAACGAGAGTATGCGGGGTTATTCCCTTCACAGTTAGCGCAACGTGTGGCGGAAGTGCAAGTGTCGGACGAGTGCTCCTTTGATGCACATTTTGCACAAGTCGTGCGCCCTCGGCAACTTTGTGAACCGTGCCCGAACCGCTGACACTTGAAGCATCGGCGTGGGTTAGGAATGTATGGCCTTACCCGCAGTTTGCAGTATCCTGTCTCTATTGAATCTGGTAAGTTGCTAGTTCCAAAGGTGATGATTATGTGCCTGGTTGGTATTTCTTTGTCATCTCGCCTTATTTTTATCCTTTGTACCTTGACGACGTTCTGATCTTGCCATCCTTCGAGTAATTCACTTTCGGTAAGTTCGATAAGGTCATCTTCTGAGATGACACCGCGCACTGTGTTCATCGACCTGTGTGGTCCTACAGAAACGGGAATGTCTCCAAACGCTACAAGTTTTGATAGTTTGTCATATTGTGGCTTGTCGCGAACTTCTAGTAGAAGATCGCCACTTCCCATCTTCGTAACTTTATAACCTGGGCCTATTGCTTCAGTGATAGATTTAGCTACAAGAAATGGTGATATCATTCGGACGGTCTTGGTTTCGTGCTGGCTGTGGACAACGTGGTATTTAGGAAAGGACACTTTTGGTTGCATGAAAAAGTTGAACTGTTCATCGGTGCGCCCCCTCTTCAGGGAGCGATCAGGTAATAGGGGAAAAGCTTCAGCCATAAAAATTTGGAAAATTCGGCGGCGATGGTGGCCACCCACCACCGAGCCCAACAAGGGGACGCTACAAGGTCGGGAAAATACCTGCAGACGCCAGCCATGCATCGCCGCTATAACCTAATATACGATACCCAAGGTTGGGTAACTACACCAGGTTAACCCTCGCCACCTGGAAGTCTGGAAGTAAGAAGAAGCGAAGAGATGACAGGAAAGATTGAAAGTGAGAGAGAAAGACGAAGATTGAAGAAAAGGACAGGAAAAGGTGACTGCCGATTTCCTCCAGGTGGGTCAGCCTGGAGGTGCCGTCTACGTGAAGCCGAGGCCAAAGGGGTGTGTTGCCGCCGCCGAGGGGCCGTAAAGGTCCAAACACCTGGCATTGGCTCAACCCCCAGGATCCCCTTTTCCCCGGACACGGCTAAGCCGCGCACGGCTACACGCGGGAGGGTCCAACCCTCGTGTGCTCGGGTACGTGGTGTCGCAACACACCAAACGCCTGCTGACGCAGACGCCCCTGCGGGGGTCAAACCGAGAGGAACAGTTGTGACAGTGATTGATTTTCGGCGCCTTGGCAGATTTACAGCGGCCTTTGGCAGCTATGCAGGGCAAGAGGAAGGCGGAGTCACATGTATGTAGAGCAAGGAGGTCAGTGAGGAAAAAAAGGGAAAAAGAAAGAAAAAGGAAAGAAAAAGAAGAAAGCACACAGGAGGAGGGAGACGTGAGTCGGAGAGTGAGGGGGGCGGGAAGTAGCGGCAGCTAGGTTCCCGTGCACCCGAGGCAAGGAGGGAGAAAACGGTCGCTCCGCAGCACCAGTGCGTGGGCTGCCGTTGTAGCGGGAGAGAGGGCAAGTTGAATCGGGTGGCGGGGGGCACAATAGAGAAGGGGCCCAGAAGGAAGACAGAAGAGCGGCAACTTGTGGAAAGAGACACAGTGTCACAGTACACATCAATCACTGTCACAACTGTTCCTCTCGGTTTGATGTATGTAAGAATGACCGGGCACCCGGTCTGGTGTCTTCACTACCAGGGCCGAACTGCCATTTTTTTGTAAACCCTGATGAAGATCGGTCCACCGATCGAAACTGTCGAAATTAAATACTTGTTCTGTTTACCTTGTAGCACCACTCAAGTTCTTTACGTTTGAAAGGTAGCCTGAAGAATCCCTCTTTGCCTACTATATATATATATATATATATATATATAGTTCAAGGAATAGAAGCACGTAGAAAAAATAACATGACTTTACTGACGTTTCGGCTGGGGTGCGGCCTTTATCAAGAATTCTCTCTTAATGAAGGCCAGACTCCAGGCGAAACGTCAGTAAAGTCATGTTATTTTTCCTACGTGCTTCTATTCCTTGAACTATTTCTGTGCTGGATCCTGTGATTCTATGCTTCACTGATATACATATATATATTGTTACACTGCAGAAGTCACATATAAAGATGTATTTACAATATTTATAAGAGAAACAAATGCATAAACGAGATGGCTATCAAAACCGATTCCACCTCTATATGTCAAATCATCTTCCAACTGGTGCCACTGTTGGTTGCGCCGTAACAATGTGATCATTATTATAAAAAGTGGCACAAAGCCAGTGACGCAAGTTGGCGCCAAGGAGGTTTACAGATGAGTGGCACATATCCAGTGGCACATACATATACCCAGTAACTCAAGTTGGCATCAAAGAGCTTCATTGCAGAGCACCACATATCTAGTTTTACACACCCAGTGACCCAAGTTGCACCGCTAGTTGCTTCTGAACCCAGTTTACACGGACTACCATGACCAAGTTGGTGGGACATAGATACCACAAACTGGGTGAAGTTCCTAAAGAATGATAATCGCATTACACAGCTTGTTTTACATTAACTGAGACTGCCCATTATCACAGCCTTAATGGTGAAATTTGCCTAAGCGTGTCCCAGTGCAAACCGCGATTCTTGCTTCACATGCCACCTTCCCCATTCCAACCTGAAAACTGCTCACCTGGTTTTTGAGGCGCTTGAGGTAGTTAAGCACGGTGTAGCTGAGGCAGTTCTCCATAGAGTCTGGCACCAGGTTGGGAGCACCCATACGCTGCAGAGCACGCTTCAGGGGTCCCGCATAGTACAGTGGCATGCCCTTGAGGTAAGTATCAAACTGCAGCTTCCACTCGCGCGGTGGCTTGCACCGATGAACACGGAAAAGCTCATCCAGCAGTGGCAATAGCACAGGGTAATTGTATGGGAGCACAAACAAGTTCACACATGCCAGACTCGAGCTGGCCTTCAGGTAGCCAAAGGCACTTCCACCCCTCTGAGGTGCTGCTCCGGCCACCGAGACGGCAAAGGCTACCGTAGGCTGCTTGCGCCCCAGGATAGCCTGGGTCAGCGGCGACGGTTCCAGCTCATATTTGTCAAATGGCAAGTTGTCCAGCAAGAGGGGTTCACTTGGTGAAGCACTCACACGCACCTGTATAAGAGAAATTCTCATCTGGCTAGAACACATACATGAAGGGGCAGAAGCACGGGCTCAAGCAAAAAAAGCAACGCAACATGACAACGAAAAAAGAAAACAAGAAACAGAAAGATAGCATAATATAGGATGCATCTCAATTCATTCTAGAGAGAAAAAATGTTCAACTTGATGTCTGAGAAGACAGCACCTCTTTCAGTGTATTGAAAAACTAACGCACCTTGACACTGCTTACACTGCTTGGGCCCCGCCACTCATGGCATGCAATTTTTGGCGCCAAGATAAACCAAATTGTAACTAATTTCCTTGTAAAACTTGCAGAAGTAAAGAATAATAAATTTCTCTCACATGTTGCTTTAGGCAATAGGGTTGCTTAAATTGAGTCACACCGCAGTTTCACTTGGCACACAGTGCTTTGGGAAACCTGCATTTTCTCCAAGACTGACAACTCTTGCCTAAACAGCACTTACACTTAACACTTTAGCCACATTGCCAGTCCTTCAACATAGTTGTAAGCCTGTTTAAAAGTCCTGAGCTGACTTGACTTCACTGCCAAATTTCCCATTGTATCACTCGTCCATCTGCTAGACAGGCAGCAAAGAAGCATGCACCATTGCATGCTATGCTGCTCAATGCTGCCTCCTTGAAACTGTCTTTGCTGTTTGTCAGAATTGCAATATGACTTACAATAACAGCTGTCTGCAAAAGGTGGCAAAGTCTATGATGACATTTGGAACACGCCTACAGATACTGAAGCTTACAAGGGACTGCCTGCATGCTAGGCTGCCCGAGGTTTGGTGGCAAGGGTTATCCCCATGTTGCTGTTCTCTTATTCTGACCGCACAGCATTGCTCATTTCAAAAGTACTTGCACTAGCTGACAGTGACGCTAAGCTTTTCGCTTATTTAAATAATGAATCCACACCAATCAGCATGCCTTTTAAATTCCAAATCTTTATTATGTCTACTCAATTTACAGTAGCTTAACGCTAACTGTCACACCTGAATACCGCAAAGTATCATCCCACGTCTGAAGTAGGCGACATTGTTTTTGTGCATGAGTTTAACTGAATATAACTGACTAACACAGACTATACAAAGCAGTCGTTTATCCTGAAGATGATTTTGGTGCGGAATAAGTCGCCAGTAATGCATCTACAGATAGCAACTGTTGATTTCTCCAATCTATAGTGGAACATTTTCTGAAGATATCCTTGTTTTGTGTTTATTTAACAACTGGTGTTCCCAGCTTACTTAGTTATGGCTTTCAGCTGTAGCCAATTTACTTCTGCAATAATACAGTAGGAACTTCTCTATTTAATTTAAGGGGAGACCGCAATAGCAAGCACAGCCCGGAGCTACATCCATTTCTGTGAACAACCCTATTATAATTGTGCAGGTGACACGAGGTCATGTAAACAATGCACTACAGTACATGTCAACATGTTGAACATTGCAGAAAGGCTTCTTTATGTTGCCTTTTTTTGTCTGTGTGTGTGTGTATGTGCACATCAGTGCACAAGATTTTTTTTTCAGTTAAGACCAAGCAATGTTTCCCTAATGCAAAGGGATATCATTACAATGTGATATATATATATATATATATATATATATATATCAATGCGATATTATTATATGATGCCTCATCACAATTCTTGTTTTTGTCAATTCACCTGAGGAAAAAAAGAAAAGTAACTTGCACTTGATTGTGATGCCCATCATAAAGAACGCCATGTGCCAAATGATAAATATGTATAAATACATATTTCCATAAATACTTCCATAAATACTTCAATAAAACACTTTTTAAAGGGGTCCTAAACAACCCCTCGGACTTGTGAAAAAAAAGAGTCCGTAGATTGCAGGTACTGCTGAGAGTGTCTCAGCCAAGTTTTGCAGTTGTGCGCGGTGCGTGGAGCTTGTAAGTGAAGAGCGAAGTCACCTTTTTCTCAATCGCTCTCTTTTCAATGGAAGCATGCTCTCCACTCTTTTCTGAATGCTTTATTTCGTAATATAGCAGATTCCGATACAGGGCTGCTATTGGCCAATAGCCGACATCTATCAAGAAGGATGTTTGGATCAGTTCTCTTCTTCCTACTATTACTGTGTATATTTATTGACACAGTTTAATAAACAGGCTTCATCATCAGCCTGGTTACGCCCACTGCAGGGCAAAGGCCTCTCCCATACTTCTCCAACAACCCCGGTCATGTACTAATTGCGGCCATGCCGTCCCTGCAAACTTCTTAATCTCATCCGCCCACCTAACTTTCTGCCGCCCCCTGCTACGCTTCCCTTCCCTTGGGATCCAGTCCGTAACCCTTAATGACCATCGGTTATCTTCCCTCCTCATTACATGTCCTGCCCATGCCCATTTCTTTTTCTTGATTTCAACTAAGATGTCATTAACTCGCGTTTGTTCCCTCACCCAATCTGCTCTTTTCTTATCCCTTAACGTTACACCTATCATTCTTCTTTCCATAGCTCGTTGCGTCGTCCTCAATTTGAGTAGAACCCTTTTCGTAAGCCTCCAGGTTTCTGCCCCGTACGTGAGTACTGGTAAGACACAGCTATTATACACTTTTCTCTTGAGGGATAATGGCAACCTGCTGTTCATGATCTGCGAATGCCTGCCAAACGCACCCCAGCCCATTCTTATTCTTCTGATTATTTCACTCTCATGATCTGGATCAGCAGTCACTACCTGTCCTAAGTAGATGTATTCTCTTACCACTTCCAGTGCCTCGCTACCTATCGTAAACTGCTGTTCCCTTCCGAGACTGTTAAACATTACTTTAGTTTTCTGCAGATTAATTTTTAGACCCACTCTTCTGCTTTGCCTCTCCAGGTCAGTGAGCATGCATTGCAATTGGTCCCCTGAGTTACTAAGCAAGGCAATATCATCAGCGAATCGCAAGTTACTAAGGTATTCTCCATTAATTTTTATCCCCAATTCTTCCCAATCCAGGTCTCTGAATACCTCCTGTAAACACGCTGTGAATAGCATTGGAGAGATCGTATCTCCCTGCCTGACGCCTTTCTTTATTGGGATTTTGTTGCTTTCTTTATGGAGGACTACGGTGGCTGTGGAGCCGCTATAGATATTTTTCAGTATTTTTACATACGGCTCGTCTACACCCTGATTCCTTAATGCCTCCATGACTGCTGAGGTTTCGACAGAATCAAACGCTTTCTCATAATCAATGAAAGCTATATATAAGGGTTGGTTATATTCCGCACATTTCTCTATCACCTGATTGATAGTGTGAATATGATCTATTGTTGAGTAGCCTTTACGGAATCCTGCCTGGTCCTTTGCTTGACAGAAGTCTAAGGTGTTCCTGATTCTATTTGCGATTACCTTAGTAAATATTTTGTAGGCAACGGACAGTAAGCTGATCGGTCTATAATTTTTCAAGTCTTTGGCGTCCCCTTTCTTATGGATTAGGATTATGTTAGCGTTCTTCCAAGATTCCGGTACGCTCGACGTCATGAGGCATTGCGTATACAGGGTGGCCAGTTTCTCTAGAACAATCTGCCCACCATCCTTCAACAAATCTGCTGTTACCTGATCCTCCCCAGCTGCCTTCCCCCTTTGCATTTCTCCCAAGGCTTTCTTTACTTCTTCCGGCGTTACCTTTGGGACTTCGAATTCCTCTACACTATTTTCTCTTCCATTATCGTCGTGGGTGCCACTGGTACTGTATAAATCTCTATAGAACTCCTCAGCCACTTGAACTATCTCATCCATATTAGTAATGATATTGCCGGCTTTGTCTCTTAACGCATAAGTAAGCATAAATTTGTTTTCAAATTGCAATAGTAATTATGTACTTATGGAATAAGCCGGCTATTGTCTGCTCATGCTCAGCCATGGAATTAAACCTTGGCCAACCTGCTTATCGGTGCAGTAGCTGCTAAGTCTCACTAATTTCGACTAGTTTTGAACACTCAACTAGCCTCGAACCACTCGAAACTTAAGGTCAAACCACACGCACGCTTGCCAGTGCGCGCTCATTTCTGGCCGCTCCTGGTTAGACGCCTTGGCGGACTCGCTTCGTGTTGAGTTATTAATAGCACAATGCACAAGTTGGGTGTGGCTATTATGCATCGGTCGAGCTGATGCAGGACAAAGTCGGTCCGCAGCACGTAGCACGGCCACACTGGAGCACATGAGTGCAAGCGCCCACTCTAGCCCTGTCAAACAAAGCAAAAGCTGCATTTTCATGTAGCTGCAGTCTGCTACGTAGCGCGGATACTGCAGTCACCGCTGCACCCGCGAGGTGCCACGATGAGCCCACTGGTTGAGCCAATGCCTCCTCTATTTTTTCAATGCCAGTGCAATCACTCGCTCCCCAATGGGAGCCGTTGGTGAGCCTTAGCTCAGTGAGTTGCTGCGATGTGATGCTACCCAGATGGTACGACTGCTTGCGTCACAAGTGCGCTTGAGCTTGCAGCGCTGCTGTTCCGCTGGAGTAGCGGTAGTCCCTGCGCCTGCCAGGTTATTACGCGTCTGTCAGTCTTCCTCCGCTTCCACTGTGAGGTGCCACCCAGATGGTACTCTCCCTCACGACCATAAAGCAGGCGCAAACGCTAGCCGATGGGGGACAGTAGGAAAGGACGGCAAGAGAGGTGGTGAACGGTCAGATCGGCCGCATCAGGCTGGCATTGCAAAAATAGAAGAGGCGCTAGCTGAGCGCACTGTAGCTCAATGAGGACAAACGCATTTGGCATGTCATAGGCACCAAATAGTAAATAGTGGGTCTACGCAAACAACCAAATTCAAATTTGAACTGCTTGCCACAGTGATGTTTAGCAGGCGGAGCATTGTGGCCATGCCCTACTCAGCCGTAGCTTTCACAGTGCAAGGCGTTGAAAAAGGAGCGGAAGCACCGTAAATGGGATGTTTGATTGCCAATAACTCTGCTTCTGCTGAACGCATTGAAGTATTTTTTGCGATAGAGTACCTATGAAATAGCCTATTTTAGCTTCAAATGCACTTCTTGACTTCAATAAAAAAGTAGTTCAGGGCCCCTTTAATAAAAAAACTTCTCAATTTTAAGATTGGAAACAAAGTGAAAGAAAGTAGAAGGCAAGATGGCACACCAAATTTGCATGCTGTAAGCGATGCTTTCCAATTGGGCTATAGTGACAGCTGTCCTCCACACTACTATTGTTCTTATGTATGCATACATAAGCTAGGCTTCATAATGTTAGCCAGTGCCACTATTGGTGATGGATGTGGAACACCCGTTTCAAACTGTCGGCACTGCATGTAAAACAATTTGACTTCAATGCACACCAAGCTTTTTCCAAGTAGCACTAGTTTTCTTCCTATATGTTGTGTAATTTAAAATGCAAAAGCTGGAAACAATTACTGGGCATGCTCGACACAATCCTTGCTGCTGGAAGCAACAAGCCATATGCCTCCATTTCATGTGTGGAGGAAAATTATAACACCAATATGCAGTGTCAAAGACAGTCAAGCCATGTAGAAGCATGAGTCAGTAAGAAGAGCAATAAAAGTACAGTAGAACATTTCTAATATGATTAATATTGTTACGCGAACAAAGCATTAAGACTGGAGACTATTTACAAAATATATTTACAAGGGGTAACTTCAGCGCTGGCCAGTTCAGCCGGCAGCTCGAGAGACAGAGAGCGTTCGTCGTCTTCGTCGGGGTGCCCGCGTGCATCGGCCACAAGAAACACGCAATATGCATGTATCTTTGCCCCCGGCGGCAGAAGCACCGTCCTGGGGTGTCTAAATATCGGTGATAACCGGAGAGTAATATGGCTTGAGGCGTGCGACATGCACAACGTCAGTGGAATTTGGGGCAGATGAGGCACTGGTACTGACTGGGGCTATTTCGTAGGTAACTGGAGTCACGGCTCACAGCACTCTATATAGGCCTGTGTACCAAGACAGGAGTTTTTCTGACAGGCCAACATGATGAGTCGGAGACCACAGAAGTACCAGAGATCCAGGCGAAAAGTGGAAGTCTCTATGTTGGCAATTGTACAAGCGCAGTTGCTTCCCTTGAGAGGTCAGGAGGCGAGCGCGGGCAATTTCGTGTGCTTGGACTGCCCTGGTGATGGCGTCAAGTGCATACTCTGCTGCGGCAGATGGAAGGGATGCGGCCAGTGGCAATGTGGGTTCTCGGCCGAACAGCAGAAAGAACGGGGAATAACCGGCAGTGTTGTGACGCGTGGAATTATAAGCAAAAGTGACACAGGGTAGGGCAAGGTCCCAATCAGTATGGTCGGACGAAGCATCCTTTGCAAGCATGTCTGTTAGGGTTCGATTCAGACGCTCAGTGAGACTATTGGTCTGTGGATGGTAAGACATAGTCAGCTTGTGCTTGGTAGAGCAGGACTGCAGGATGTCTGCGATGACTTGAGAAAGAAATATCTGACCATGGTCTGTGAGCAGTTGATGTGGAGCACCATGCTGAAGAATCACGTCGCGTAAAAGAAAATCAGCGACATCTGTGGCGCAGCTTGTTGGAAGCGCTCTGGTGATGGTGTAGCCCGTGACATAATCTGTTGCAACAGCGACCCACTTGTTGCCAGACGTGGATAGAGGGAAAGGGCCAAGTAAGTCCAAGCCAACACGAAAGAACGGCTCCGAAGGAATGTCGAGCGGCTGAAGGCAACCGGCAGGGCGTGTCGATGGTGTTTCTCAGTACTGGCATTTTTCACACGCTGCAATGCATTTACAGGTGAATCGGGCAAGGCCTGGCCAAAAGAAGCATCGGCGAATCCGGTCGTAGGTGCTGGAGACGCCAAGGTGACCTGCCGTTGGTAAATCATGAAGTTCTTGGAGAACAGGGCACGTGGCCGATTTTGTCAACCTCGGCCATTTTCTCGTTGACTTTCCGGCAAATAGCGAGCACGTCTTGTATGTACGAGACATACGATTCAGTAGAAGACTGAACTCGGGTAGCAAACTGTTTTCTAGCAGCCAGCTGCCAACCGGCGGGATTTCCAAAGAGGTTGCTGAGCTTTTCCTTGACAGCATCCCAGCTAGAGATCTCGTCCTCGTGTGCCCGGAACCAGAAACGAGGAGTTCCGCCCAAGTAGAATGCAACATTCTCTAGCATAATGGTAGGGTCCCAGCGGTTGTTTCGGCTAACACGCTCATGCAGACTGAGCCAGTCCTCAACGTCGACATTATCTTGGCCAGAGAATATGCCAACATCGCGGGGACTGGTAACCGTAACGTACGTTGTCGGCGGGGGTCGCAGAAGTAGGAGACGAGGTGTCGTCACCGGGAGCCCTGGCGGAAATCAGGACGGTGCTGCCGCTGCGGACCTCCGTGGTGAGGATGGGGAACGGCACCCTCCACCAAAATCTTACGCGAACGAAGGATTAAGACTGGAGACTATTTACAAAGTATATTTACAAAGGGTAACTGCAGTGTTGGGCAGTTCAGCCGACAGCTCGAAAGCCAGAGAGCTTTCATCGTCTTCGTCGGGGCGCCCGCGTGCATCGGCCACAACAAACACACAATATGCATGTATCAATATGTTTATGATGGGAGCGCAGGAACAGAACATACTAGCCGGCAGACATGTTACACACGTAACTTCACTACTAATAACTTCAAACTTCACCAATGTATAAAAAAAAAAAAGCATCAATGATGAACATATCAAATACTTTCCACTGTGTACTTGATTTTTTGACAGTAAGACTTACAATTACAACCATTTACATATTCACGAACAAGAAATGGAGCAGTACAGACACACTTGGGCACTGCATTAATGGCTGTGTTTTTCCATGTAGAACAAAACGTCAAAGGTACAAGATTTTGAAACTCCGCGCAGACCATTTCGAAATGCAGCATGTTTACACTGGCCTGCCCTTCAATGTTTTTTTTTTTTCTTGTGGGATCAGGACTAAATGAACCATTCAATGGAACAGCATACTGTGCTCAGTAAGGATGATGTTAATAATAAATTAGGTGTGCTTTGTATGCGTACTCATACTTTTCTGCAAATAATTTATTTTAATGTGTGATGTCCCCTTGATATAAGCAACACATTGCCCACAAATATTGCACTCAGCAGACTGTGACCATATCCGCAGCATAATATGACTCTCTGATTCCTTGATGCGTTTTCACAGAGATAATTGTTAAAAACAAGGTTTATGGAATAAAATGCTGATTACTGTGTGCTGCTTTTCCTGACCTTCGTCATATGGAAAACAATTTCTGCTGCTGGCGAACTTACCTGAGGATGCGCACTGCGTGGAGGGAGTGAAGGTGAGTTCAAGTCTGGCCAAAAGGCCTCTGGCAGAGGCCAGTGGCCTACTGAGTAGCCCTTCTGGGCTGAGCGTTGCACATAGATGAGTCGGCGACAACTCTGCCAACTGGGCTCCCAGGCGTCCTCAGCCGCACGTTCAAAGTTGATGACAACACCCCCTTGCACCTTGGCCACTAGGGCTTCCAAGCTCTGCACTAACAGACGATGCGAGCTCACGCAGAAGGAACGGCCTGTGAGGAAAGCAAGAGGAGCAGATTATTATTCACGAGCAAAAGTAATAACAATGAAACGAAGCACTCTGGGTACGTGTTGACACCAAAAGTGCTTTGATGTCACATGCAACTACTGTAGCCGTACCTCAAGCTCATCTGACTGAGGAAAAAGGACCACTAGGTGAAGCACGCAGTGAGTCCAAAGAATGTCAACTGATCTGCACTAACCTCCTGTTACTTCACACATGTCATCAATTGGTGATGCATCAGATGTCAGCGGCACATCCTGTGAGGGTGCCTGTGTCCCAGCCATTCTTAGTACAAGTGCAAACATGCGTTGGTCCCATCGAAACGGCTCTTTTGTAAGCTCAGACCCAGGAACAGCTGAGTGCATCGGTAGTGTCAGCTGCAAAGTGCAAGGTACAAACTTAAACAGTGCTTTCACAGTGTACAAACTTAATACCTTTGTGATGAACACTTCTGCTATCCTCCATAGCATCACAAACAACAACAACCACAAAATGGTTAACTCGTGCCTATTTTTTAGCAACTTGTCATGGCTGTTAAATCTATTTATTGCACAAATCGGCTGACGACATCTGGTACGTGCCCGCGTTAGTATCCCTTTCAAACGTCTTTATAATTGTGTCTTGGGTATGAAGAAACGAGAAAGAATGGAAAGAATCAGAAAATCAGAGTTTAACCAGCCACACATTGGCCACTGCCGCAGCATTAAGCGCAAGGAGATTTCGGCATCCCGAGTATGACTGTTGGTATCACTACAATTAATGCTTCGGTTCGAAGGATGTAGTCTGAGGTTTCCGAAAGAACATGGCAAGACACCAAGTGAACTCACTTCTTCGTGGACACCGGCAGAAGACGTGAGTCGGTTGCCGTCCGTGATGACCACCAGCACGGACGGTTCAAGGTAGAAGGGGCATCGGCCCTGGCCGTACGTGTCAATGCCCGTCTGCATGCGGTTTATGTTGAGCAAATCGAAGGCGTTCTTCAGCGCGGGACCCAACGTCGTCAGTCCAGAAGCTTGGAGGTTCTTCAGCTCGGCCATAAACGTCGCGTGGTTCTCCTTCCAACCAGCCTGCAGCGCCAGTTCGTGTTTTGGGATTCATCGGGCAACACAGTGGCGTACGCTCATAGCTCTGTCAGCGTGCGTCATTTCACTTACCTTGATGTTGGCTGGTGGTTCCTCGAAAGTGAGCAGCATGTAGCGATCACCGCGACTGGCCGAGTCCCTCTGGCGGATCTAGTGGCATCCGTAAAAAGAAATCCAGGGCGCGGCGGTGAGCGTGCGTCCGATCGCGACGGCGCGCGGTCGGTCTTCCTTACCTTGATGAAGCGCTCGACCGCGTCCTTCGCAACGTCCAGCACGGACAGCCTGGCGCCCAGGTAAGTGCGCTGGTTCATCGAAGCGCTCGTGTCCACTAGGAATACAATGATGGTCATGCTGCTGGCCGCCCCGAGCTTTACTTCGGGCACTCCGCTGACGGAAGAGAGACGCGGAGCACACTTAGCAGACGCCGCCGACAAAGCGACCGCCCCGCTCCGCGTTACAAACTTTACTGGCGGCGGCAGCCGGGCCAACGCCAGGGACTAGGCCACGTGACCTCATTTTTATTTACTTCAAAAAGTGGGTGCTCGTATTCGCAAGTCTTGTTGCTTGCAAATGTACCTGATACGTAAAAAAAAACATAAATTATACGCAGCCTCTCAGTTGATATTCATCTTAGATCCCACAAATGATGGCAACAAAACGCTTGGCTTCACCGCCATACGCCACCACTCCACCAATGACTCCACACATGCCTCCACGGAACACCTATCCTGACCTATCCTACGTACTATCTATTTTGCCTGGAACACGAATAAGCGATGAGACTGGGTGTTAAGGTGGCTGGTCGGGTGTGAATGAACTGTTGAAGGAAACCGTATTTTTGTTTTTTTTCTCGTGGCAGCGCAGTTCTTTCAGGATATTTCGTTAAAAAGCTGAAACATTAGACCCGCGCGCCGGCGCGTGCGTTCAAAGACTAGTAGCCGTTAACATGCGGAAAGGAAATGTGAAAGGCGTTCGTCAAGCGCTTGTTTGAAAACGTTTTACTAATATTTCACCAGTTGTAGCATGTCAATTGAGCTTGCTGCTAAGTTAAACTGCTCAGTTAACTTTGAACCACAATACACCAACAAGCTTGTAATTTTGAAGGTTGTAAGTGTAAACCCGAAACTTATCCGTGGCCATGTGTCTAGTTATGGTGATGATGCGGAGCTTGACCATGCCTTGACCTAAACTCAGTGTGATGCGCGCAACAGACCTCGACAGTGTATTGATTTAAAGACAGTTTTGCAAATGCTTCCGAACGTATTTATTGAAATATTTGTGGATGTTAGACACATGAAGCCGCGATATTTCATCTTTATGTACATGTAACGGGATTAGCGCCTGACCTGCCCGTTGCTGGCTTTTATCTACAAAGAAACGTTTTGCCCGTACTTTGTTCTACGTTCTTTGGTGGAACTAGTTTTACATGTATTTGAACAGGAAAATCGGAGTTGGCCCTGAGCTAAAGCTTCCTCATTACACCAACACCAGTGCAACGGAGTTCCAGCTGTTCACATATTGCTCCTCCAGTTTCCTTCATCAGGCTTTGCCTTTCTCACTACCACTAAACACCTTATATTTTCTTTTATGATACAAACCACGATGCCTTCAGAAAATACGCTGAACCCAGCGGAGGGGACAAAGACCAGGAATTGGGTGGTAGTAGGAAAACGAAAACATAAAAAAAAAAAAACTGTGTAGTTGGCATAGAAAAAAAAATTAAAAATAAAGGTAACAGCAAGCATTTCATTTTAGGAGCGCATGTGTTCAACATCATAATTCTCTCCCTTGATGTTGGTACAACAGGTTTTGGTCCCGTGATCTCCTTATCTGCCAATTTAGCTTCCTCCTCTGGCTCCAATCACCATCTGCACTTTTGATGCATCTATATGACAGTTTAGTCAGTGGCATTGTCTGTGTAGTGTTTGCCACTCTTATTGCCTGGCAGGCACTGCGTGCTCATCAAGCACCATAAAATTGCTAGTGCTAAATTATGCTGGCTTGAGGATGACAAAGCTACCGGTATAATTCTGGCTCGCTATAAAAATCGTTTTATCGAATTTATCGTGTGGCAGATAAAAAAATGTTGCCAAATAAGTGCAGAAAATGCAGCACAGTCTAGTATACACAGAGGCTGCATTTCTTGAGGATAAGCTTAAGGAATTTACAGCCTAGCTTTGCGTCAAGCATATGTTGCTGGGAAAGCAAGAACACAAATGCAACATGTCATCAATATGCAATATGACCGTTGCTAGATGTATTAATGAATATGCTATCCCATTATTACTCAAAGTGAAGATTAACTTCAGCTTAACAAAGCTGTCATTTGCTAATATGTTGGCAGAGCAACATATTTCTTGTACGCTTAGAAACAAAACCGGAACCTGACACACAAAACTTTTCAATGTCTTCACTATCTGAGGAATGGTTGCTAGTGCTACACAGTCTGGAAAACCAGCATTTAACTATGCTGCCCACCTTTTTGAAAATAGCTAAAAACAATAGCAAGTTGCACTGTGCCTGGCACAAGCGGTGGAAGCAACAAAAAGCCTTTCACTTTGACCTTTACTTCTCTTAGAACTTGCTTGAGGTCAATTTTGAAATTTTTAACAAGCACTCGTGTTGTTTCAAACAACTGCTGGCCCACTTGACCCGAGATGGGTGCGATGGACGAGGTTGACCTCCTCAGATCGTAACTGAGCAGGCAAAGTAAGTTGCCTTGTTTCTTAACAGGCATGCATGCTCTGGGTATGCTTGAGCTACTCTGAACACAGTATGGAATGTGCATATTCCACAATTATACTTTTTAGTTTGTAATATTTCCTGTACTTGTGCAGTTTCCAATCTATATGTGAATGGCTATTGTTAATTTTTTGATTGAAAGCACTGCCAGTAAGGGGCACATACTGTGCTCCTTGCACATTTACATTCAACTTACCCTCGTAAACCTTTGGGGCAACAGTATCAATAAACCATAACACCAAAATAGTCGTTTACACCAGTGTAATTACACCAACCTTTACTAGCCACTTTAACATGCAGTGTCACCGCAGAAGCATTTATGTAGTTAAAATCTTTCCTTCAGGCAGTGTTCACTTCTCAAGATTGTAACTTCATGTAACCAATTTTACAGTATGCCCTAACACATGGGAGTTCATGCCTCTCCCTGCTTATTGAATTTTGGTGATCAAGTAGTCAAAGTAGCACAATCAGCTAGTACAGCTTTTATTTGACAAGTTTGCAGATGTGCCAGACAGGTGACACTTATCAAACGAAGAGAACGGGCTATATTACAGGGGGTGTGGTGGCAAATCTTCAGGCCACATAGTGATACTGGTTTGGGTTGTCCTTGTCCCTCTCCAGGTAGTCTCGGTCTATCAGACTTTCGATCCTCTTCTTCAGGTCTGTGGGCTGCAGTGGTACAAGTGGATTTCATTCATGAATCTTGGTCGAAGCTGGTACAAACATGTCATAATGCAATGCCATTGCACCAACAAAAACAAGGCAAAAAAATATACTTTGCTATCACTGGATTCCAAACAGCAATGGGCATGAAGCGATTACTGGCTATAGCACTGCACTGCTAAACCTGAGGTCGCGGGTTCAATTCCCAGCCATGGTGGCTGCATTTCAATGGGGGCGAAATGCAAAAATGCTGGCTTAGATTTAGGTGCACGTTAAAGAACACCTGGTGGTCAGAATAAATTGAGAGCTCTCTGCTAATCCCTCATAACCCACTGTGCAGTTTTGGAACATTAAACCACATATTTAAAAATTTCAACACGTCTCTGCGATTTTGGAGGCGTGAACTGTGAATAAGGCTATAGATTAGTGAATACAGCTGCCTCCAGCTGTCCTCACATACATGTGTTTGAAGTGACATAGCTTCTTCCGAGTACAAACAAGGTATGATGATAAAAAAAGAAAATGATTAAAAAAACACACAACTTCAGCCAAAACAAAGTTCTGTCACTGAAGATATGTTCTGAAAGTCAACAACGAATCCTGGGCTGTAAGACAGCCTATTCCACTCAATTACAGTTCTGGTAAAATATGAATCTTTAAAACAGCCCAAACGTAGCAAATGGAGTCGTAGCTAGTGAGTGTCTGTGTCTGGTAGCACAGCCTGTCAAACAGGTGAAAAGTCTAGATGTACCAATATTTCAGCAGCAGTTTATTAGTTGATAAAGAAATTTAAACAACATATGTGATTTCTATTAGTTACAACAGAAGGCAATACACTTCGAGAAACGAGGTTAGCCACAGAGGTACGCCCATAAATATTGTAGATAAATCTGTCTTTTCTTTGTAGATATTCTAATTTCCATATATCTCTTTTA
This sequence comes from Dermacentor andersoni, assembly GCF_023375885.2. Lineage (NCBI taxonomy): Eukaryota > Metazoa > Arthropoda > Arachnida > Ixodida > Ixodidae > Dermacentor > Dermacentor andersoni. The sequence goes on from NC_092815.1 coordinate 14,179,078, forward strand.
GTGAACAGGGAAATTAGACTTAGAAATTAGAAGAAAGGACAGGTTTATCTACCATATTTATGAGTGTACCTCTGTGGCTAACCTCATTTCTCAAAGTGTATTGCCTTCTGTAACTAATAAAAATCACGTATGTTTCTTCAAGGGGGGTATGGTAGCGCGATTCAAAGACAGGACTAAAGAAGACACAAAGGGACACACACAGCGCTAATAAACAGTGTTGGAAGTACCCCTTGAAGATGCATTACCAACAAGCCCACATTGCAACCCTCGTCACATATGTTGTTTAAATTTCTTTATCAACTAATAAACTGCTTCTGAAATATTGGTACATCTAGACTTCTCACCTGTTTGACAGGCTGTGCTACCAGACACAGACACTCACTAGCTACGACTCCATTGCATATTTCAAAACCGGGCGAATCAGTGTTTTATATACCAAGAGATGTACAGAGGGTGTAGATGTCTTGAACAAATGTCTTAAAAAGAACCACTACCACAAAGAACTGCCACAAAGTGTTCATGAAGTGCAGTGACCACTTCTGTCAAGCTGGAGTGTTGAGTGCAAGAACATTCTACAATATGGGGGTTAGTCTCTGGCTCATGTAGAACAATATGTAGTCTTCATTTACGAATAAACAATTAGACCTGAGTAGACATGGAAATCAGTGTCATGGCACGCTGGTGCATGTATTCCAGAGTGACAGTGCCACCTACCTTTCATTTGTTTTTTCTAGATTGCCAAGCTTCCCCCGATGGTAAGAGTGGCTGCTTTGTTATTTTAATGCATGATTTGCTAGCAATGCTTGACTTGATATTCCATTTTTACGTCTTTTTAAACTTGGCATGTAGCCTCACTGGACATCGTGCAACAAGTTATTTCTGCTTAGATATGCTCACACTTTTTGTGTTAATTCTAGCATTCACAGTTATGGCACTGTTAATAACATTGTGGATTCTGTATCATAAAATTTTGTCGCATACTATAGCAAGACCTGCTTGTGTAAACTTGTGATTTCTTTTGTGATACTATTAAAAGTCACTAGCTTTGCCACAGTTGAAGTTGTGATCACAAGCATTTGCTTGTGGCACCAACTGAAGATCAATTCGAAGAGCGTATTAATTAGCATGTCTATATTAGCATGTATTTTTAAGACTTCTTGTTGAGATTTAAATACACAAACTGCACGTGTGCACAGATCACTAGTATAAATTTTTCTGCACTGTTTTTCGCTGCACGACACATTTAATTTTGCTGTGTAATGAAGTCATGATGATGCCTATAAACCTGGTCCATCGTTCCAAGACCAACCTTAATATCAAATTAAAATATCCTATAAGTATTTCCCAACCTTCAATACTTTCTAAGCGTCATTTTTTAGATGCAAGAAGCACGCAATAGAATTTTTACAACTTTGAAGATGTGTGTTAGTCTTCAATTGTCCCATTCTGATTCAGGAACTCAGAATTCGTATGCTGAAAAATTTGGATAACTGTCCAGAAGGAGTTTAAGCATCACATAAAAGCATAAACATTCTCAAGTCATGTGTGGCAGCTTATAACCGCCTGAAAAAAAAAAAGTGTACTGTCAGAGTATTCTACCAGTACATGGGGCTGGAACTTTGAGGATAACACAGATACTTGAGATAAAAACTAGGGGCCACACTGTACATGATGGAACGAAAAATGATCAGTGCAACTTTAAGGGAGAGGTAGATAACAATATGGGTAAAATACCAAATTGATGTAGCTGATACAGATGGAAAAATTGCAGTATGGAACAGAAAAATTTGCTGTTCAGAGCAAGAAAAGAATGCTTTGGAGCAGTAACTTACAACTCTGGTGCAAAGAGGAAGCTCTATATAAGTTAGTATTTTCTGAAGCATTGCATTCAATAAGCATATGTCGCCTCGAAAAAGACAAGTCCACTTGTCAAAACGTTGGCTCCCGGACTTTTACCTTGTTCTCGTTTTGCTCATCGTATTGCATTCATTATTTTTTCAAAATATTGAATGCAATTCTATATTTTGCAATATTTGAATGCAATTCAATATTCATTCAAAATATTCAGCATTTTTTTTAGCTAGCTGTTTCATTTTATTGTTATTATATAAGAAGATGAAGATAAGTGCAAACTTAATCCTAATTCACAGTTAATTTTGCATTTCAATAAAGAGTTAACCCCTCCCCCCCCCACACCCAAGCTGCCCTTGGCTTCGTGATACATTTCATCTGCTAAACGTTTTATCTGCTACAGTGTTTAATCTGCTAAACAAGTTGAATATGCACAGCCACACAATTCTTCATTAATATGACGTGAGCACTGTATCCTCGCAGCTTAATAATAATGCATAAGGATAAGCTCATCTTAGTCACAGCTTATGGTCTTCTAGGCTGTTCTAAGCAATGCACTGGTGTTATCTGTTCAGGGACCCTGAAACGATTTTGGCAAATTTGTACAAACATACTGAATCGTTAGGGGTGGTCCTTCTGGTCATTAATTGACACGTTTAAGCACTCTGCATGAAGTGTGTACAGTCGCCGACCGATTTTCCGGACTCCAAAAATTCAGACATGCCCGATTATTCGGTCAGCTTCGCGGCACCGCCGTTCTCCCCATAGACCATAATGTATAACAACTGCCGAAAGTTCGGACACCTTGCAACCTCTCGTCTGATTTTTCGGACACTCCTTGAGCCAACTCGGTCGAAAGCACCATGCACCGACTCTGACCGGTGCATGGTTCGACTTGCTGAACGCCATTTTTGTTTTGAATGGAGCTTCCTTACTGCCCCACGAAGTGCCGCTACTGGAAATCCCCGCTTATTATCATCGTTTCTGCCTGGTTCGATAGAGTGGCTCTGCAGCAGTTCCGGTTTCAGCTTAGTAAGCCATGTCAAGACAATCCAGCAGCTGATTTGTTTCTTCGCGCACGACGCTGCTAGCAGGCCACGTTTTTTCGTTTGTGTGACTGGTGTCGGCACGGTGGTGTTTGCTTTGTGTGCTGTGTCGAGGTTTCGGTGATCCAACGCGGCATACGGAAACATCGCGTCAAATCTCTAATGGCGCCGACAGTGCCCGCGCAGACTGCGCTGGGGAATGCCGGCAAGCGGGTGTCGGGAGGCCTAAGATTTATCACCTTCCGATGTGCTCCCTATTGACGCGGAAAATATTCTGCGGAGACCTGCGCAGTGGTTGCATTGCGACTCCGGACACCGTCTCATTTGACAGTTTCACAGGTGCTGACACTGCTGTACTGACGTGCGCAGAACTCGACGACGGCGAGATCATTCGTCAGGTTTCTGCTGCACCGCCGGACGATGACTCTTGAGTCAGAAGATGACGCACCATGTGCTACGCTGCCGTCGCATGCGGAGCGTGTACAAGCAGTGACTGTGCTTTCAGCCGCCTATAGTGACCGTACGATCCTCTCCGAGATTCAGGCTTATCTGATTGCGCGTAAACGAAACAGCGTGCAACTGCGCATTCACGATTTCTTCAAGCCTACTGCCGAGCCTGAATAAGTGCGTGAAAATAAAGGATTTCATATTTTTTTTTCTTAATCTGCTTTTTCGGACACCTGTTTATTCGGACATTTCCGCAGTCCCTGTGAGGTCCGAATAAACGGTCAGCGACTGTAATAGGTTATAATGTTTTAGAAATGTACATGGCTACCGATCTTAGTGGCACCGCTCCCCCAAGTTTTCAGCCGCCCCAGGCCAAGTGACACGTTGTGGCCATATGACGTCAGTAGGGCGAGCTATCCGATTGGCTGCCCAGGGGGCGTCATCGATAATTTTTACAACTTTATAGTGAACAAATGTGGTTTGTAATAGTTGGAATGTTAATTTTTTTCTATGGAAAAGAAAGTAACAGGAAGAGTACGCACAAGGACAATTTCTCACTACACTGAAGCACTTGTGGCACACAGCAAGTGTTATCTGCTTGTGTTACAACGTGCTTCGTGTTGATGCAAGCTATGCGGTCTCTGTTGGTCTCGATCTGTCTTTTCACGAGCATCATGGTTTGCCCTTACATTGTGGGTTGCAAACATAGTGATCGGCAACATGTTAAGCTAGGACATCGTGTCCCTTGGCAAGGCAACATGCGAGCGCAGTGACTGCAGCACTAGTTGTCGATATCTGATCGGCACCAGCATTTAGGTGTTTGTAGTCGTCACTTTACACCGAAGGATTATTAGCACACTAGAGTTTAGCATCTCCGGTATTTGGGTGAACGTAAGCACAAGCGGACATGGCTGAGCGGAGGCGTAAGCGTGAATGGCCTGCGTGGTGCAACCACCTGGTGGCACAGAGCTCAACCAAACACAGATGTAATATAGCAGTACCCAAGTGTATTCTACTTTGCTGCTGGTGTGAACTTTTGGCAGGAGCGTAATCGTGAACACAGTTTTCCCAAATGTTTAAAATGTTTTGAACTTGGTTACAGCAATATTAGCTCTGTGTTTGGCTGGCTAAGCTCTGCGCCACCAGGTGGCTGGACCGTGCAGACTGACCAGGTCGCTCACATATGTCTACGCTAAAGCTCTTTCATCACAGCGGTAGCAGTATGGGAGGGCATTAGTTTACGCCTCTGACCATCCGTCAAAACGCCCAGCTCACGTGTGGTTACCAGAATACCAGACATACTCGGCGCGATAGTTCTCGCTTCAGATCAACAGCCAGGCTGCTGGCAAAGAGGTTGGAGAGGCTTCACATGCTGGCTTCAAAACAGCCAGAAGTACACAACACGACGTCACATCATGATGCTGAGCCAGTGAAGGCGGAGTGAAGGCAGAGCCGACTCGGTGAACAAATTGAGAAGAAAAAGCATGGCTATGGAGGAGGGTAACTTGTAACCGTCTGTAGCTTTCTTAATATGAGATGCTTCACTTAAATTGTGGCGTGAATGCTTTACTGTAGCAGTACCCTACACGTCTATGTACCCTACATGTCTACAGTACCCTACATGTACCCTACATGTACCCTACCCTGCACTACCCTACAGTACCCTACATGTCTACAGTACCCTACATGTCTATGTCTATGACTTTTTCAGGGACCGTTTAATAAAGAATTGGGTGGCTGTACTATACCGACACTACATATCCCTACAATTGAAATTACCAGCTGAGCAAGTTGGTAGTTGATCAGAAGCATGACTAAGCTGTGCAAATCCAGACGGAACAGAAGCAATGATACTATTTTAATTGTTCCTGCAGGTACAGTAGAACCTCATTCAGACGTTTTGGGAAAAACAAAAGCGAGAAAGAACATACTTACTGGGAAAACATTTGACCCAAAGTAACCAAAACATTGCACAGACTCAACTGTAGCAGACATCTACGTAAGGCGAGGCGTTGCACAATTAATTGCAGCACAAGATGCCGACCTGTGTCGAGCTGGTGGGGCTCCCGTGGCCAGAGACGTGTTTTGTTCTTTTTCTATTACGTAGTGTTTATGACAGCGACGGAAAACCAAAACGAAATCGACCTGTTAGGCGACAGCATCAGGGCGTCAGTGCCTGATGCTGCCGAAGCGAAAGGCGACACTCACATCGCGCCGCCTGCAGCAAGGAACGGTAGCACATTTGCGCTATCGCCTACTCAAAGCGCGCAGTATGCTTCCAACGGCACTATGCTACACATGCTGTAAAGTAGATAGGTGAAAATGCTTATCAGAACAGGGTTGGCAGTAATAGCTGTGAATGCAGAGTGCGATGTCCCAGGAGAAAATTTGTTGGTACCGGAATTACAAACTGACTATGCACTGGCATTTTTACGCCAGACAGGCGGGCAGCTGCTGTTCTCCACGTGCGCCTCCTGCTTTTTCTTGTTTACACGGGATCTAACGGCTGGAAAACTTGCCATAAGATAAAGTTTGGAGCAGGGAATGGCGGCGCATTTAGGTTATCACCAATTAAAAGCATGCAGTACACTTCCAGTGGCACCACATGCTGTGAAACAGATAAACATAGAGAAAGAAATTCAACTATGACATAGGTTGCAATATGACATGCTTATAGCAATAAAGTTGGTGGGGATAGCTGGGAATGCGCCATGCGACAACCCGGGAGGAGATTTGCTGGTACCAGAACAAGAAGCTGAGTGTGCACCAGCGTTTGCATGCAAGATGGGCTGGCAAGTATTACGGTGAAAACAGTGCGGTGGGCAGCTACTGTTCTTGATCACGCGCACCCCACGCATTTTCTTTACATGCGATCTAGTAGCCAGAAAACGTATCATGCAATCGCAGTTTGGCGATGTACTGAATGTTGTGCCAAAAGATTGTGTCTTCCGGGAACGTATGAACCGGTAAAAAATATGAGTTACTCAATTGGCAATTTTTTTGTGTTCTCAATTGTGAACGTTGGCACCGGGAAATCGTACGTAGCAGGATTATATCAACAAAGTTCTACCGTATAGGTTGAATAGTGTCAGTGTTGTGATTTGTGTGTACGTGACTACTTCCTTGAACCGTTTTCGAATTTTGTTGCCATGTCAGGGCTTCCTAGTCATAATAAAATGTGCCTTACGCACTTTTCGATATACCACTAAGCGAACGCGAGAAAGGCGCGTCGAGCAGCTGTGCCCTCACAATGGTGCGTCACCATATTACATGACATTATTATTGCGACAGCAATCACATGGACACTCCAGGCGAATGTCTATGGTTGTCGTCAGTGCCAGCGTCGCCGTGAGGTTCCGTATAATGTCCAAATGCAATAAGATGGCGGCCGCACACTGTATACACTGTAGCTGTGATGGAAAGTGCGAGGGTGATTCGTGAAGGGTGGTTGCTTGATGCGTGGTGCCTTCTCATGCGTGCAAAATATTTCCAACTCGGAGCAGGTGCGCGTCGGCAAAGGCCTGGCGCAATACCTGCGACAAATGACAATTTGGCGAGCATGTAGCAGGATTTCCTTCACGGCACAGCTTGGCACAATTGGCGCAGCACTTCCATCACTGCTGATATAGTTCAGATTGAGAGAGAATTGCAGGTGGCCAAGTCGTGTAATGCATAGAGCAAATAAGTGCTGGCCTATAGGAGTAACAGAATGCATGCCAAGAGACGGGAAACACAGTTGTTGACATCTAAGGACTAGGTGATGTGACGAGAGTAGGAGATTTGAGGGTATAGGACTGAGTCAGCTGATGAAAGACAGAAAACTGCAGGGAGTAAGATACCTTTGTTTTGCACTGGACATGAAATAATAATACGTACAGGAGGAGGAGGATGATAGCATAAGATAAAGTGCTCTGGCCCACCTTCACGGGGAATTTGAGCTGGTCGTAGAGCTCAGTGATGAGCAGGTTGTGTGTGAGGCTCTTGCGCATCTTCATGATGCGCACCACAGCAGCATCAATCTGGTACTGCCGGTCCTGGAAGACTCGCTCCTGTGTCGAGCTCTGCTCTTCAGGTGTCTCACGCATCTGCACTTGGTTGATCTTGATGCGAAAAAGCCGGTTGCGGAACTCAGCATTGAACACAAACTGGTCACCGTCCTGCACCTCACGGCCCCGGGGCTCCTTCTGCAGCACGCGTGCCTTGCCACACGCCAGTGACTGCAACGTGCGCCTAAGCTCGCCGTCCTCGATCCGTGTCTGTTCGCTCAGCTCTGCCAGCCCGATGGGGCCGTCCACTTTGTTGAAGCACAGCAGTACCAGGGCCTGCATGGCAATGCTAGCATTATACCCTGGAGTTCGGGGCAACCTATGGTCTCTGGAAGCTGCACGTTTAAGCATAACATGCTAATTTCTGCAAGCAGCGTTAATCATCTATTAGCTAAGCCCTTGCAATGTCTGGTGAGTATCTCAATATATTGTACGTCACTGATCCTCAGGCAGCGAAGAAAGAAAGATATATATTCTGAACCAGTGGTCGCACCAGGATTTCTGCCATCAAATAGGGTGCCTAAATTCATTCCCCCATCTTTACCCCTTAATCAATCAAGGCAGGTCAACCTGGGCCATAGGTGCCACTGATAGCGCTGACCCCGCCACCTACCTCGCAACCGTAACGAGTTCATCAGTGCAAGCACATACTTACTGCAGCTACTAAAGCATGTGGCACATGTTGGTGAATGAAGAAGGGAAAGAGAAAACGCAAGTGAGAAGGGCAGATCGATTTATTACTACATTCAACAATAGGAAAAAACATTTATATTAAGACAGAGAGTTTTAGTCATTACACATCACCTACATAAATGTGCCTTTCTGCATGGAAAAAGGAGCAGATGCAAGGGAGAGGTATACTGCATTACTCAACGTTACTGGAACCAAACTCAGTTTCGCAGCTCCCATGTGGAAGGCACAAGCGGTGCTCGTGTGAAGTAGCAGCGCTGACGCCGTGTCTTGGTTCTTGCTGAGCGCATCGTCTGCTGCTACAACGTACGTCAAATGCACATAAAATGCAGAAATGCATTCATTAGATAACCAATTTGAATAAAACTTGTTGCATTTGAGAGTTGAAGCCAAGCTCTAGCACTGTAAAGAAGAACTTTGATTTCAGACATTAAACATTTTTTTTGCATTGCAAAGAATTGTTTAGTATTAAAAAATGTTCTAAAAGTTTACTAATTTATAATTCTAAACCAAAGAACTTGCCAATAATTACAATACTCCCTAATGCGACATTTGGGAGCAGCTGCATATGCGTTTTCATTTAGTGATATATTGGCTGGCGTGGACAGTCTATCTCGTGCGGCATGTTGCAAACGAAGCGATGTGTGGTGCGACTGTCTCGCTAATCGGGACATCACGAGAGGTGGCATGTGGGTGATGCGTGGGCGCGATTTACAGCCGCCGCTGCAGACAGACCTCCGCTCACGCAGCGCTTTGTTTCCATACAGACGACGTGCACTACTCTGGCGCCATCTTGTAGTCATCGTCACCGCAAATCGAGTCTTGTGGGGCACTGTGCTTTTCTTCTCATGCTTCTGTCATACCCTCCTCCTCCGCTTTCCTCCTCACGCGCTCTTCACTATCGCAGGTTTTCATCTCCCGCTGCGCTCCGCATTATGTAAACAGCATCTGTTGGAGCCTCTCGAGCAGACAAATGTGATACAGGAATGCATATCTTACATGAACCTGTTACGTTTATAAAAGTTAGGCAGAAGTCCTAATTATAAATTAGCAGCTAAATTCAAAGCAATAGATATAATGAATCAATTTTGCCTGCTCTATATGTATTATTAGGTGCAGTGAACAAAACTGTCATATTTTTTATTGCCGAGTTAGAGTTGTAAACTTCATACTTGAAGTTCTGCAATTTTCACGAGTTATGACAAACTTTTCTAGTAAGTTATAACACAGAAGTGTTTCCTGATGGGATGCAGCTACATCCTGTCCCATGCACATAATCATACAATCACCATCGCGCAAATCCATGAGATGGCAATACTTTGCCATATTATGCTTACTTATTGGTTAGAAAAGTTACCATAAAGGGGTTAGAAAGGTTTGCTTCATTAAAGGTAATGTGCTCTTGACGACATATATTTGTTGCAATGAGGATATTTAAGTATCATTCGTTCTATCAGTAATTCCATAGAAAACATGGCCGGCAGCCTGGGCACCTATAAGGGCAGTAAAGATGGTAGTGCTTGGAAGTTTCTTGTAGTCTAAATCAGTTGGCATCTATGGGCAAATTTCTAAATGTGATCCCCACTAACTGTCACTGCTTTAGTGGCGTTACGCTGACTCACATCATTTTCATGCGTCTGCTCGCCTTTGAACATTTGTATGGGTGCGTGCATGGGATGTCGCCGGAGCTCTAGCGATGCAGTTTCGCTATGTACGTACTCGCCGTCACGTCGGATGCTATAGTACTTATGACGCCACGCGATGGTAGTGTCCGGGGTGCTGTCTATGCTGTGCAGCAGTAGCACAGACCTCGCATGCTTGTTATCGCTGTCACTGCTTCGCCCTTCGAGTGAAACTGTAATTACTAAAGGAATGTGCATATTTATAGACTTGTATTTGTGAATGTGCAACAAAGCTGCCACTGCTTCTTAGAATAAATGTTTTGCTTTCGTGTTATGAGCAATTCCTCTGAAAGAGGGATCAACAAATTTTCTCTACCTACTGTACCTATGAAGTTACGATCAATGTTGCATGTTGCCATGCTCTTTAAGAAAGTGTGTTTAAAGTGTTATAAAATGAAAAACCAATGCGTGCCTTGTGTAGGCTTCGATCAAGGATACAAGCAGTCCCATGACTTTTTAATCCTGTAGTGTCCCACAAGGCATTTAAAATGTTTGCAAGCTTTTGGCATAAATGTTGCACAGCAGTTTCAGCTTGCCCACAAGTGGTATGACACAAGTGCACAGAAAAATAACTGTGGTGACTGGAAACTAGCCTTCCAATTTCTCGGAAGACTTCAAGACTCGTATCCGTCGTAATGCAAGAAGGAAAGGAAAATACTGAGCATTGTAGGGGTGGCAAGCAGTATTTCCACGGGCAACACAGGGGGAATGAAGTAGGCTAATCAAGACATGTGCAATAGAATAGAGGAGCAGTAAGATGAGGCGACTTGTGGGTATGGGCTGGCACAGGTCAGGTGTGAGCTCAGGGAGAGGAGCTGTCCCATTAGACTATCCAGGGGTGGGACTGGTCAAAGTAGTTTTGTAGCAATTTTTGAAGCAAGTAAAATTGCATTTTGGAGCAGTTTGGAGAAGACAAAATTGCATTTTAGAGCAGTTTGTAGCAGACTAATTTTCATTTTGAAGCAATTTGGAGCAGATAAAATTTCACTTTGAAGAAGTTTGGACCCGGCCAAACTGAATTTTGGTGGAATAATGGAAAGTGAAGTACGGCAGCACACTTAGACACCACCACACAACACAGAATAAACCAACATGAGCGCTGTGCCTCTGTCTTAAGCAATGTCTTAAGCCGAATTTTGAAGCCGATTAACCTGATACTGAAACCGTCTAGTGCATGCAAATTTGGTTATATTGACTAGATTTTTAATTAGCGATAACAATCACAAAAAACATGCATTCTTAAATCATCATCATCATCAGCCTGGTTATGCCCACTGCAGGGCAAAGGCCTCTCCCATACTTCTCCAACTACCCCGGTCATGTACTAATTGTGGCCATGTTGTCCCTGCAAACTTCTTAATCTCATCCGCCCACCTAACTTTCTGCCGCCCTCTGCTACGCTTTCCTTCCCTTGGAATCCATTCCGTAACTCTTAATGACCATCGGTTATCTTCCCTCCTCATTACGTGTCCTGCCCATGCCCATTTCTTTTTCTTGATTTCAACTAAGATATCATTAACTCGCGTTTGTTCCCTCACCCAATCTGCTCTTTTCCTATCCCTTAACGTTACACCTATCATTCTTCTTTCCATAGCTCGTTGCGTCGTCCTCAATTTAAGTAGACCCCTTTTCGTAAGCCTCCAGGTTTCTGCCCCGTAGGTGAGTACTGGTAAGACACAGCTGTTATACACTTTTCTCTTGAAGGATAGTGGCAACCTGCTGTTCATGATCTGAGAATGCCTGCCAAACGCACCCCAGTCCATTCTTATTCTTCTGGTTATTTCAGTCTCATGATCCAGATCCGCAGTCACTACCTGTCCTAAGTAGATGTATTCCCTTACCACTTCCAGTGCCTCACTACCTATTGTAAACTGCTGTTCCCTTCCGAGACTGTTAAACATTACTTTAGTTTTCTGCAGATTAATTTTTAGACCCACCCTTCGGCTTTGCCTCTCCAGGTCAGTGAGCATGCATTGCAGTTGGCCCCTGAGTTACTAAGCAAGGCAATATCATCAGCAAATCGCAAGTTACTAAGGTATTCTCCATTAACTCTTATCCCCAATTCTTCCCAATCCAGGTCTCAATACCTCCTGTAAACACGCTGTGAATAGCATCGGAGAGATCGTATCTCCCTGCCTGACGCCTTTCTTTATTGGGATTTTGTTGCTTTCTTTATGGAGGACTACGGTGGCTGTGGAGCCGCTATAGATATCTTTCAGTATTTTTACATACGGCTCGTCTACACCCAGATTCCGCAATGCCTCCATGACTGCTGAGGTTTCGACTGAATCAAACGCTTTCTTGTAATCAATGAAAGCTATATATAAAGGTTGGTTATATTCTGCACATTTTTCTATCACCTGATTGATAGTATGAATATGGTCTATTGTTGAGTAGCCTTTACGGAATCCTGCCTGGTCCTTTGGTTGACGGAAGTCTAAGGTGTTCCTGATTCTATTTGCAATTACCTTAGTAAATACTTTGTAGGCAACGGACAGTAAGCTGATCGGTCTATAATTTTTCAAGTCTTTGGCGTCCCCTTTCTTATGGATTAGGATTATGTTAGCGCTTTTCCAAGATTCCGGTACGCTCGAAGTCATGAGGCATTGCGTATACAAGGTGGCCAGTTTCTCTAGAACAATCTGCCCACCATCCTTCAACAAATCTGCTGTTACCTGATCCTCCCCAGCTGCCTTCCCCCTTTGCATAGCTCCCAAGGCTTTCTTTACTTCTTCCAGTGTTACGTGTGGGATTTCGAATTCCTCTAGACCTTTAGCCGCATTCTTAAATAGCGAGTCTAAATAGCGAGTCTAAACATTTGAAAAGTAGCCGAGACATGTTTTATAAATACATTTTTTCTTTAACCCTTTCGCTGTCGGACGTTTCTGGCCGTGACGCACCCCCAGTGTCGGCTTGGTTTCAGGGAACGAGCATAACAGGGAATGAACATAGCAATTTATTTTTGATTATGATTGGTATACAAATAACATAGTCAATGCAATATGCACATTTCAGTGTTCTGCAGCTGTTGTTAGTAAACATCATCATCATCATCAGCCTGACTATAAAATCCGTTCAACATCCGAATCTGACGATGCGGAACCCTCTTCCTCTCATGCGACTTTGTCCGAGTCCGAATCCGAGCTCGGCTCGTATTCTGAATCGGAATTCAGCCACCGCTCCCATGAGCAGACGAAGGTCCCGCGCGCCGAGCCATCCGAAAGTAACCGCGCGCAGGGAGGATGCGCTTTCAGTCGCCTGCGCAACGGAGACAAATGTGACGTTGCGTGATCAAGAAGACAGAGGGAGATGGAAAAAGGCTAAACAAAGTTCGAAGGGCTTTACGTTTACTGCTGCAAGTCGGAAGCGAGGGTGCGGCGAGAGAGCGAAAGCAGCAATCGAGTCACCCTTTTTGGAGAGGCAAAGGCACGTGCGCCTGAACTTGACGCGCCGTAGCAGGCACACCAACAGAAGAAAAATAAAAACCTTCAACCCAGCGGAGATTACAGAACAACCCTTGAACCCATAACCACACGCGCGCGACGCATGATCCAGCGAACGCGGAGCCACCGCGCCACTCAGCAAGGAGAAAGTGGGGAGTGGCAGTCGCACCGTACTCTTCAATACATGGACTAACACAGGTCGGAGCGAATATACGAACTTGTAGAAAGAGTCAACAGATGGCATAGCCAATCCAGGAGCGCCTGCTTTGCGCTCAGGCGCGAAATTTTGAACACACGATAGAGAACGTACCGGTACGTCAGTGACACCGCGGGGGGGAAGCGCGATGACGTACCGGTACGTCGGTGACAGCGAAAGGGTTAATGTCTCGACAGAAAGGATGACAGAAAGCTGAGCTAGTTGGTAAGGATTCATTATGGAAAAAAGAGGTGAGGCATGTAGACAGGACACAAGAGTAGAAAAGTGGACAACACGAACGCCGACTATCAACTGTAGGGAGCACTGAGGCGAAAAAAAAAAGGAAGAGGACACAAAACTCATCTGCACAAGCTCTGGAATGGTATCACCTAGTGTCAGTCAGGTACATGTGCCGGTCTACGTGAGAGATAACTGTTAAGGCACTTAATCTCTTCCTTATGCAAAGTAATCGAAAGATGACTCACGCACGCACTTCCACAATTATAGATATGCCATGCCACTACAGTATCTTCATTCTTATGCCTGTACAATATTGCGCATTCATCTAACTCTGGCGTGCAGTTACAATCTTGGCAATGTAGGGAAAGATTAGAAGGCGATCCACCGGTTAATGACCTTTTATGTTCCATTAGCCTCTGATTGATACACCGCCCCATTTGCCCTACGTAGAACTGGCCACAGCTAAAGGGAATTTTATAAACTGCACCCGTACGACAGTCAGCAAAACTGTTGTTCTTATTGTGCTTCACTGGACAAATATCTGTTCTTTTTTTTGCCTTTTACCTGCTCCTTTTTCCTCTGCACGGCAGCACATATCTTACACCTAGCTTATTGGGAGCAGTGAGAGCAACATTAACATCATATCTACTTGCAACTTTTTTAGGCCTGTGCGATACTGAATGAATGTACGGAATAGCCACCACTCTTATTTTGCTGTTACTGCTTTCTGTAATCACGTCTGTCCCCCTCGAAACCGACTTCTTTAGGCGTTCAGCCACAGTGGCCACTGCTACGCTGGGATAACCTGCTTCTAAAAGGCGCCAGACCTGCGCATTAAAACTGGAGGAAGCGCGCCGTTTTCCGGTGGGAGGGAGAGAGGGGTTCTACTTCAGCGGCGACTGTATATGGCGCAGCAGTGTGAGCCTCATCTTGAACACGAGGGTTGCAATGTTGGCTTGACGGCAACGCATCTATCTTGAAAGTGATCTGCGATGGCTACAGAGTGTGCTGAGTGCTGATAGATTTGTTTCTGGTGTGTTCTCGCTGCTTAGTTTGCGTTGAAGTGAGAGGCAGCACAGAGGTCAATTTGCTCGCTACTGCTGCTGCGCCTTCTCGCTCCAGCATTTTAAAAGCGAATGTGCACAATCATCGAGTGAGATGTTTTCATGTTTGCTTGTGTGTGCATGACCCCATGCTCGTTAGTTTAGTTAGTAAGCGAATGTCTACAAGTTTATACGGCCGATAAAACTACTATCCTTACTTTGTATAGCTGTCTACTAATTTGCTATCACAATCGATGCTTCGCCTCTTGCTTTAATTGCGACTTTTTATTCCAAATCTGCCATTAGCCTCTCGTGATAGGTCAAAATGCCTCAGGCCTCGCCCATATGGGCGTAAAAACAGATTGGAATAGTTTTACGTAATACTAGCACTGGGGACAGAGATGCCTGCCTACTAGACCCACTGAAGAGCACACCTTCGTAATAAGTTGGCTCTCGTTACAATGCACCCTGATAATCCGACAAAACATGTTTGTTTTATCTGAAGTTCGTAATATCCGAAACACCTAATTTCTGAAACTTTGGTTGCAATGTGCAACAATGTTATTGCAAAGAGTGAGTGACGAACATCCAAAGTAAAAAAAAAAAAAAATTGCGATAGCAAATTAGTAGACAGCTATATGAAGTAACAATAGTAGTTTTATCAGCTGTATGAAGGTGTACACATTCGCTTACTAATTAAGTTAACAAGCGCAGTGTCACGCGCGCGCAGGTAAACATGAACACGTCTCAGTCGATGACCGCGGAAAGGCGCTGTCACAACGTTAGAGTGAGGAAGTGCGGTAGCAGCAGCGAGTGAACTGACCTTTGTGCTGTCTCTCTCTTCAATGCGAACTAAACGTTGAAATCACAGCACATACAAAGCTACCAGCACTGGGCGCACTTTGTCCACATCGCAGATAGCTTTCAAGATGTGGAGCCCACGCAGCCGCGCCGTAAGCAGCAGCCACTGGAGTAGAAACCCTTTCTCTCCCTCGCCTACCCCCCCATGCCTCGCGCGCAGTCTTCTTTTGTGCACTTACGCACCGCCTTCCTCCCTCGCGCGGGCGATATTGAGCCGCAATCGTCGGCTGAGCCTCACAAGGCAGTTGTCAGCCCATGTCGACACGGCGAAAGTGTTTTATGCGCCTGATTTTGGGAAAAATTGCCGCTAATCTCGTCCACTGTAGCCGATAGTCTGTTGTAGCACGGTATGTTAAAAGCGAACTTCATTGCATTAATAAAACAGGTAGAGCAAACTAAGGTTGAATGTCTTGATGCGCAGTGTTCACAAATCATGCGCTTCGGTAGTCTCAGTACCGACGCTGAAATATGGTCAGTTATATCAGAAAGTCTGTTGCATGTGGATCCACTGTAACGAGCGTAGACTGCATCTAGTTCACTCGCAGTGCCTTAAGGCTACTTTTTGTTGTTTTGCATCTCAGTGAGGGAGAGCAACACCACTCAGCCATAATCTAGTTAGAGCACTGCACGGGACCGGGCCTGGCTTGGGTCCGCTCATTAAAGGGTAAAAGTCTTGGCTTCGGCCTCACGTGAACATTATGCATTGCAGGCTTTGTCCAAAGTATTTTGTGCCAAGCTAAAGTGACATGTGCAAAAAGCTGGCTATTAGTATAACTTAGCAACGAAAATAGAAAAGCAGATGAAGTTCCAATTCTTTTTTCTGTTCCACAAAAATGAACATTGTTTTCGTGTAAGAACAAATAAATAATACAGAAAGCCACTCTTCAAACCATTTCCCTGTTATCGCTCTTACAGTTGCACTGTTATAAGTCTCAACACAATTATATTATTTTAGTGCTACCACAAGGGGTGTCTCTTTCTACTTGTGCATTTATTTTATGCTGTATGACTTCTAAATGACATGCTAAATGACCTCATAGGACCGAATCATACGATCAAGGTACGATCTTGGCATGCACACCAGGTACCAGGCATGCGCACTAGCGAAAACATAACAGCACAGGCAATGGGCCAGACCACTGATGTTCCCATGAGAGAAACAAAGGTTTCGGTCTTTTATTGCTTATACTACAGTAAAACCTCGTTAAACCGTACCCGCTTAAACAGTAGTTTCGGTTTAAAAGTAGTAAAGTCAATTCCCCGACTCAGCGGCCATTGAACATAATGTATTTTGTATCCGCATAAACCGTACCAGCTTATTGCGTACGCATCGGTTAAAACGTAGCGTTTCCCCTTTTCGTCGCGCAAACACGGTGGTGCGTCGTCTCCACAGGGCGGTCCGGCAGAACAACAAGCCTCAGAGATCGGTACAACGGCCTCCAAGCGCCCTGTGCGTTTGCATGTGAAGCCGCATCAACATCAACATCATTTCGACGCCATGCCAGAGAGCGAGAAAGCGTTATGGCGTCGTGCAAGCGAGGACTCGCGTCATGCTGAAGCTCGGATAAAAAAGACGCCGGGTGCTCAGCATAGAAGAAAAATTAGACATCGTCCGTGCTATCGAACGAGACACGAAGAAGTCGGTGCTGGCCCGCGACATGGATCTGCTGTTGACTACAGTTTGTGGCATTTGGAATGCGAAGTTGCTCGGCAGCGCTGCTGCGACCGCGAAGAGATGTCGGCTACGAGGTTCGACTTTTCGCCATCGTTGCCTCTGTTGTTGCCGAAGTGTCGACTAGCGACAGTGATGAGGATGACACGGAAAGCGACAGCACGGGCGATTCAGGCCTGACAGTGGCAGAAGCTGCGCGTTACGTCAGCCTCGTGAGTGCAATCGTCCTAACGAGAATAGGGGCGCGATAACGTAACTATACCAAACGAAAAGTTTTCCGAACTCCGGCACCCGGCAATGAAAAAGGCGCCCCGGGACTTACGCAGCACTAGTGCGCGCGTGCACGGAGAATACGCAACGCCAACGAGGAATCTGCCGTGCGAGTGTTTGCCGAGAGGGGGGCTGCCTGAGAAGCTGGCACGCAGCTTGAGGCTGGCACGCAGTTTGCCTGCAGGCTGCCTGCAGCTGGCACGCAGTTTGAGGCTGCTGTCGTCGTGCTAGGCCGCCGCGGCATCAAACGAAAATAACTTATGTCGCGCGAAGTGAATAAATACTGCATGTTTTTTCCCCTTTCATCGCACTCTCTCTGAGTTCCGTTTTCGACAGGTAAGTGGGCGATCTCATGCTATTTCGGTTAAACAGCACTACCGTTTAGTACGTACTTTTTCCGAGCTCCGGCCGACTACGGTTTAACGAGGTTTCACTGTACACTGCAACTGAATAGACCCCGAGAAGGTGAGGCTGGCGCATACGGTGCAGTCTCCAAGTAAAAAAAAATATATTTTTTTTTTACTTACAGGCCAGGCTTGGTCATGAACACACGAGCCCTGGCTAAGCTTAGTAATGAACGCCTGGGCCTGGGCCCAGGCTGGGCTCAGGCTTCATAAAGCGGGCCCGTACAGTGCTCTAATTCTAGTACACTTTAAATACAGCTGCCCTGGCTGTTCCGACAGCAGCAACAACAGGGAGCAGGCGTGTGTGCGTTAGCTACGTTCCAGAATCGCCGAGAAGTCCAGTGTTATAAGGGTGAAATTACGAGAAACTGTGCAGGAGGCGCCGTCGTGCAGTGTGCGGAATGCGAACGACTCTACTCTCTTTCGGAGAACAAATCTGCACGCTGTTCGCGGTCACTGCCAGAGTACACATGCCGAAGCCGTTCTGGTGCAGTGTGGTGCAATTTCAGTCAATTTTTTTTGTTTAGTACAGTTTGGTGCAGGAATTGCATTTGTATCAAAATGGCACAACTGGCGCAGGAGTCCTACCTCTGACTATCTGAGGCAGCACTCACCTGAAAGAGTGAGACCTGCAGTTCCTTGAGACCACCTGCACCGGGAAATGTGGCCCTAAGTACACAGTGCCCCAGGCTGGGCTGCCACTGGAGCTTGCGGCCAGAGTGCTTGGCCAGGTAGAAGCGACGAAAGAGGTCTTGGTGGCGCACCATAGCTGCGGGCAGTGCCACTTCCTGGGGTGGGTAGCTGGGCCAGTAGCCCATGGTCAGCACGCTGACCGTCAGCTCGAGCCGCTCACGGCGCTGCTGCTGCCGGAAGGCCAGGTTCAGCTCCTTGCTCAGTTCCATGTCACGGAACATGCCCTCGAGCTTGGAGGTGAATGCCGCACCACATTCCTGCTTCAGCTTGCACAGCATTGACTTCTCTGCATCCACAGAAGCACTCTTGCCCACCAACAAGCGTTTGGCCAAGTCCTTCTTGTAGAAGGCCTCAAACACGTCTTTGCCTGCAATGACATCACATAGTGTTGGGTTGAGGCAGGTGTTCCTAAACCCCCCAGGCAAGAAAATCCCCTGATGCCATTAACCATGGGACCCTGTACCTTCAGACCACATTTTTAGAAAACGTCAGTTGGCATCACATGTGGCCACATCATGTACAAGTCATACCCTTTGCAATAGTGGCTACATATCTAAAAGATGAAAAATAAAGTGATGAAAGTGTTTCCTTAAAATTTTGCATCACTACACGTGAAACCAGGTTTCATTGATACATGTGCAATCAAACATTTTAATAACAAACATTGAGAACTTAAAAAGACCAGAAGTTAGTTCAATACAGTTGCAAGAATAAATTCAATATATAAATTGACACACACAATAAAAACACAAGAGATTAATTTTTTATATAAGCAATGGTTAAATACACTTTGTTAAACATAAGTGAAATTTGAAAGCAGTCAGTTCCGGCACCACTTTATTCCTTTGCAGTAATAAACCAGCACTATCTCACCAGCCTTAGAAGCTTTCTCCACTTCACTCAGTAGTGGACAAGTGCCCTGCTTCACATAGCACGGGGCTGACACAACCAGCACTTTCAAAGCATCAGCTAGTGCTTCAAGCAACCAAAAGCTGGCCCCTGTGACTCAGGCTATTTGAGTGATTCAAGTGTGCCTCTAATTGTAAGCTTACAAATTGACTTTAAAAGAAGAGTAAAAGCTCTCTTCACATAATGCACTTAGAAAACCAAGCAGTAAATACAGTAGACGTCCGTTGATTCAGCCCTGACAGGACTGACGAAATCGGTCGCATTACACGGCGAGTTGAATTAAATTGGCAGAAAAACACATCAAAACACATTGCTGATTTATTTAGCAGTAACACAGCCCATAAGTGAACACGCGCCCACTTTTAATAGGTTCAAAGTAGAAAACTAACATAAAAATGAAATTAGAGTTTTTAAACAATGAATAAATCGAATGTGCAACCAATTTTCTAACAAGAGAAACGTAGCACTCTATTACTAGAAATCTATTAAAGTCTATTGTTATAACTATCGGACAGCACTTTATAGCTGTCTATGAAGAACCACAAGTTCTTCTCCATACAGTCCATAGCATGTTTGTTATTCTGCAATTATCCAACTGAACAACAATTGCGAACAGGATGGTGGGCCACGTCTAGGCTAAACACTTTGCTAGTTTGTCTTGCAAAGCATGAAATTCTTCGAAAGGTCAAAAACATGCGACGTGACTTGTTGCCGCTGGCTCAATATGTAAAATAACATATAGATTGAGCATGCTTTTGTAATCAGACTGAAAGCGGCACATTGTAGTTGTCATCATGCTATGCGACAACTTGCTTTCTGCCATCCATGGTCGTCATTTGTGATGGCAATGACGCTGGCTAGGCTGGGTCTGACGGTAGGCGCCGCCAACACAGTTTCGGTTTCATATTGAATTGTACTGCCCAAGCAATTTCTGAACGAACTTGCTTGGAAAAAAGGTGCATGTTAGAGTTGAGTAAAAACTTTAATAATTCATTGTGTGGTACCACCTTTCTGGGGCAGGCCGAAAATTGGCATGGAATACGACGTGCGTCCCTATGCATTCACTGTAACTAAGCGCCGTCAAGAGGGATGCTACTGCTATTGGAGCCATAGCTACGGTTGTCACCACTGGGGTTGGGCGCATGCACGATGACCAGCCAAGTTCGAATTATCTGGCGAAGGTTAATTTCATGGTCAACATAATGAAAGTGTGGCCCCATACACGGGCACCAGCCGGGGCCTTTGGTCGGGATCAAATTAACCGGAGTCGAATTAATGGAAGTTCACTGTATCCCGAAAATGCCTTGCAAATAAGATGTTCACTGCCAACATAATAAATGCACCATGAGCATAAAACATCACTATGACTGCGAGGAAACACCCATAAACCTCTCACTAGCAATCTGAAACAAGCATCAATATAAATTTTTGCAATGACAGAAATGTTTTCAAGGGTTTAGCACATTTATATCAGTAAAAAGTAATTTTTTCTTTAAAGAGAAGTGATAAAGTGAAATCTCAATATAACGGACTTCAGGGGACCGCTGTAAAGATCGTTAAAGTGAAAGCCCCAAAATTAACCATTCCGCCCATCAACCTATCAGTTCATACGTTGTCACCATATCAGCTATCCACGAAAATGTCGCTGTTGGCTCTCGGCATGTGCTGTTGCTATTTTCCATAGATTCTGCTGCCACACACCACCGAAGCACCGTATAATAAGAGTGACGCACGCAAAACAGATGCCGACACCGAGAAAACTACCGGCAAAAAGGTAGCTCTATGTCACCTCCAAAGTGCTACGTTTCTTGCTTTTTGTTTTTCACATTTCTTGACGGGGACACTGCAACTGTCTCACTCGAGGCACACACCTGAACTCTGACAAAGTGCAAGTGCGCATAAACGACACCGTCTGGAAAGTGCAAAGTGCGACCGTGTGGCATCCCTGTGAGCAGTGTTGTGGAGTTGCCACTCTGGAATTGGGTTGACTCTGGAATCATTCGACATTTTTGTGACACCGGAATGGAATGGCAACAACACTTGGAGGAACGGAATGGGAATGAAATCAAGCGCATTTTGCACGGAATGGAATGGGAATGAAATTACGTCTTTTTGTGAAAATAGAGCACTTTTTCGTCTACGCGCTTCTTTTTTGTCAAAATATGCCAAAGAACCAACCAGCCCACATTCAAACATTACTAAGGCAGAGCCTCAAATTTAAGAATAAAGCAGTATTTTTCAAATGGCTTGGCTGATTACAAGCACAGTACATTTATAAGCAATGCGCCTACTACAATTCTGTACTTGTAAACTGAGTTGCTCCAAAGTTTGTCTTGATTCTTTGTGTAACCGCGGCTCTATGCCGTTGCTATCCGTCGTGCAGAACTATGGTGGCGGCATACTGTAGGTCCTCAAAAGGCAAAGATCCAGGCTTGCCTCATGACCATGTCGCATGTCACTGGCAGGGACTGCTCACGCATTTCAGCGATGTACGTCGCAAGCTTGGTCTTCAGCTCCGGAAAGCGTCGCAACTTCGGCCCGCGGAAACCGCTTCGCTTGCCGTCACAGGTGAAAATTTTGCTTCGCTGCAGTCACCGCTCTCGCATCACCCATTAAGCAACATCAAACTTGCGGCCTGCTGCGCAGTTATTTGTTTCTTCGGCGTAAAGGATGGTAGCCCTCTTGAACGCTGCTATGAGTGAGGGCCAAATGTTTAGTGGGCCTGGAGCCCTCATGACGACCGAGGAAGCATGGAAGTAGCACGTAGCCGGCAATCAAGTCGAACGCTTCAAGCTAAGAGTTATAGGAAAAGAGAAACACGTAAGCGGTGCCTGCTCTTCCATGAACTATCTATACTCCCCAAAAGTGCTGCCGTTCTGATGGTGTCGCCGCAAATGGAACAGCGGTGCTTCCATCAACTGTCGACCCCCACTCCCCGAGTGTTGTGTGCACTGTAAAACTTTCAAAAATGTTGAAAAACCCTTCCAAAAAGTGAACAAACGCACGAAATACTGAAAAGCTACAGGTAGGGCCACAGAGCAAATGTAAAATTCTAACTACGTTGTAGCTCCCCTGATATCTCGCTGGCCTCACTTTTTTGGCAGTGCCATGTTTTGGTTTCGACTGTAAGTCAACCCCCCATTAAAAAGATAGGTCGTATTACAATCGTGTAAATACGGTATTCCTAAAGAACAGGAAGGTGCAGCCTATGTATTAATGTGCACTCAATTTATCGTAGGGCTGGAGAAAATGGCTGTGTCAGTCCCCATTTTATTTCGTCATTCTTGAAGAGTGTCAGTGTGTCATCAAGTGGAGTATCGTACGATTACGTATGTCATCATTCCCTTTCCGAAACTCTATTGCATTGCATGTTTGCCATTTGCAGTACCTGTACTTTCAATGGCAATAATCGCTAATTGCTGTCCTCGCTTTATTTTAGGACCCACATGCCGAGGAAGTCGTACGAAAATGCAGCGCCATCGTTTCATCTATACACAAGAGCTATGTCAACATGGAAGAAGTGTTTAATGTGGCCGGTCTGCACTTGGAATCTCACAATGCGAAGAGATGGAACTCGCAGCTGTGAATGATGAGAAAGCCCGCGACCACTTTTTAGAGTCATCCAGGCCTGACAAAAGCTCTGCATGCGTGCAAGAAGGCTAAACTGTCTAAATATGAACTGAGGCTGGCAACAGACTTGATTGAGCTTCTCTTCCCTGTAGAGGAAGCCACAGAGTTGCTGCAGAAAAGGCACGAGACAGCCGGACTTTTGCTTCCCACGTTGCAAAATATAGAAGTTTCCCTTGCGAAAATATTAAGCAAAGGCACATTCTTTGCAAAGAGGCGGCTAAAGGCCTACAGCGTAGCCTTGAGAAGTGGTTTGCAAGCACGTGGACTGATTCTATTTTTTATGGGTGCCCTCCTAGACCCACGGTTTTCTTGGTGTTCAGCTGCAGCTTCTGAGCAGATGGGTTCTGCTGTGCTGAGCCTCTTTTGTTAGAGCAGGACAGCGCCAGACCGTCGTGAATGCAGACTCTGAAGCAGGGCCAAGCAGACTGATGTTTAAAAACATCAAGCAAAATGAAGATGCTCACAAAGACAATATGCCTGGATCTATCGCAGGGGAAATTTCTCTTTACCTAGCAAAGGGAACTTGCGTAGACATGGTTAAGACCCTGACCTATTGGAAAGTGAACGCTAGCCGCTTTCCCTTCATCGTCATCATCATCATCATTTATTTTTACTTAAGGACCCCTGTCAGGGTATTACATAAGGGGGGGGTTACAGAAGATAAGGATAGAAACAAAGATATGGTTACAATTTCTTACAAGACTCAGCCTGTGGATTTGCATTAAAAACAAACAAACAAACAAAAAAAAAGCCAAGAGGCACACTGAATAGAATGCAAAAGCAAATCAGCAGAACAGCAAATCCTCCTTGCAAGGGCAGTTTTCACTGTGACTGCAATGTCAGCTGACATGGAATGCATGTTTTCTATGGCATCCCTGATGATGACACCGAAGTGAAATCGGCTGTCAAGCACCTCTTTCGAGTAGCTCATGTTTGTGAAGCGCAACACATAGTTAGGTAGAAAATAATTGTTTTATCTCATTTTTTGTTTTGTTTTTAGAATTAACCGTTGAAGCAGCCGTCATTTATACTTCGTGTTTTCAAAACTAAATAGCGAAGTGCCCATTTAGCTCACGACATTTTGTTGCAAAATTTCGATGAATAAAACCAAAATAAAGCTTCTTTTTGCACCTTGCACATCTTGCACCTTTATTGCAGCATTTAAATATCACAAGGACACTTAAGCAAAAATATGCTATGTCATCACTTTAGCATTAACAGATTTAAGCTTAAACAACATCAAAACATCACAAGCCGTTAAAATATGCTGACCATACAAACACTATAGGTAACGGGAGAACTGCCCCTATGGAAATTAGTAGGGTGGTTGTATTGCACGAGATGTGTGACCAAGCTAGTATCCCACGACCTAATGGGGTTTTACGTGCCAAAACCACTTTCTGATTATGAGGCACGCTGTAGTGGGGGACTCCGGAAATTTGGACCACCTGGGGTTCTTTAACGTGCACCTAAATCTAAGAACACGGGTGTTTTCACATTTCGCCCCCATCGAAATGCGGCCGCCATGGCCGGGATTCGATCCCGCGACCTCATGCTTAGCAGCCCAACACCACAGCCACTAAGCAACCACGGCGGGTCCCACGACCTTGGTAACGTGTTTTGCGTATTTTTACAGTTTGTAAAGCATCTGATGACATCAGCTTTATGGTGCGTTCATCGGTAACTTGATAAAACTACCAAGATGCCTTTCCTACGCTGACTAATTACAGGAATAGAATTGAACTGCTCGGCCATTCCTGAAATGGGAATGCGCTAAGTTTTTTTAATTCCAAGGAATTGAAAGGAATGGAATTGCGACAAGTTCTAATTTCCCGGAATCGAATTGGAATGAAATGGGGGTGCCCAATCCGCAACACTGCTCGCGAGTAAGGAGGTTACATTTTACCATGCACATAGTTCGTACAGCCGCAGAATGAAGCACAAAAGAGGCGTGCCAAGAGAGAAGGGTGAAAGAAGGAAGAGACGCACCTCCGCTGCTAGGCAACACTTCTGGGCGGAGCATGCCCTCGCAAAACCTGATGTGTCGTCGCCTCCGCTCACCTGTGTTCATTTTTTCCTCGGGCGCCGTCTCGGGTTTTCCGAACCCATGCGCCGCGACGTCCGTACTCTGCGCCTTGCCATCTGCTAGCCTACTGTTTCAGCTGCCGTGAAGCATACACGGAAATCTAAGAATCCCCAGATATCGTAATATTAGTTCGTAGTACTGAGGCGTTGTTAACACCACAAGGAAACTGAATAATGATTGGTATTCTGAAGGTCGTAATACTGAAATATTGTTACATTGAAACTATAAGTAAGCAGGGGATTTCTGAAAAGTTTGTTAATCTGAAAAGTTCGCTGATGCGACGCTCATAGTAACGAGGTTTCATTGTATTGGTAATGTTATGGAGTATATGTGCAGTGTTAGGAGGTTTAGCTTCCTAGGTCAAAGAATCTGAGGTTGACAAAGACAGTTCATGCAGTCATCTAACTAGACAACAGCACAGTTATCATGTACACATGCTGTGTACGACTACATGAGACAGTTTTGCAAGGCTATCACTATTTCTTTTCTTTCACACTCACCGTGGATGAAGCGGAAAAGCACCATAATTTTGTCCAGCAGCCTTTCCAATTCTTCTTCTGTTGCCTCTTTGTTTCCTGCCCTCAGCTTTGAGTCCACAAATTTGGCTATATTAAGAAAAGAAGAATGGACAAGAAAATGAAGAAATGCTGAGCTGTACATAACACTAAACATAAGCTCAAATTACAGCATGGAGCTATTGCCTTGTCCCTAAAGCGTGCACTAAGGCCTATAATATAATGGCTGCGTAACTTGACAGATATTTCTTTTTATTTGTTTAAGAAGCTGGTAGAAACATATCTGGCATCCTGGTAGAACTTAATAGATACACAGGATGAAACATTTTTGATTTGAACAAGATATATTGTAGACTTCCAAAATGAATTCCGGCTGAAAGCCTGAAAATGTCTAAGACTAAGAAGCCTGAAATGTCTGAAAAGCCTAACATGCCAAGCGACTTTTATCCAAGACTTCTATATAACAGCCATACCAATAAGCTCAGCTGGCTTGTTTGGCCTCTGGTTAATGAAGTACTCGAAGGCTTCCTTGAGCGAGTTGACAAACTTCTCGTTGCGATGGAAGCACTGGTTCACCACCTGATCCATCTGGTCTTTAAAGTCTAGCAGCTCCTGGACCATGGACCGATCTCGCTCTGGGTTGCTCACTATTACGCGACCACGCCTCTGCAATAGAAGGGGCAAAGGGGTGGTACATATGGTGATCAACACACGTCAGTGCTTTTCCCAATTTCTAATGCCTACTTTGGTGGCACGAGACCTACGTGAAAAAGAGGGCTCTCTTTTCTGGTATTTATGTAGCAGCAAGTGTAAAGTTATGTCTAGTAGTGGCATCAACCCCAGCTTTAGCTCAGAAAGAATCAATTGCATTGCACGTGCCAATGACAGAAGTCAGGAAACATCCAGTGTTACCCCGCTCCTGAATGCAGGGACTTCTTTACGATTTCTTCATCTTGCAGGAATACTTCACCATCTTTGCTACAAGGTGTAGGGACTTAATATCAAACTATGAACTTCATTTGCAGGTGCTCTTGTATAACTAATGAGAACAATATTTGATGCCTTTGTCAAATCTCATACTTGGTGTTGCAAGTTTTGCAGTTACATTGCTGAACTTCAAAACACAGCACTAGAAGTGAGAATGCTCATCGCTGAAACATGCTTTGGCAGTTATTATTTCATGGAATAAGATATAGTCAAACCGGTTTATAACGAACTCGATAGTTTCACGAGGAGTGGTTGTATCAGTAGCCCATTATAAGTGGACTCGGCAGTTACAATTCGACACCACATTGGTGCAAAAATAAAATTTTAAGCACCTTCATTTTTGTTCCTGGCACTTGTCTGCATTTAACTGCTAATTTCTGTTAAAAACATCATCTAAAGAACGAAATGTGGCATCATAGCTCTTTCGAAACAGCGCCCGGCCAATACCAATCACCTGCAAGTTGAAACTACGAGTGCATCCGCTGCCATTTTTCCTTCGAGAGCTTGTGATATATTTTACTATCAAAGGGACATGAATGCATTCTGCATGACAGCAAAGTGTTCTAGTTCGCTGAAAGCGAAAACTACTGCAGCGTGCTGGCATTTTACAAGGGTACTGCTGTTATGGCGGCAGCGTCGGCCACCCGTGCACCGACAGCTGTGAACCCATATTTTTTTTGTCACTTTGTCAGAAAAAGTGCAAAGTCCGAAAGGCAGAATGCCACTGCAGACCGTTATCAACAAGAGTTCAACAATACACAGTTGATGCGAACGAAGAGCTGACAAACCATAACCACCGACTCTTAAGGGGTATCCACACAAGGGAGAAATCCTGGCTGTCGATGTGGAAGTGAACATCAGTGACAATAGTACGGTTTTGCGAGATGGTGTACCACCGTGGCCACACATCCCCGGGGAGAGGGGAACCTCTGTTCGAACGGAACAAACAATCCCTGCTTGGCAGAAGAGGCAGCAGAATTTTGCGCTGGTGTCTGGGAACCTCGACCAAGTTGCTGCTCTTGAGGGTGGCAACTGTATTGCAATCGCTTCACTGTTGTGGTTGACAGGCCTGTCACATTTGTGATGGCACATAGCACATGTGCCACAGCGATGGCCAAATTAAGCGACAATGTCACTTTATTTTTATTTATTTATTTATTTATTTATTTATTGCTGGTCGAACAATTTCCATGCCTTTGGGACACTATATCTGAAGCGTACAACAAGGTAAATTTGAAGAAATGAAGAGCGGTGTCGAGAGCAGAAGCTGCCAAAGTATTTTATTTGTTTATTTGTTTATTTATTTTACACATACCTCGCAGGCTCTAACTGGAGTATTGTGTGAGAGGGCTAAGAAAAACAACATGTAGCAAAAACAGAAGAACACAACTAACAACAAATCAAACAACTGAAAAACAAGAGATGCCATTTAACATCAAGCAATGAGGAACAATAGCAAAACTCTGGACAATCAGAAACGTGCATGGCTCAATGAAACTTTTAGCAAAGAACTGCAAACGTATGTATACATATAAATAGCAGGCAAGAAACAAGGATCATGACAGCGAAATCACATGGGACAAATGACACAATATGTGCACCAAGTCACATCGGACAAATGAAACGATATACGCCCATGACTATGGAATTATCTTTTTAAATGTTTCTCTAAAGGATTCCAGGTTATTAATTTCAACAATGTGGCTTGGAAGTTCATTCCAAGCTGTTATTTCCCGAGGTAATGCAGTCTGCTAACACTTATCTCCCTCCCTGGTTTCCTCGCACTTGTCTACGGGGACGTTTTCGTGGTGGCCTACGTCACTCGACTCCAGCCGTACCCCCTCAAAAACATCCCTCATGTGAATACCCCTTTAGCAACGTTGCAGAACGCCACAAATGTATGACTCAAAGGTCAAAAAGAACAAAAAAATGTACTACTCTAAAGAGCAGAAGCAGCACTAGCGTCCAACCGAAACGATGGAGAGGAGTTTGCATCGTCATAATCATCAGCAGGAACCGTATGGCAACGCGGGAATGCTTTGTGCCTATTTGTTCCTTTATAGCCTCATTCTTGCATTTACTGCTATGTGTGACCCAGCACTGGCCATGAGCCTTCAGAACTGCATAATCACAGCCTATGACCAAAACGATAGCGACCATGGTTTTGTCCGCAGTGGTTGTGACGAGTAAAGCAGTTTTGTTTTGACTAGGTGCAATGCGTGTGCTATGTCACAAAGATGACAAAAACTATGAAAGAAGAAGAGTGATTCTACTGCAGCCCACATGCCGGCAATCAACCCACCGGCAGCATCATGATGGACAGACAATCTGTTGCCAACCAGCTCACTGATAAAAAAATAACTGGGATATGTACGCAGTAGTGAAAATCCAGTCTCTGATGAAGATGTGGGTCTCATGCTGCGGCCGCAGTGCGAAAAATGTTGCAAGGCCCTTGCTGCTGCAAATGCTAATCAGTTATAACGCGATGAGAATTACAGCTTCCACATTACTTTCATGCAAAATAAAAACAGAATCTGCACATTCATTCAGTAAATAAATGCGTGTCCATGTAGTAACGATTTGCTTATTGTTCTCTTGATACCCTCGATAATTGGACTTTCGGTTAATTCAGATATTTCTTTCTGGTCCCGTGAAATACAAATTAACGAAGTTTTACTGTATTAGCACTCCTGCTGAGCAGCTGCGTGCATACCACACCATGGTGCATACACTGATTTGAGCAGATTGGACAGTAGATGTCAAACTAAATCTATTTATCTTTTCTTTAGGCATTGACAAACCTCGAAGGTTTTCCCTCGACCTCAACTTATGCACCATTAATGGTATCTTCGACTGGTCGCCTCCATCCCCCGAAGCACAGTCGGGCAGATCCGGCTCAGAGGTAGAGGACAAGCATGCAAGCCAAACTTGCAACTCGCTCTCGGAGGAGGAAATGGCAGATGCGAAACCACGTGACCACTGCCAACGTCCGATGTTTCGTCTATAAACCAGCGGACGCGCCGGTGGGACGAGCGTTCGTCGAGACGCCAGCACGCAGTGGCATAGGTTGCCTAGGTTACGGCGGGCTGTCGCCAACAGCAGCGACGTGGCACTGTGATGACATTTCAATCTCGACGGCTGCTCTGACGACAGGGCTCAGAGCGCCTCAGAGCGCTCGAAGATGGAGGAGAGCAATCGAGATGAACCAGTCGAATGCATGGCGCGCACCCTCTTTCAACCAACCGAAGACAACGCTGCTCGCGAGAGCGCTCCATAGCGCTCAGAAACGACCAGTCGAAGATGGCATAAGATTATGCCAATGGTAACATTGTTGCCGGCATTCCTCGCAGCACTAGTGTTGTGACACACCTGGTACCCGCTGCACAGCAACAATTGTCTCGGGTGTTGTGTCACGCCATATTGCACTCGTGCATTGTCAGAAGAGTCTGAGCACAACGCTAAACCTTGCTATCGCTTTTAATGCTTCACCTTCGGGCAAAACTACAAATTTTTTTACTATGTGCTGTACAATTTTACGACACTGCACCAAGGATCTGTGTGTGCGTCAGTCTTGCATTGCCTTCAAGACAGCAGCACACTGCAATCACGGAGGCCGGTCTGCACACAAGTTTAAATGCAAGCCAAAAGTATAGTTCGTTCTGCTACAGTGAATTTAGAGTGTCAAAGGCGTGGTTGATCAAGGGCCAGCTCCAAAACACTGGCGTCTGTTTACCATGACACAATGATCGCCGTATGTTTTAGACACTGCCCATGACATTGACAGGAAGTGTGCACTCCTGCTTTCTGTTGTCACAACCATGTTTAGCCAGTTGGCACATGTTAAAATGACATGCTTAAAAGGATAAATTGAGAGCATAGTTGCCAGTGGCATAAGCAGGCACCTTGACATAGTGATTGAAGTGCGTGCACAGCATTGGAAGTCCATCCTTGACACGTGCAAACAGGCTGTACATGAGGCCTAGATCTCGGTTGTCGTCCAGCAGCTGGTCGAGACCCTTCTGAAGAATGGGACCCAGGTGTTGTCCCAATAGCTGCCTCTCTACACAGCCGATGAGCGCTTTCCTGCATTCACATTAGAAATTTTATGCTGGTAACATGCTCTTGCTTTAACAGTGCGACGCAAAGGGCACCGACAAGAAAAAAGTGGGTGATAAACCATTTGAGGACAAATGTGAGTCAAGCGATAGATTCCTGGTAGACCTGCTAGCATAAACTACTGGACCCATTTATTGGTTAGCACTGTTAGCAATCCTATTAGTCATGAGGGTACAATGACACAGCACTGTCTCCAGTATCAGCCCATGTTGCAAACTAGATTGAACCTTTTACGAGAACACATATGGTGCACTGCTATCAGAAACGGCGCACAGAAGTCGCCATCTTTGATAACATATTTATAATCGCGTTTATTTTTCGAAGTGTAATTACCATATGCACCACAGCACAAAAGGCCATGTGTAAAAGAGAAAATGACTATAATTTGAACTTATTTCTAAAGAAGGCGGTGCCGCTGGTCATCACGAAGAGTTGTCTGGAGGGTACCTGGTATATTTAAAGAAGGGCTCTGACATTCGTGCACATTTTGATCTGAAGAAATGAGGCTGAGGCCTCAAATTGTTAAAGTGCTTAGAATTGAGAAACTGTTGTACCTTGAATTTCCAGTAAATCGGAACAGTAGTGCCCCCTACCCGCTTTTTCTTTTTGAGGAATCGAAATGTCCTAAATAAGATGTTACCCCCAGCTAGATAGAAAAGTTCAGCCACGTTGGCAGACTTCACTTTCACCCATTTCAATGAAAATGATAATACGTACATATCACGTAAAGTGGCCATATATACCAACAGGTGATTATATGTGGACTTACTGCAAAAAGCAGACAATGCAGCTAGTTGTAAATGAAGTGTTTCTAATAGGCAAAACTAAATTTACCGTCAACACACACTAAATGGCGAAAAGGCTAGTGTGGAGCCAGCGCAGTTGTGACGGGAGGTGCAGCATCTCTGTTCTAAATGACAATGTGAGGGATATGGTGATACCCTGATGGCGTGATAGAACAATTTTTGGTGTTTCTTATTTGCTTTGTACCCTATTCCCTGTCCCCTTTGATTGCTTTATCTATTTATTTCCGTTGTAATAATGTATTATAGTTGTCAGTAGCCTCATTGTCCATCCCCTTCTCTCATGCATTCTGTTTGGCACCCATTACACCACAATGAATCTATCCCCTTTCACACAGCTTTGGAAGTGCACTTGTGGAGTAACCACCTTCAGGTGCTTGAGTGTTCTGAAAGCTCCCGTGGAAGTTTCCTACACTTTAATGAATTTATACGTGCTTGTTCTCCTTTTTTTTTCTTCTTTCAATCAAGCAGGTGTGAATCATCAGCTGCATCAGTACAATGCTTTGAAAAATGATACTTATATGGGGGTGTAATTCCTACAGGCAGTGCTTTGAAGTTCTAGTATATAAATAGAAATCTGGTTGTTATAACAGACAGCGATAGATTCGATAACACATATAACGCATATCACATTATGGTTTGACTGTACTCTTATGATACTGCAGAGATGGCATTCTTCAGAAATTAATTTAAAGGGACACTAAAAGGAAATGCTAACTCAACATAGGCTGTTTAAATACCATTCCAGAAACCTCACAATGCTTGTTTCGTGCCAAGGAAAGACTTAGTTTACAAGAAAATTGCATCTGCAGGGTCCGAGTACCTGTATCGCAATTAAAATCTCCTGCCACCCAACCGGGGAGCAGTGATGTTGGATATGCCATCAATCATTGCCCTTTGTTGCCATCGGTGAGTAAAACAGCGCCCAACAGATGGCGGTACAGTTTCTTGCACAAACCACAAACGCCCGGCCAGGAAGAAACCAAGCCATGACAGAGCAGTGGATTCGCCGCTGCAGCTGCTTTTGGTCAAGTGGTGTGAACTGTACGGGCATCCCGTGACATCACATGGAAGTGGACTTCTCTACTACTTGCAGTTTGTGCGAGCTTCGCGAGCCAGCAACACCAGCGTAGCACTATGTGATAATTAAACTAATGACATGAGCGAAACTTTTTGGCCGCCCGCGCCTTTGTGAAGTGTAATGTCAATCAGTTCTTTTTTCTAAAGATGAAATAAAACTGGACAAGTAGCATTTTCTTTCGTCCTATAATGCAATACAATCATGTTTTTATAACGAGTGGTTGACTACTAGTGACAGAAATTAAATTAGGAGTGCTTTCATTATCAGTCAAGTACTTGAATGTCCCAGGGGAGTCTCTAATCCTGTCCTGTATGTACCTCAATTTGTCAATTACTAAGGCTCTGTTCACAATAATATTGACGCTTTAGAGATTCTCTCGAACTAATCTACCACTTTAGCTTCACTTAATATTTGCCTTTAGTGTCCCTTTAAGTTAGCATAAGTGAGAGAGAGAGAGAGAGAGAGAAGAATACAGGAAGGCAGGGATGTGAACCAGTCAATAGTCTGGTTTAGCGTAAGTGAGATATAATAGCCGTGAAGGAGGTGGTGGTAGTATTGTCAAATCTCTGTACCAGCTCCTGTATATGCATTGATTAAGATCAATAAGAGTCAATTTAAAGATGAGGAACATGGCAGAAATGAGTATAATAAAGAGTTCATTGATCTTCACCAGTGCACTATGATTATGAACCAACTAGCTCAATGAGTCATTTTGCACTGACAGTGGCCAGTCAGTGGCTTTTGGTTGTGCATTGTTCAGAACCCCTGGAGGCATATACGGGGCATTTTATTTCATCATAAACAGAATTCTTAAAAATCACTCATGATATCTAGCACATTTCTACTTCTTGAGCCAAATTACTCTCAGGGGCAGACACATGCACAAGAAATGAGTGAATATTGACTAATCAAAAGATTTTCCTAATTAACTTTTAAACTATTCACATTAAGCCACATATTATAATTGACAAATTGTAAGTGGTGACTTTTAAAGTCATATTCAATTGTAACTAATTCTGAGGATGACACCAGTTTCAAGATATATGTTCCCAATGTTTGCAACGAAATTAATTGGTATTCCAGTAACTTTTCAGCTTCAATGCATCAAGAGGCATATTGTTAGAAAAGTAAGTGGAACAACTGTGCCTTCTTACTGCAAGTTTGATTGCGCTTATCTCAAAATTGGTGCTAGTTTCAAAATTTGTTCCAAATGAATGTGCTCTCTGAAATCACTGGCTTCAATTAATGTATTGCAATATGCATGCTAAATTAATTCACCAAAAACAATGATTAAACTTTTGTTAATTGTTCAAGTATGTGCATTGATTTGCAGTCTAAGTAAACCTCTTGGAGTATTTTGGCTCAGTAAGTAGACTTGTGATAAGTGCCAAAGGTGATAATTAAAAATCCTGTTAATGTAAAAGTAAAACACTTGGTATAGCACCTGTTGGAAAACCAAAAGATGTGAGATTGAGTACAACAAATTCAGTTAGTAAATTTCACTTACCCTTAAAAAAAAAAAACGCCGTCATTGATGATTTCTGCCAACACACAAAGTAATTATGGATTCCCACCAACTAGCCCGCCAATGCATTGTGCTGAACACAAAGTAAGCCATGCAAATTGGGATATCATAGTAAAGATGCAGTTCTTGTGCAAGAATTTAGAAACAGAAGCTGAGCATACAAGCATTATTCTATCCATAAACAAAAACAGCTGCTCTGTTGTTTTCAAACAAAAGTTAGCACAGTTATAAAAAGGCAACCTATTATCCAAGGAGGCAAGGTTTGCATGTTTAAAATATCACTCACCAGTGGCTGTAGAGATGGTTTGTGCTGCAATACTAACAGCAAGTAGTACCTGCATAGACTGTCTTTTCATGGACGCCACCACAATGCGTTTGCAGTGGCGCCATCTACGGGCAGTCGGCATGCTGGCATGGGGGAGAGCTCCATCTTGTATATATACATCTTGTCAGATATACGCTCGGCACTGGTTTTTGGTGTTTGTTTTCACGCTCGCACAGTATGTTTAGTGTGACGTGGCATCTCCTACATGAAAAACAATTCTGTGAGACGTACTGAAGTGATTTAAGTTGGCATGACTGGTCTTTCTGCTGGCGTTGAAGTGGACGGAGCACACAGCGTGATGTGTGCGCACTTGTTTGAGTCTACAATCATCCTCGGAGTTCAATTGTGTATTTCTGAAAATTCCATTCACTAATGTGACTTTACATCAGTATCCTCCTTTAGTTCTAAGCTGCGGTTTAGGAGCAATGAAACATATGCGACGATCGTCACAGCATGGGTACTGATCTGCTACTGATCTGTTATACTTTAAGACGCATTCAAACTGTTAGCTGTAGATTACATTGCGTGACTACTTGCTTCAGTGGACGTGGTTTACACCCATGAATAAAAATAGTTTTGGTTAGTAATAACTGCATACCTTACAGTGTGAATTGCACCTGTCCGGCAAAGTAACCGCTTACAAACTGCACGGGCATCCGAAGCAGTGGTAGATGCCAGATTACAGATATCTTTATTTGATATAATGCATGGTCCAAGCATGCGACATCAATGTTTATAGATCTATAAACATTGTGCGGCATGACTATGCAAAGTCTTACTGCGGCGTTAGCCCGTTCTCTCTTTCTTTTTTTTTCGAGAAAGAGAATGACAACCGAATTTTTTTCCCTTCGTTTTGTTTGTCCTGTTCTCTACAACGCATTCACCTGTATTACGGAAATTTTGCCCTCGCAAAGAACTGTTGCATTCTTTTTTGCGATCCTCAGATATTATGGCTTTACCGGGCAAAAAAGGCAATGCCAAAGCACATTGCCTATGTGTGTATCATGCTGGTTCACCAACCGCAGTGATCGCTGTGTTGGGCAGTGCCATCAGCCTCATACAGGAGGCTAGCATAGACATATCATAGTGATTTTAAGTCTACTAGACTTGAAATGCACGAGAACGATGCCGGTGTGTCACAAATATTTGATAGCACCTGGTGCTTAGATGCTTCGAGGTTGCCTTAGGTTGGCCGTACATGAGCATGTGCTCTTATGTTTTAGTTCCTACGCCAAGCAATCAGATATTGAGGAGATTTTCCATTTTCTGGCATTACACAGACGCCAGTTCTTTTCACCCAATTAAAACCGATACACCGAAAAAAGTTCACAACATGTTGTTAAGAACGGCCAGCTGCAGTGCAAAGTTTTGCCAACCCGTTGCGACTGTGGAAGCAACATCTCGGGAGCATCGCCGCCAACCTCTAGCCACGGCATGGCGAAGTCGACTTTGTGTCGATATCAATACGCACATCCTCCACTCTCCGTCGGCTCAGCTAGGAGCCGTTGTGACAGAATGAGTTCGGCGGGCCAACTATTGTTACCAAACTCCCCAACGCGGACCTGATCTGCTACGGGTGCGCGAGTTGCCGCGGGAATGCCGTTTTGCGCTCCTTCCCACGCCCCCACCAAGACGCAAGACAACGCGCTACCCGGAACGGCTCCGAGTTCTATGAAATTCGTGTGGTGTTGGTTTCGGACTGTAAACACGTGTGTGTGTGCATGTGTGTGTGTAAACCGTCCTGCGGAGAGGCGGCTAGTTTGCGATGACTAAACGAACGTTCGCATCACCTTGTATCGCGGGAGGACCGAGTGTTTAAAAACTGCTGTCGTGCGGATGCTCGACACACTTCTCTTAAGCAGTCATGTTAGACTGATATAAATACTGTAAATAAACCCATACGCCTCGTTCTCGATGAGAAACAGTGCTTCCCTTCATCAACGTCCTCAGCGTGGATAAGTTGGACGACGGCATGGGCCAG
Source organism: Dermacentor andersoni (assembly GCF_023375885.2). Lineage (NCBI taxonomy): Eukaryota > Metazoa > Arthropoda > Arachnida > Ixodida > Ixodidae > Dermacentor > Dermacentor andersoni. The sequence continues at coordinate 14,215,620 of NC_092815.1, forward strand.
CTACCTTCGAATTCATGCCGGACTCCAATCTTGACAACGGATCACGAGCGATGGGATTGAGCCCCCAACTCCGACAATGTACGCACACCACGGCTGATGATGTGTGTCACATGTTTGCACCCCTAAGAGATATTTACGCATATTGTAGTTACTGATGCACCGAAAGGCTACACACTGGTTCCCCGATGACCTTGTCAGAACGGATGTTGCGTAAATTTCACAAAGTACAAGCTAGAACATTTCTAAATGGTTCTGCAGCATGTGACAGCAATACTTTCAAGCAACGCCGCGCCGGATTACACAAGCCAGAGAGGAGAAAAGGCTCGCCGCACACCCTTTCCTTCTCACCCAATGAAAAGGTTTATACAAAGGCACCAAAGGCAGGGGAATCTTTGGCGATAACAATAGGATTACTCACTTTGTGGAGTGATCCAGGTAGTAGAGCAGGCGCTCCTGCTCCTCATTCAGGCGGCGCTCGACGTGCTGCAGGTAGGCAGGAACCTCTGCCTCCTGAAGAAGCCGCTGGCCTTCTTCCCCGTAAAGCCGTTCTGTCGCCTCCAAGAAGCGGCCTTCAAACACCTCTCCGTACATCTGCGTACAGTTTTTTGGTCAAATGCATGTCGCAAACTTGGCTAAGTGTTTCTGGGAGCCCAAAGGTAAACATGGCCACTACGCTGCATGTTAGCTAAATGCGAAACATTACACAAGTGGAGCCAGTGTCAGCTACTCATACTGCCATACTGTAGCAGGGTGGGGAGGAACAACCCTAAGCCTCACCCACAAAAACGTCAGCTACTCAAGAAACCAATTAAAGAACATGACTTAGATCGCCCAATGCCTTAATGATAATGTCCCTAGCTATAATTGCTGTCTGGGCGCACAGGTACTAGTCAATAATATGTTGCTTTCAGGTAAAATGCCGCCTCAAGTTGGGCCCCTGACTGGCTGTAGAAGCTTGCAAGCTAACTTACAGCTGACCTACTGCAATCTGCACTCTTTCCAGATGGAATACAGGGCAGGGTGCCGACTCATTGAGTTGTGGATGCAAAAGTACAACAATCCTGCTTTCTTTCACAAATATAGTACCTGTATTACTCGTGTAATGTTCACCCTCGTGTGAAGCCCTCACTCCAATGCTAAAGGTCAGACATATTGTAACTAGTTTTTTAGTAGGGCTTTTGCCAGCTAAAGGTCTTCTGCTGCCCTTGTTGCCTTACTGCTGCCATTTTAGAATTGTATAACACTCAAAGTGCAGAAAACAAATTAACTGACCTGTTAACTACCAGGTAAATTGAGTCAAGGGGCCACAAATGTAGGCACCTTGATGCCGTCTGATATAATTACACATAAAAAAACTCTAGTCATTACATTTATGATACACACAGCAATGTAAAACAAGAGAGCTTCACAGGAAGATGGAGGATTGGAATGATTAAGTGTGATCAAACAAGGAATGTCGCTGAAGCCAAGATTTCGACAAGGGGACTTGTCTTCGTAAGGGCAGCAAACGTCAGGGCACAGCAATGCGTCAATTAATCTCTATAATCTATAATCTCTCAGCACGAAAATGCAGTTGTAGAAGCTGTTAGTAGCTGTACATATTCCATACTGAACTGAATGTATTTGTGGCTAAGATCACTTGGCCTGCTAAATAAGATTTCCTGGTGTTACTTTTCCTCACTTCCAATTTGCAAGAGCAAAAAATAACCAGCCAGTAAAAGAAGATACAAGTGTTTTCAGAAAAATCTATGTGTGAACCCCTCAGTGTGCCCTAATGCTTTATTCAATGTGCCTTAATGTTTTATTCAGTGCCAGCTTGTACCTAAATGTAGCAGCAAGGCAGTAAGGATTGTAAGCATTGCCAAGAAACCATGCACTGTGAAACACCATGAAATCATTTTACTGCGTGGCATGGCAGGGAATATTATGGTGGCATATGACAGCCAACTTACAGCACCTAACTATGCCTTAATTTAAGATTGGTCATTCATTATTCATACAAAAATCTTGTTTTTAGTGTACACCAGAAAGGTGTTCACATTGTGTGCAGGACTCACCTGCAGGTCTGAAAGCATTCTAATAAGAGATTTTAGGAGGGACCGGTCGACGGCATCACCACCCCTCTCGCGTTCAATCAATTCGAGTAGGCCATCTACGGTACGGCTCTGCACACCGGGATTGCTGGCTATGTGGGTGCGAAACAGTTCCAAGCCCACATCCCTGCAAAGAGCATTGGTCAAAGACGAGTGAGAAAAAGAGGGAATACATTAATTGCAGCTGTTTCAAGACAGGAAAAACACCTGAAAGTAAGTTCACCTTCAGCCGTTGCAGACGTAAAACCTTTTTAAAATGTCTGTAGGCTAACAAGCATATGACCGAGAAACCTTGGCCATGACCTATAGCTTGCCAAACATTGGAAGGCCAGGTGTGTGAGGGGTGCCATATGGCTCTGGTTGTGTGCTCTGAACTTCTACAGAGGGGTGCACATAGATAGTATGCCCTGCCCACAAATATGGCAGCTCTGAATCATGCCTTCACTATGACCGATACTCATGACTTAGGTGTCAAAGATTACCTAGACTGCAATTGCACCAGTAGCACTTTGATGTGCACTATTTATGTACAGATGTGAGCATTACGACAGAGAACAACGAATTTGTTTTCAAGCAACAATTACTTGTGGCATGTGGATTCACATCCTACATAATAATAATATCCAACGATTCGCTTTCCATAGAACCTTTACTTTGAACACATTTTTATAGGACATGGATGTTTAGCCGCTAGGGTCTCTTGAAAGCAATTTGGGTGTTCCCTTTCATATTGCTTAAGGGTGTACAGCAATGTCAAGTCTTTGGGGCTAAAGAAGAAGAAAGAAAGAAAGGAAGAAAGATCCCTTTTTTCAATCAGGAAGTGACAGTCTACATACGCACAGAGCAACAGCACACTTAAAGGGTCCCTCACCAGGCCCCAATGTAAATTTTGGTTATACATTGGAAGCAGTAAAATGCCGTGTGGAGATCATTTTGCCAAAACAATTTTTTTGTTCGGTTTATTATTGGAGGAGATATAAAAAACTGAATTCCCTGTTACCATATCACCAGAAGGCGAGTGCAACTGTTCAAAGAGACATACTTCTCAACTAGTATCTGCAAGCAGCGTTCCCTCCCTGCTATCTCCCGTACTGGAGCCGAGGGACCGCATCACGTTCATGAGCCCTGCCTCCATTTTCCCTTCGTCTCTTTTTTTTTTTTTTTTGCTGTGTGGCACACTTTCAGTGGTTGCATTGGCAATTCTGCATTGGATGAGTTACCAAAGTCCCGTATCACGGTGAATGATTATATGTAGAGCCATTTGTGCATGTAACCTTGACTCTCTGGCTAAGAGCAGAGCTCTCTTGAGCAGGAGGGCGCACGGCATTTGGTTTGAGATTTCAGCAGTTTTCATGGCACACAGCCCTGTAATGCTTCGCAGACGTGATCATCAGCGTGAGGTATATATGCTGCACTTTTGTATTTAAAATGACCAAACCTGGTGAGGGGTGCTTTAAGACGGCTCTTCTAAGAGTGCAAGGAATGTGAAGACTTCCTTGCCTAAGAAATATGTTGGATAACTGAAGAAAGTGTCTTTTGAAGACATGCACAGCTAACTTCAGTTTGTCAGGTTTTGTCAACACTAAAATGACAGCTTAACCCTTTGGGGGTCAATGACGTAAAGATACGGTGCCGCGAACAAGTCCAAAAATGGTCGATGCCGTATATTTACGGCGCCGTCTGTACGTTTGAAAAGCGCACCAATTTCCAAACTTTTACTCTTGTGTTATGTGCTGCCACTATGTGGGAATAAAGGGAATTCTTTTCTCGTGCCTCCCTTTCTCGGTATTTGTTGCAGGGTTTGTTTCAGAGCTAGTTTGCTCCCGCGCATCTATATACTACCGCTGGCGCATTGACGCGCGGGCGGCGGTTTGGGTTTTGTTCCGCGGGCAGTTTCGGCTTCTTGCACTTGCAAAACTGATGGCTATCTCATTACTAATCGCTCAAAGGGTGACCGCCTCTTTCTCGCTCGTTTAGTGCTCGCAGGGGTGCGCATAGGGAGGATGCCGCCATGCATGCGTTTCCGTTTCTTTTTTTTTTTGACACTCGCGAAAACTAATTGCCTCTGGTTGGCGATAAGACGAAGATTAGCGGAAGTTTGTCACACGTTGTGCTTTTTTGACGGGCACACAACCACACAAAATTATGGGGTTTTACGTGCCGGACTCCGGAAATTTCGACCACCTGGGGATCTTTAACGCGCACCTAAATCTAAGTACACGGGTGTTTTTGCATTTCGCCTCCATCGAAATGCGGCCGCCATGGCCGGGATTCGATCCCGCGACCTCGTGCTCAGCAGCCTAACACCATAGCCACTGAGCAACCACGGCGGGTATACACACAACCACACAGTTTTCTTCAGTGCGTGCCCCTACGTAGTTCGATTACGCTATGGACGTAAATATTAGTCTAAGAGCAGGAACATTGAACACTTGCGAAATATTCTCGTGTGCGCATTTTCTAAGCCTTATGTGTATAAGAATGCACCAAATTTTTAATTCTTATAAGTTTATTTCCTTTTTTATTGTTGTTATTCATGAACAAACAGTACATATATACCAACGCAAAATATTTTTTTTCTCACTTTAGGGCTACCCTAGAAAAATTACGGTAAATTTTTTTCGAAATAAATCCCTAAGAGGAATTGGAATCTGCAATAAAAAGAAAATAGACCCTGGGCGGTCGGGTATGGCGAAAAAAATTGACCCTCAAAGGGTTAAATTAGCAGAAGACGAGAACAAAATAAAGACAGAGGAAGAATACAACTTCAGTTAGTGGGAGGAGTGAACGGGATAAAGAGAAGAGAAAAATGCATGGATGCAAAACAATCTTCACATGTGACAAGTATTCAACATCTGCATGCATGTGTGCATGTGTAGGCAAGAAGGCCCATACTTTTGTTGCACGAAAATAGATAACTGATCTCATGCCTCCCTAATTAATTCTATGGTACAATAAAAAAGTGTTAATTTACCCTATGCTTTCCTAGGCTTCCCTGCCTGTTGGCTTCATATAATCGTACTCATCAAAACCCTTGTTCCCATGAGGCTTCTCACTCATGCTGTGTTCAGCTCACTTTCAGCATAACGGCACAGAAAATACAAAGATGATGTGCTAGAAATTAACACAGAAGTTTGATTTGTACTTTACATTGCATGCTCTGCTATCATTTGTGACACCTTATTACTCACCAAATAGAAGCTACTGCAGCATTTTGGAGCACATATGTTCGATCCAGAAACAGAAATATGCTTCGAATCATAATCTGTAAATGTAACAATGAAAAACAGGAATATTCAGAACAGAGGTTTGCAAGTGAATCAAGCAAGAGAAAGAGTAGCTCACCATTTGTTGGCAATGAGACTGCCAGCACGTGTTCATAAGCTTCAAAAACAAATTACTATCGAGAGAATCTGTGCTAAGAAGTCAAGGAAGCTGATACACAACACTGAAACTTTTACAGACATTGGTGAGTGCACATTTGCGCTAAAGGGGCACTGCAACCCATTTCGTTGAAGCTATGGAATGTCTCCAGTATTAAACATCCCCACCTCACAAATCTTTTCCAACGTTTTTTTTAGCACTACATGGGCTATTAACGATGCTGTAGTGAAGGGCTCCGGAATAATTTTCACCGCCTGATGTACATTAATGTGTGCCAGAATCTAAGTACACAAGTGCCTTTGCAATCTGGCTCCAATAGAATGTGGTTGCTGGGGCTGGGAATCAAACCGCAACATTGAGGTTGGCGCTAGAATGTCACAGCCAGTTAGCCACAACAGCAAGTACCTTAGTTGCAATGCCGAGTGAAAGTTAGTACACATCCCTGTAACTGATACTGTGGCCCCAGAAAAGTAGATATTGTCAAGGATATCTAGAGAAGGTGCTGAGGGCGGAGCGGACATGCTGCTCGCAGAGAGAGCGCAGGTTGTCGTATAGCTGTGGGGCCATCTTGTGCGAGCAGAGATTCTCCACCGCCTGGTACAGCTCCTCCTGGGATGTGGAGATGGGCTGCGACTGCTGGATAGCCACCACAGCACCGCGTAGCTGCGCCCACGCCTCATCGGCATACCGTTCAGGCAACTGTGGCCGCTCTGTGCAGACACAATGCAAGCACTCAGCACCACAGTTTCGTACTAACATTACCAGAACGAAATCTGCCACACACTCATTCAGCCACCGTTTGAATTACGCATAGTACATGGATATGCCCATAATTTTAAATGCATGTTGCAACCTTTATTATTGCTCTTTCTTAAATTTAGCATTTTCTTACAGCAGCTAAGTGTTATATATTTGCTATTATTTTGTTGCAAGATTTCCAATGCATAAATTGGGGCACTTATAACTTTATACATTGCCAAATCTAGAGACTGATCGGTAAGAACCACTTGCTATGTATAATGACTTTTTTTAGTATTTCGGGCAAATTGCTCCTGACTGTACTGGAAAGCATTGACTTGCCGGAAATTGGAGGTTAACTGAAACCATGTGTTGCCATACAATGATACCACAATCAAAATATAAAAATGCACAAGAATGTTTGATGCCTGAAGAGCAAAGTTAGGCTAATCAATGTGCTTCTCATCACTCCCAAGGTGACTGAGCACTACAGAAACTTACGACGACATTAGTGCTACATTTCCTTTTAGAGTACATAATTTAGAAACTCTCTGCTTAGGAACTTGCATATTACTGTGGCTTATGCCATAATAACCACTTAAAGTTCTTATATAAGATTTATAATAAATAAACTGCAATTGTGGCCTCATCAAAGTTAAGGCCCCACCTCATCACATATCTGCCCGCAGATACCATGACTTCAACATTCAGGAATACTTCCCAAAGACAAATCTCTTTAGATTTTCATTCTTTTCAAAAATTACTATGGAATAAATAGTATTACCTGTGGAAACTGTGAGCTGCAACTCTGCTGACACATTTTACTCTGCTTTATACCAACTGCAATAATGCCAACTTGCTGGAACAGTGGGATTTGAGTGCATAAAGAATAAAGAAATAAAGCACAGCTACTACTGAAGAGTTCTAGGAAAATGTGACTGACATTGATCACGCATGAAATGTATGTAAGCAGTTTCAATGGGGCCTCAGCTGAGCTATTGCAGCAGTCATTTATTAAGCAAGCAATGCTAGTAAGCAGAGACAGCAGAATTGTAAAAAAGGTATTGCAGGGTCTTTCTGTTCTGAAACAGTCTCGTAAAAAGTTTCATTCCAAATGGTCCATTATTATTTCATCAGGTAATAGCAAAACCAAAATTCAAAAATATTTTTTGCCACGTATGTGAACACAGACTTTCCTGGATAAAAAATCGCGGAAGACATGTGAGAAGACAAACTTGAGCGCCCTAAAGAAGTCTATTAAGTGTGGGCCTTTGCTTAGAGGTATTTTTTTAGTGCAACAACCCACAAGGACAGTTGCCGGCTCAGAACCATTATTTTTTTAATGAGGGCTAGTTGGTTCATATTTAGAACTGAGGTTGAACAGCACGAATAAAACAAGGACATGAGGAAACAAATACCACAGACAAGTGCTGACTGCCAACTGGAAGTTTGGATTTTTCCAGCCATTTTATACATTTTCCAGCATAGGCATGCGCACAGCAGTCACAAATACATCTGCAAAATCAGATATCATAACCTTTCCTTCAAAACAGCTATTTCTTTTTCTGACAGCAAGAGATGGAGCGCTAACACATTTATCTCCTTCCTATCTAATGTAATAAACCTCTATTATCTCCCTTTCCCTCTTACATTTCCCTTTTCCTAGGAATTTTGTTTTTTCAAATATGGGAGTGCAGGGACACTTGTTACAATGTCCTGCTAAATGACTTCCCATAGCCATTCTTTAGGTTACTGCTGTGCTAATGAGCTCTGTCATTGAAACACTGTCCCCTTTGCCCTACGTAAGTTTTTCCACAGCTCAGTGGTATCTGATAGCTAATGTTGCGCCTGCAGTCAGTGAAACAAGATTCCTTCCTCTCATCACCAGCCTTGCAAGACCCAGCATACGTATGTGTCAACCTCATCACCATACCTACTTGCCAGTCGCGTTCCTTGGGCAACTACCTGAGGAGACGCATCACACCACCTGAAGTCATAGCCACCTGAAGTCATAGCCCTTTTTGGTCTCCTAGAACCTTCTTGGGGACATGCAAAAAGGATGTGCAAATTACTGAAGTCCGAAAAAAAAAACTTGTTGAAGAAAGAAAAGACCCCTGCAAAAAGGACCGAACACTGCACAAATACAAGAGACTTGCCAGGCAATCTACAGAGTTCCTGTGGCAATGCACCAGGATCTCTTTACCGAAGCCGCGCACTAGAATCACCAGTACCAACATAGTCACCATGCTCGGAGAGGCTACAATTCCAGATCAACTTAGGAGAACCCTAGAAAAAGGCCCAAAATACAGTTTTGAGCCAAAGCTCACTGCTCCACAGCTCCTAGCCATGGGTAGAAGCATAGGAGACCGAGCTGAGGACTGCGTTCTAAAGCGCGCACAATGTGGAAAATCAGGTACACCACCCATAAAGAAAATTGTAACGAACCTAAAGAATGGTGTGCTTGAAGTACTACAGGCAGATAAAGAAGGCAGTTTTGTTGCTCTGCCTACAAACCTAATGAATAAAAAATCCAAGCAAGCTATAATGAAGAATTTCGAAGCTGTTTCTTTCGAACCGAAAAGGCAAAAGAGGGCAGCCCTGAAGCTACTCAAACACTTGCACCTGAACTCCTTACGGCAGCTTGTGAACAAAGCTGAGACAGAGTTTCTTGAAGTTTTCTTCACTTGCCAAACGCACAAACCTAAATACCCTTTTAGGGTTATTGTGTCCGAGAAGACGTCATGGTAGTGCCGTGTAGGAAAAGCTCTACAAGACCATCCGAAGAAGCTGCAGATACATGAAGACCAGGGGACTGCACTAGCCGCATTTTCAATAGATGTAGACAACTTATCTTATTCTGTGCCGCGTGATGGTTTGATGTGCGCTGTGCATGAAAGTATAGAAGATCTGGGAGAACAGAATTTTCAGAATTCTGTAAGTGTGAACAGCGACAATTTTTTTTAACGCTTTTAGATTTTTATCTTCATTCAATTGCCATTAATTATGATGGCTAGTTCTACATCCAACGTATCGGCATCTGTATAGGGTCAGCCATAGCCCACTTTTGAGTGACATTTTTTTTTTTTAATAATCGGTTGACAATGTAATTTCTGCTAAGTTGTTGAACACACCTGTAACACAAGTGTTTAGGTACACTGACGACTACTTAATTGTTATGAAGAAAGATACCTGTATGCATTTTCATGACACAGTCGAATAAATTTTGAACATGTTCATCAACTCCTCGGGAGAACTTAAGTTCACGTACGAATTGCCAATTAACGACAGCATTCAGTTTCTCAATATTAATCTATTTTTCTTTAATTCAGCATGTATGCTTGGCATATCATCCAATTTCTAAGAAAACCTTGTTGCACTACGACAGCACACACTCTAAATTGATTAAGAAGGGCATAGCAACCACATGCATTAAGGCAAAATCAGATAGCACGCTTACACAACGCAGGTTTTCCCTGTTTTGTCATCACTTCAGTATGCGAAGCCATCTCGCAGAAATAAAAAAAGAATAAGTTCCGAACCAGCGCACAAAGAAAAGAATAAAGACAAGAGACCAGTGCAGGTGGTGCCATACCTGCACAAGTTGTCACACAATCTAAAGAAAGTTTCCAATAGACATAACGTTAATCTGCTTTTCAGTGCCCCTTGCAAAGTTTCCTCGATATGCAATCGTATGAAAATGCTCGAAAGGCCCCTGTGCACCACAAATCATAAATCTCGTTTCACTGACTGCAGGCGCAACATTATCTATCAGACACCGGTGAGCTGTAGAAAAATTTACATAGGGCAAATGGGACAGTGCTTCAACGACAGAGCTCGTCAGCACGGCAGTAACCTAAAGAATGGCTATGGGAGTCGTTTAGCAGGACATTGTAACAAGTGTCTGTGCACTCCCATATTTGAAAAAACGAAATTCATAGGGAAAGGAAACATTTGGAGGATGCTTAAGCTTCGCCTTTAAGAGTGGAACAGAGTAGCATTCAAAGGTCCCCGACTGCTTCTCACATTTCCCGGCAAATTGGAGCCTATGTAACCGTAATGTTTACCAGGAAAAACACTTGCTGCGAACGCTATGCACGAAGGCGAGCTTAGTGGTGGAACCACGGCCTCTTGCGTGGAGCATGATGCGGCGGAGGCGAGTGCCAGCTGGAGCTATTGCAAGGAACCAGGCGCACAGCTGCGTGGGCCCCAAGATACCTATCACGCTGGTGCGCGCAAAATGGTGGACGCCGCAGCCGGTCTGTGAACGCCGTGGCTGGTTTGTGTGTGTGAAGTGGTTTCTCCGAGTTTTTTTGTAACAGAATTATGTTTTCTCATATAGTCAAATCACAATCCGAGAGCTATCATGTCCGTAGGTTGTGTGCAAGTAGTAGTTTACAATTTTTCGACGCATTTTAGCTTGAGAAATTCAATTAGTTCAGTCAATTCCTTGCATCACATGGAAGGCCTGGGTATACATGGTTTGAAAATCTTTTTGCCTAAATGATGTCTGACGTGGGATGCCGACATCTGATTTTCTGCGACACGGGCTCTTTAACGCTGTCGCGTTAAAAGGTACGAAGGAAAGGGAAATAGTAGAGGCATATTACATTAGAAAGGAAGGAGATAAATGTGTAAGCCCTTCCTCTCTTGCCTTGTTGGAAAAAGAAATAGCTTTTTTGAATGAAAGATTATGATGTATACAGATGTACTTGCGACTGCTGTATGTATGCCTATGCTGGAAAATGTATAAAATGGGTGGAAAATTTCAAATAAACTTCCAGTTGGCAGTCAGCGCTTGTCTGTGATATTTGTTTCCTCATGTCCTTGTTTTATTTGTGCTGTTCAACCTCAGTTCTACATTATTTTCTGAATGCGGCACTTGGTAGTTGTAGCTCGGAACTTTCCTTATGAAGGCATTGAGGAGCCTTTTTTAAGCCGCAGCCCTAGCAACTTGACCAGCCACTTTAAGGAGGGCAATGCAGGAAGCCTTTCAGGTTTTTACATCAACATAAACGAGTTGTATGACTCCTTGCCACAAGCAAAGTTGTGGCCTTGTCAGAAGGGAAGCCATTGACGTGGCCAGAAGCGTGAAGTTCCAGAATTCATTTGGGATCAGCACCAACAACTTTATTGAGTTGTTGGTGTGCTACCTGCAGTCCACTGTGATCACATTCAACAATGAAGTGCTTGTGAAAAAAAAAAAAAAGGGTCTATGCGTCGGCTCTTGTCTAGTGCCTGTGCTTAGCGACCTCCTTGTGGGAAATCTCGACAGGTGCCTTGAAGCTGAACATTCAGGGTCCAACATGCATGTTTTTTCTGGTATGTAGACGAGTTTTTAATAGTGTTCAACAAAACAGCTTGTGACCTTGCTTCCCTGGTTAAGACCATATCTGCCATCGTTGCCCGAGTGCTGTTCAATTTTACCCTCACAAGTGAGCTTCAGAAGGATCGAGAGCCTGAGGTTTCTGGACACAAACTTAACTCTTCTCAATGACCATGTATGTTGGCAATATGCACCATGACCAGAAAAAGGCCTGCTTCCCTTTAACTCAGCCCACTTGAAACTTGTCAAGCGAGCAAAAGAAATTGCAGCACTTAAAAGCACCCTTTCAAGTTTGTGCTTCCACAAGGTTGACTAGAGTTTCAGAACTCAAGAAAGAAGTTTAACTGACGTGGGATTTCCTGTTTCACTAATACAAGACCTAGTGGAAATGATCCTGAAATCCTTCTGCAAAAGTATGCAACATGGGCGGAATGACCACAACTGGTCAGGAACAAGTGTAATTCCTTACGTCCACATTGTATCTCATGGGATCAAAAAAGTCACTCAGCGAGTAGGAGTTCCTGTTGTTTTTGTTCAGCCCCAGACGAGTTAGGCTGGCTCTGCAGACGTGTGAACCACGAAGGACCCAAAAGGGATGAATGCACTATCAGGCACACGAGACAGCATGTGAATAGTACCGTCATAGTCGTGTACGAGATTCCACTGTCCTGCAAGAAGATGTACATATACCAAACCGGATGGTGCCTCAATTTTCGCCTTAGAGAACAGAAAAAGAACCTTCAGCAGAAGCAAGGATGCCAATTGGCACTACATTGTGACAGCTGTGCATGCGTACCAGACTTTCGCGCACGTAAGGTTATCGGCAGATACCGACAAGTTTACGCGCATTTTATAGCCAAAGCACACGCAATTCTCAAAGGCAATGTATGTCTGAGCACGGCTTCGATAGCTCTAAGCAAAAAAGAAATCACATTCTTAGAAAGTGCACCATGGAACGTTCCTGAGGGAAAAACACTCTTCTAAATTCGATGATTTGCCCTTCTACATAAAACATTTCATCAATGCCTCTATCTGACAATATGCTCGACGCGTGCAGGGGCTGCCCTGGTTCTATATATTGTGTGTATATTGTCACATGGTGGTGACGTTGAAGAACACAGTAGCAATACTGTGAACGACAAACCAACTTTTATTGGGTGAACCTGTGTCCACAAGACAGGCTACACTTATAGCACAACGATAGCAGCGAACACGGTCGGCGAACGTCGAAAATCTGATCAACGGGTCAACGGGCTTTTATACATCAATCATCGAATGTTCCAGACTAATTGTTGGGACCCGCGTGCCTTCCACAAAGTTCTACACCATTCGTGTCAGGTGATGAAATCAGATAACATAAGGTTCGGCGACAACAGACAGCGGATAGAAGCATCGACAACTTTCCAGAAACTTCGGATACATGCAGGCGCGTCCCGCGCTGTGCGATAACATTTGTTAGGCGGCGAAACGTGGTCGCCCGATAAAGATAAGTACACATGTCATTATATTGCAATAAAGATATTGTTAGTCTGCGGACGTTATCATTGAAAAGGAAAGTATACAATCAGTGCATTTTACCGGTGCTGACATACGGCGCAGAGACTTGGAGGCTGACAAAGAAGCTTGAGAACAAGTTAAGGACTGCGCAAAAAGCAATGGAACGAAGAATGCTAGACATAACATTAAGAGACAGAAAGAGAGCAGTTTGGATCAGAGAGCAAACGGGTATAGACAATATTCTAATGGACATCAAGAGAAAAAAAATGGCACTGGGTAGGTTATGTAATGCACAGACTAGATAACCATTGGACCAAGAGAAGGGAAGCGCAGTAGATGACGGCAGAAGACTAGATGGTGCGACGAAATTAGGAAATTTGCGGGTGCTAGTTGGAATCGGTTGGCGCAGGATTGGGGTAATTGGAGATCGCAGGGAGAGGCCTTCGTCCTGCAGTGGACATGAATAGGCTGATGATGATGATGATAATGAGTCTGCGCACATGTTGTCCATCTTTTCTTTGTCCTCGTCTCATCTACTGTTTCCCCTACCAAATGCTCAGGGTGTTCTGCACTCTGTGGTGCTTCAAGAGAGGCGGCCTTGCCTAGAGTGGCTATGCGACAGCTCAAGACATCTGCCGAAGCCACCTGTTGGCAGCGAGCCAAGGCTCGCAGATTAACACACGTGCACCAGTCTGCTTTAGAACCCTAATCCTGCACCAGTCTTTTGCTATAAACTGGTAGGGACTGAGTAGAAGAGAGTAGACGATGATGAACTATGTAGATTTATGTATTCTGTTATTATCTTTCATCAAAGTCGTTCTTTTATCCACATCTATTTCCGTTTTCCTTATTATTTTCACATTTATGGTTTCCCTGTGATTTCCGCAGCTTAATTTCAGGCTGGCTTCATGCGGTTGTCACTATGTAACAGCAGCACATCCAACTTACAGTGCAAGGTTCTCAACAAAGTATTTTTAGATTTCAGCTATGCTTAAGCATTACCCTTAAACTTAGTTGGTGAAAACAGTCACATTATCTGTGAGAGAAGCAACAAGGCCTGCCTAAGCTTGTCAATACATTTTCGTAGTTGTAGGCTTGTGTACTTTGCATTTGTCAGCGCTATCACCCCAACCTTTATCAGGCTATATGGTAGTTTCACTGAGTGAAAAAAAAAAAATGTGAACTTCCGTGATAAAATTTTTAAGTAACAAAAATAATAAATAAAAAAACTGCCTTTTTATCCATGGAATATCTGCACCCGTACTTCTGGCCCAAATGTTGTCAAAAGAATAATAATATATACATAAAAGGTATGGTTATTACATTAAGTGTGTGCACTGTATATAGCTTAGGTACATTTCACATTCATGCTGTGGTTTGCTACTGCACTTTAGCTAAAGAATTTACCATGCTAGGCATACATTGCGAGGCTGAATACGTGGGATATTTTTGGGGTTGCAAGGGAATAAAAAAGTTTGACCCAACACTGTTGCATAGAAACATGCAGTTCTCTGTCTTCATTGGTCATACTGCCCTTTATTCACAATCTACACCAACTTGCTGAATTTTCAGTTCTAAGTACTTGAACATAGTATGAAAAGTATGTTTTACAAGGCGAAATTCGAAAGTGAAGCTGTGGGATATGTGAGGTCTTATGGTACTTTAATTCCTCCAGATACTTATTTTCCTGTACCTTATTTGCCGTTCCTTACAAATTCTAGTGATCATCAGCTAAGAATTCTTTTTGTATTTTCACAACCTGGCATGCACACATTTAATGCTCTGCATTAGGAGCTGCCCTCTATTATACATAGCTGCACACCTACCTAACTTCCAGCCATAATTTCACACTTTTTAAATGTTAAATTCTGCTGGCAAAGTAATATGGGTGTCCCGTGGGCACCTTCGCTTGTGCTTAAGCCCGACTGGAATCTAATTTCTCCACTGCAAGTGGTTCTTTTGCCCAAGCTGTGGAAGGAAGCCAATTGAAATGGAGAAATTTTATCCCAATCGGGCTTGACCCCAATCTAAAGTGCCCTGTGTGACCGGGCATTATGTGGTACTTCTGTAACACCCAAAACTAATCACTACATCTATATTTAGACCAAAACATGAGAGATGAGAATGTACTACCTCACCTTCCTGTTGCTGCAGCTACTGCATACGAAATGCAAAGCAGGATGTGGCTGCAATGCAGCAATAAATGATTATGCAATACAACTAATAGATGATCATGTTCCAGGACTCTATAGCCGTCACATTTTATAGAAGTGTCCCTCTAACTCAGTTAACAGTAAATTTTCGTACTGCTGTCTTACATTATACTTTTCATAAATATGAGTAATATGTTAATGTAGAGTAATCCTATGCAAAGTGATCTAGCATTTCTTTATTATTACAAATCTGAAGGAAAGATTTGCACATATTGACAGCTGCATGAAAGTGGATTTGCCAGTTTAGCCATCAAAAATGTTGACATCAAATGGAGACACTTCCATTTTTCATCAGATCCATACCAAGTGACACCATGTGACATTTTCTTTCAGCAGTATGTAAGAAAGATTTGTGCAAATACCATTTCTGGCAAGTATATGAGCTGCTTGGATCATCAAAACATATATTTTTTGAATGACCAAATAATGCTGGTGCAGAAATGTGTGTGGTCCAAACTCAGTTATTTTTCTTGAACAAATCGTAAGTCTGTCAGATAAGAAAAATATAATTGAATACATACTCGCAAGTGTGATATATTTTTTTAACATCACTGTTATGGAAAATCCTAGATATCACATCTATAAATAAAACATTTTTCACGGCTAAAACCTCTCAACAGTTTTCAATCAGTGCAACAAGCTTATATATGGTCTGTTTGTTTGTCTGTCACAAATCTAAAAAAAAGCTGCATATTTTTCCCCAGATCTAGCCAAATTCCGAAAAATTATATTATCAACACTGCTCACAGTGCATCAAACGATCAAAATTGTTGATTAGACTTTTTATTATGTTCTGCATGACTTTTACTTACAAGAGAGATAAGACTCAGTGATTCTTCTGTGGCAACTACATGTTATCAGGAGCATAGGCAGACACCGTTGTATGTGCTGCATTCATATAGCTCTAAGAATAACTACAACAGTATTAGAACTTGGGATTGAACACACCGATTTAAACAACCACAAAGGGGACGAACAGCACACAATGCTTAGTCTGTGGCCTTCGCACTCTTGGATGCGATTCATATCAACAGCTATGATAATGTCGGGCTTCATGTTTACTGCAGCTACAAGGCTAGTTTTCAATTAGTAATATAATGTCTCTGCACTCAATCATGGATTTCTCAAAGACAACACCAATGAATGTTTCTGAGCTCCTTAGGTATTAAAGCACATGAAGGCCCCAACAGTGTGTCCCCCCCCCTTGAGTGCTATATATGTAATTAAAGAAAAAGGCTTTCGAATAGGCAAGTACAGCAATAACTAGGTACTCACACTGATACTTCGCTATACCAGTGCTACGCACAGTACCAGAAATTGTATCACAGAAGCCTACTAGTTACCAAACTAGTTCAGGAATCAAATATGCGTTAATTGCGTCAGCAAAAGCCATCTGAGCAGGCCATGTGTGGACAGACAAGACGAAACCTTCAGAATATTATTTACGTTACATATACAAGGAAGTCAAGTACTCAACATAAATCCCTCAAAAGCAAACCAGCAAGTGTCACGCAGATGTCACGACGCGCTGGCTGGGGCGCATAACGTGGTGTGATAAACGAAACACATCCAACATATCCTTTTACTATTTAAATGGAGTTGTCAATGCGGCATCTGTAACACAAGCGATAAGCATACACGTTGTTTTTCATTTACCTTCAACACCACAAGGCAAGTAAAACAACAGGTCACCGCGCCATCAAAGCTCACTTGCATCGCAAGAACATACAAACGTAGCTCATTCACGGGGCTCTATCGCGAAGGCTACGACGAAGTTTCACTTCCTGCCACACTATTTATCCATCAACAAATATATGCAAAGTATACCTGAAACTGCAGCTCACGTTAGATGCACGTTCGTGCTAGCCTGCTGTTAATAAATTTTAACGCCTGCCAACGTTTGTTCTCCCCGTGCCTTTGTGTACACCAAGGGGAATCGCAACTGAAAAGACGCACCATAGGCGTCGTACCACGATTCCAAGCTGACATTTAGCGCGCACTATATTGCAGTAAACTTTTAAAACGAACGGTCGCGTTCCAAAGGAAGTCTTGCCTACGCTCACGAAGGGACTTCTGTATGGCGATAGTCCGTAAGCCCGCTGCAACCGCTCTGACGAGCGACTGTGGTCGTCGCCCACTGAGGTGACAGTGTCATGCAACGGCCACCCAAAGTTAGGGCGACTAAAATAATGCATTGTAAACGTAACACTGTCCCTCTTCACCACGCAGAAGTCTCTGAGAAGTGCGAGTCACCGATGCGAAATCAGACGCGCAGGAACCGAGAGGCGCCTGTCGGACAGACAACTTTCGGGCTTACCGAAGTTTTTGATGACCAACTTTTTGGCTGAGTTGGGCTTGTTGTTGGACATTGGCGAAGCAGTCTTCTTGACGCCATTGGAGCCTGCTAATGCCGAGTACATGACTCTTTTTGTCGTGTCCGTCATCGAAGATGCCCTTTTGCACGGACGCTCCGAGACGGACTGGTTCCCCGACAATTTTCTCCGCCTGAAAACCGACTGGTCGCCTGTGCTCGGTTCGTCACTGGTGATAAACGTGCTTGTGGCTGACATATGCGCACATAGCTCCGTGTTTTCAGCGCTGCATTTATTTATTGCAGGCGACCGGGCACACGCGAAATTCCACTGCACACATCAAAATAGAAGATTTAAAGATGGCCGACCGAAGACGGGAGCACATGGTTAATCTGCGTAACGCTTCTTGCGCCGTGTAGCCGTCTGCTCACCTTTTAGCTAAAAAGAAAGAAACAGTTCCAAATAAGAAATAAAATTGGACCACTTCAAAAATACTTCTAGTGCACGAATGACGACATTGGCACAGACATGTTTGACGATTGATTGGGTTATTATAAAGCAAGACGGTTGTTTGATGGTTGTTAACATCTAGAACGAGATATACGAAGCCGAGACAGGTCCGTGTTCAAGATCAAAGCCAGCGTCAAAGCATATGATCAAAGCCTTGTCAAAGCGGCGTGAATGCTTTTCCTAAGTGAATACACCGGCGTCTGTATCGGTCGAACTTACCACTAAAAATCGACGATGGTGAGTGCTGTATTCATGCTTGTGTTTTAAACAGTCACGACTCTTCAGCGCAATGGCTAGAAACTTTACGCTTACAAGTAGCCGCTTTAGAAGTTGAGTAACATTCCGCGTTTGTCGCTTTGCAGAACTCTATGACAACTCTGAAGATGAAACTCAAGGAACTTGAAGAGATCGAGAAGGAGGTTGCTACGGCCTTGCAGAGCGCAGGTAACTAGCCCTGAAAATTTTGTAATTGCGAGTTATGACCGAGTTAATAGTGACCGATAGCCTACTCGATCGCATTGCAGGTCAGGCGTGCTTGGAGCTTAGTCGGGAAAAACCGAGCATGAAGCAAGTGGAATCGAATACGTCGAGCTTCCTGACTACATTGCAGAATGTCGAAGCTGCTCTGACAAAACATATACTTTACCTTACGCAAGTTTCCACTGGTATGTGGTGCAACACCCTTTTCTTCAAAACTAATCCCTCTATTAAAGAGAAGGGCCAATCAAAGCTTACCTTAAAGAAAACCCAACCGGCTCCTCCTTCAGGGGTGAGATGGCGTGAGGCGTAGCAGTGTTCGTATGCGTTTATGGCGCTTTGATAGGCGCGCATACACTTTTCGTAGACCTTGTGCGTTAACGGCGGGAAGTGTTCCTGACGAACGATTGATGCTACCCGGCGTCTTCTGGATGTGCCAAGCTTCCAAAAGGAACCGCCACCAGTGGTTGCTTTCTCTTTCAAAACGACATCGCCGTCCGGGCTTATCCGGTGATTAAAAAAAATTAGTGACGTTTCACTTCGTTAACGCGGGTTACGCGCAAGCGTATAGACTCCGTGAACATGCACAGCGAGCACCACGGCGTCAAAGCACTGGCGTGAACGCGGATGCTACATTGATCTCGACGGGGCAACGCCTGTCGGGCCACCGGGAAAGCGCAATACCAGCGCCTCCTCGATGGCTAGACATGCAAAGAGGCGCCGCGAACATCGCGGCGTCTAAGCAAAGCGATATATATGCACGAAGGCGAGCTTTCTGGTAGAAACGCGGCCTCTTGCGTGGGCCGATCTTTTGTTATTGTTTCGCACTTTTAATATTTCAGTCCTAGAAGATTTAACATAAAACGCACGTGCTGTCGTTTTGTTTCATGACATATGTTTGTGGGCTGTCATTCTCAAAATTCCGAAGAATAACTGTGCAAAAATGTAAGTATGAGCAACTTTAGTGCCAGATAGAATGCTTCACGGCCCCAGACAAACGCTGCCAATTTGAAGAGCTGGCCAGTTATGCTTGCGTGTAAAATCTCACAGTGTTCTGCCACAGCACTGCATTCTCTGTTTAGGTGGTGAAGGACATTCTTGTGTTGACGAATTCTTTCAATGGAGTTTTTAGTCATGCCAATATACAAAGTGGGGCATTTGGTGCAGGTAATCTTGTACGCAATGCTTTGTGCCTTTTCGACAGGAACGCAGTCTTTTGGACTAGGGAAGAGGCTACCGACTGTAGAGAGGCTTGTGAGTGACGTCAACCCATGCCCCTCGCAGCGCACGGGCTAATGTCTCGCTGATGCCTCGAACATATGGTATTGAAACACTGCACCGTTGCTCGGGTGGTGTGGCAGCTGCCGTCTTCTGATTCTCGTTCCGCCGGAGGGCGCGGTGAATAAATGCCTTTGCACAACCCTTCATCTGAATGTCACGGATCACCGTGTTTTTTCTTCCTTCTGGAGTTGCAGAGATGAGCAAATTCTTGATGAGGTTTCAGACCACAGAAAACTCGTGGCAGGTGGGGTGACTAGAATGAAAATATCGTCCTGTATGTGTTGGTTTTCCGAATACGGAAAAGGAAAGGTTTGGTCGCTCTCTGTTCACAAGGACATCTAAGAAAGGACATCCTTGCTCGTGAAAAGAGCGGCCAAACCTTTCCTTCTCCATATTCAGGAAACCAACTCGCACAGAACGATATCTTCACTTAAATTCTAATAACCCCACCTGCCACAAGTTTCGTGTAGTCCGAAGAAGGAAGAGAAAAAAACACAGCAATCTGTGACCTTGGGATGAACAGTTACACAAAGACCGCACCCTCCACTGACAAAATGAGAAAGAAAGGAAGACGGCAGGCTGCCGGCACCACCCATGCAACAGCGCCATGCCTCGATAATATATGTTCAACGCGTCAGCGAGACATTAGCCCGCGTGCTGCGGGGGGCAGGGGTTGACATCACTCACAAGCCTCTCTACAATCGGTAGGTTCTTACTTCGTCCAAAAGACCACGTTCCTGTCGAAAAGGCGCAGGGCATTGTGTACAAGATTAGCTGCACCGAATCCGCCACTTAGCATGTTGGCATGACTAAAAACTTCACTGAAAGAATTCGTCAACACAAGAATGACCTTCACCACCTAAACAGAAAATGCAGTGCTATGATAGAACACTACAAGCTTTGTGATAACTGGATTAGCCCCAACGGTGCTGTCATCTTGGAGAGAAAACAACCACTGGTGGTAGTTCCTTTTGGAGTCCTGCCGCACCCAGAAGACTCCTGGTAACATCAGTCTTCCGTCAGGAACACTACCTGCCATTTATGCTCAAGGTCTACGAAACAAGTCTGCGTGCCTGCCAATGCGCCACAAACGCATATAAACGCTGCTACGCCTCATGCCATTTCACCCCTGAGGGAGGAGCCAGTCTGGCTCCGATACGTCAGGTTTTTAAAATTAAATTTGGTTGGAGTTTTACTTCTCTTTAATACAGTTGTCCCCAACCAGGCAGATATCTGCCGCATGTTTACCTTTTACTCTCTCTGTGAGTGCACTTTCCTTCACTAACCACGATGAGCCTAATTTTGCTGTCGCCAGCAATTTGATCTTCATTTGACCGTAGCTGCGCCGTAGCCTTGGCAACGCATCACGTGACTCGCAACGGCGAGCTCTGCCACCTCCGTCGGCTTGGCGCATGTGCTTTCCGCAGCTGGGTCGCCGCCTGGCTAAGAGGAGCGCCATGCTCGTCTAGTCAGTGCGAGCTTGGCCATGGATGAGAGTGAGGCCGGGCCGTCTTCTGTGGGCATTGCGCGGGAAGCTTTGAGCCATCGTCGCCAAGCAGCATCTGACCACCCTGTGGATATCGCCCGGCAAGCTGCTTCACTGGAGAGGGTCCGGAATGCAACAGGCGTCGCACCGTCTAGATCAATATAGTGACTGCGTTGGCGCCCGGTCCCTTTGTGCTTCGACACTGTGCATGTTCCCGGCGTCTCTTGGCATGTCTAGCACTTGTGCTTTCTCTGTGGCACAACAGGTGTCGCACCGTTGAATGATGCTTGTCTACCCAAGCCTAATCACAGTCATGTCTAGCCACAGACCCAGGCACAGTCGTCATACCCGGCTTAACGATGATTGTATACCTAAGTATAATAATTACAGCGAAACCAAAGGTTAACGAAGTCAAATCAAGACTTAACTAGGCTAAACCAAGCTTTCGCTTTGCATATCCAGGGTTAGCTGAGCTAAGCTGCAGCCAACTTTTTTGTATTCCATGTGTTGTGGTAAGGAGGCATCATTACTTATTTTGGGCTATGGCACTGTAGCCTCATGTAGTTGGCTGTAATGCGTTCCCGCTAGCATGCCTAAACAATGTTGCGTTTAATATAATAGGCGTTGCTGGCTGCTTTAACCTGTTTCAATTAACCTGAAAGGTCAGTGATGAAATAGTTACTGTCATGAACGTTACCCTGCAATGAATTGCATCTGTCTTCCTTTACAGTGCAGCCACATGAAGGCTCAAGCTATGCAGCACAGAAAGTATTTCACATGGCTCTTCATCGACTTGAGCATGCCCGTTCACGCATGAACGAACTAGAACGCCTGCGCCACCAGCAACAGCAGGACCAGCCACAACAGCAGCCTCCGATTCAACAACAAATGCAACAGCCTCAACAAGAGCAAGATTCCTGAAAACTAGGCGGAAGTGCGTGCATATGTGCCTTGTGGTGGTGCTGGCTTTCCTTCATTGTGAAGAGGTTGTGTTTATGTGCATGAAGCTTCAGCAGAAGTGATCTATGTTGTGCACATGGGGTAGTGCGGAAAGTAGCATTCTACAATTAGGATTTGTACATATGGAGAAACGAACACTCGTGCTTTGCAGGCCACCTAGTTGATATTTAAGCCTCACTTGTATACAGCATTCAGGTCATCATGCTCCTTTTTGAAGCTTAATATGTATTTTTGTGAGGGCTCTTCAGCCCTCATTTATTTAAGCTTTTATTTAACCAAACAATACAAGAAGTTGCATGACACGAATAACCATGTTAATTTAGCACTCACGATAAGACGCTGTCCAAAGCTTGTTTCATTATACTTCACAGCCTATTTGAAAGAAGTGAAAGAAATGCAATTAACTGAGGGAAGTTTCTGCTGCACACAGCCAGATTGGAAGAAGTTCTTTAATGTACAGTATGAAAGCACACTAAGATGTACAGAAAGTTGCGTAGAACTGCTTTTATTGTCATTAATTACCCGCTGTGCCAAAGTCTTGAAGATGATCAAAATAAAAACATTCAGTGTCTTTAAATATGTCTGCTGTGAGAAATCTGATCTGTGCCCATTGGGCTTGATAATCAAAGGCTTAATACTATTCCATTTTGAAAGCCTTGCTGAGGCACTTGATGTACCACACCAAAAAAGTTTGTTGTGTGTTGAAGCACATGTAACATGCAAAATCTTAATTGGCACAGTTCATCATAAAAGCATTTGTAAGTCTTTCAAAGAATCTTCATTACAAACCTTACAAGCTGTGGTTCTGATCGGCCAAAAGAAGTTAAGGCACCATTCTATACAAATGATGTGCACGACAAATTGAGATATATCAATGTGCAAAGCAGCCTTCTGGCAACACTTTCTTTTAATGCATGTCACTTAAAACACATGATATGCATGTGGTGCAGCTGTTGAATCGAACTGAAAGCAGGGTCTTTGAAAAAGTGTTTGTGTGCTAACTGATTATGCAACTGGGCAGAGCAGCAGTAATACACACTATTGCTGTTTCAAAGTTCCATGGATGGGACAGTGTCCTATCACAGTTCAGCATGCTCTGTTTCTGCTTGTTTATTACTAAACACTTGATGTAGACATGCATTTTCACCACTTCATTTTGGAAACATGCCGACTGCCAGTATATCACTCGCTTCAAATGAAAAAAAGACGGCACATTAAAGATAATGTATTCTGAAACTAATTTATTATTATTTTTGCAAGAGCTTACTTTCAGTAAATGAGATATTCACCTATTCAGTAATTAAACATGATATGCTCACCTTAGGGCACATGCTGCAGTTACATAATTAAACATGGTAGTTAGCTGGCATCTATATGTACCATGTTTTCCAAAGACAAACTGAGTTGTGAGCCAGCACTGGTTTGTTAACTTGACTGTGATATGTGATTGCAATCTAGTAATGAACAACTGCAGACTTTCTTAACTTTCAGTTTTGCAGAATTGAAGCCTGTCTGCTGAGAACACATCAACTTGTCCTCAAACTCTACACAAAATGCATCAGTGCTCTATTTTTTCCCACAATGTGTGATGGATACCATTTGGGCAAAATACAAACTGAAATGCCAATGGCATCTCTTTGTTAGCTTTAAGAGAAATATCTTGAAACCAGTGTTGGTTTCAGGATTCCCAGTAATTGTACACATGCCTTGAGGACTCATTGGCTTGTATTCTGTAACTGCAATGTGTGCCCTAACGTAATGAAGCATTAATTGACAAATTAAGTTAACTAGTTAGAAACAATTTACTGGTGTATATACTCCTGTGAACATTGCGCTGCCAAAAAGTTCATTAGTTCCACTGCACTGCCTTTAAATACTTATCCCGCACAAAGCAAATGGTATGCGACTACAGCGTCAGATGAAAATGTACTGAGCTGTTCTTTCAGTTTTAGTAATGTAGGAGGCATGTTGAATTCCCTGTGCACCATTCAATGTTGCACCATTGTCTTGCTCGAACAAGAATGTATCCTTTCTGTTCCTGTTAGCTTGAATCGCTATCCTCGGAAAGCTGTGGCCCTTCGATCTTTGCCCTTTTCACTGGTGCCAGCTTGCCCATGGCCTTAGTAAGCCGTTTGCTCGGGAACAGCTTGGGTTTGGGTGGTGCCTGGCAAGCCTCCAGGTATTGGTCCATACGAGTCTACAGCAGTGCAAGAAAGGATGTGGCAGTGTTAATGCACTAAAATTATAACAAAAAAAATTTTTTTGTAATGAACCCACTATTATGCATTCTCTTGAGCAATATGAAAGGGAGGAACACTCAAACTTCTTTGAAGAAGCCGCAATGGCAAAACATGCATGCAAGTGTCCTATGACAATAAATGTTGAATGGAAAAGCTAGTTCTTAATAAGTGCCATTCCCAACTATAGCTTGGCATTTCTCTATGGTTCCTGTGGCTATAATTATCTCAATTAACACCAAGGAGTGTTACTGACATGACAATCAGTACACACAACAATAGGCACACCATGTTAACCAGGGAACGCGTGTGTTGACAGATGTGTAACTTATGAATGTGATCAACATGCAAGGCAAACAAAAAAAGGGATCTCTTCAAATGTCAGTGACAAATTATGTACCCCCTTTTCACTGTCCTTGACATATTGAGTAACAAGGTGCTAGGCTGAATACATTAAAAAAAAATTTTTTTAATCGGGCAAACACTGAAAAAAATACACCAAATGTTCCAGATACTGTGCAGCTATTACCATTCCCTCTGCTTAATATAGAGGGGCGCAATCATGCAAACAGCTCGCTTTCTGAACGTTTGATGTGGCTCCAACATCACAAAGTAGGCTGCCTGTAAAATTTGCGAGAACGGGAGGGAGAGCACTAACAAACGAGTGCAGCCCTGTTGCGTCAACTGGAATGTCAACCAGGAACGATACATTAACAGCAGAATGTTTCCGGAGCTTAAAAAACTAAAAATTTTATAACGAAATCTCTCTTTTGCTTTTGCAACATATAATCTGTGCGGAAAAAGTTATGCATGAAAGTTAAAACAATTTAATAGCCTCGTTTTTCTTTAGCCACTAGGTGGTACCGCATGCGCACAGCATCATTGGTCGTCTGCTAATGCATGTTTACACCTTGTCCGGTCTTTCATGTCGTCGCATAAGGACAGTCACTTGGGCCCTTGCGCATGTCAACACCGGCCTGCTTGTCCCTTTTATGAAATAACAGCCACATCTGGTGAAAGCGGAGCTTGGCTGGGCTCAGTCCTTAGGGCAAGCACGTGCGCGGAATACAGCAGTGGCATGAAAAAGCTGTCTTATTGCTGGCCTTGCTGTTGGTTGTAAGTGAAAATGCTGCAACTGGCCTACCACTGTTACATCAGCTTGGCCACTTAGTGTATGGCATCACTAACCAATGACCTTCACATTGACAAGTCAGGTTGTGTTGGAGGTGGAACTTATTCCCAGAAAGACGTACAACACTTCGATCACAATGACAGCAACTAGCATTAACATGTCATCGAATCGAACGAAAGCCACTGGAGTCTGCTCACTTATGCATTCGTGCATCATCGAATCTTCCAGGTGTGCTCCTGGCGACAAGGTAAATTCTAGAATGTACCACAGTCATCTACTAGCACACCTACAAATTGATACACAATGGGCCCGTCTTTCAGAAAAACTACGGTACTGCTACGTTGAAGAACTATGGGTTACTTGATAGCATGAGCACACTGTTGTGCGAAAGCAGATGTGTGATAAAGCCGCATAGCAAACACGAATGAAACTCGCACTGCACTGTAGAATGGCTACAACGTTCAAAAAACTTTGGATACTGTAAGCGTGGCTTGCATCAAGTGACAACTACATAAGAGTGATAACAAGGTGAAAACAAACCGGCAAAAAGTAAAACTATGATGCGTTGCCTAAAGGACTTCAAACACTTTCGGTTCTGAAAAATGGGAGAGCACAAAGGACTTTCTTCTTTGTCCCAAGGGCACTGGCTCACTGGCTGCCAAAAATACCCACCAAGCGGTTGCAAAAGTGGCAGTGGAATGCATGTTCATATACAGTTAAACCTCGATATAATGAATTTCAACATAAAGTATTTAATTTTTCATAACTTTTTGTTCATAGAACATGTACTTAGAACCTCAATTTAATGAAGTGCATTTGTGTGCGATTTCAATACAACAAAATTTCGCTTCTGCCGCAAAGGAATGCCGTGACAATAAATGGAAACTTCCACAGATGCAGATGATCAAACGATTCACTTACAAGCGGCTGTTTGCAAACGCACCTCTTAAATCACTCCTGGCATGACATGAGCGACCGCCGAAGTCGAGCCACATCATGATCCGCATAATGTCCAGGTGCAATAAGATCCTATTGTGCCCTGCACACTTTGCGCTTTAGGTGCGAGTCAAAGTGTGCGAGGGTGAGAAAAGAAAGATGGTGGCTGCACAAGTGCCGCTTTCCCGCATGAGCAAAGGAAAAGAGGGGACAGTGAGTTGGTGCGCGTCTCGGCCGTAGCTGCGCATAGCTGTAAGCGCTGCTGAGTGCAGAGGCAGCCACGCACCTTGCATCTTGCCTATGCTAAGAGTGGGTGTGCCAAGACGACGTGGCATCATGTAAGCTGTCTTCTCTCGCGTTTAGTGCTGGAGGTTGCGTAATCTCGAGTTTCGGTGACCCGTTGAAGCGAGAGGCAGACGAAGCATTCGCTTCCAGCGCTTTTCATGACAGCGTCGTCCCAGTGCGGGCAACGCCATCAGCCGCGGAGCGGGGTGCACGCGAGAACGTGGCTGGCTTTGCTTAATTCGTAATGCCGATGGGACGATATCATCGACATGGCATGGAACCGTATAGTTCGTCACCGACTCGACTTCCAAATTCATCAAAATGTATTATTTTCTCATTCAAATTTTGCCTACTTCGTTATATCAACATTTAACTGTAGAAAAATTCGGCCCGCAACGCTAGCCACCAAGGTTGGCCGAGCGACAAGCTGACCAGCAGACCATTACAAGCATATGCCAAGTGCGTTGTCTGCTGTGAGTGAAATTAAGGGCTCTTCATTCCAAAGCAAACAGCGAAGCAAATGGCTTTGCCGCCCGTTCTACTATTAGAAGACAGTGCATTCAGTTTGAGGACTGACAGGAATGCGACGTTTGCACATACTTTGGTCCTGCCCCGCCGCAATGGTGGCTGCCGACAAAAGCACAGTGCCCCGCAAATCACGAGAGGGCAACTGAATGCTCGGAAAAGCGAGCAGCTTGTGTGATCGCGCTCCAGAAGATTTGGCATTCACATACGTATAAGTGAAGAAAGAAACTTGCCTGCTTTTGCTTTGCACCCATCCGCTTCAGCACTGGCAGTAAGAGGTCATCCAGCTTTTCCCGGCTCCAGCCAAGTTTCTGGTTTGCATACGTGCATCATGTGCAGTTAAAGATATTTCTCACCAATCTGTGACTTGGAGACAATAGAGAAGTTTTTAGTCCAAACCCATACAGATAGGTATTCTCAGCTCTCCTGACATGGGTATGTCTAGGTTATAGGTTGTGCTGGAAACCTCTGCTTCATAAAAAAGATCCCTGTTGCACCACTAACATCGACACCTATTATGCTTTGTGGCTAATCTGAGGGGCCACATTCTTGGCTATGCCTTGGGAGCTATGCAAAGGGCGAAGGCAGCTGGGCAGGATGAGGTAATGGCAGATTTGTTGAAGGATGGTGGGCAGAATGTTCTAGAAAAACTGGCCACCCTGTATACACAATGCCTAATCACCTCGAGCGTACCGGAATCTTGGAAGAACGCCAACATAGTCTTAATCCATTAGAAAGGGGACGCCAAAGACGTGAAAAATTATAGACCGATCAGCTTACTTTCCATTGCCTACAATGTATTTACTAAGGTAATCGCAAATAGAATCAGGAACACCTTAAACTTCTGTTAACCAAAGGACCAGGCAGGATTTCGTAAAGGCTACTCAACAATAGACCATATTCAAACTATCAATCAGGTGATAGAGAAATGTGCGGAATACTGTATAACCAACCCTTATATATAGCTTTCATTGATTACAAGAAAGCGTTTGATTCAGTCGAAACCTCAGCAGTCATGCAGGCATTACGGAATCAGGGCGTAGACGAGCCGTACGTAAAAGTACTGAAAGATATCTACAGCGGCTACACAGCCACCGTAGTCCTCCATAAAGAAAGCAACAAAATCCCCATAGAGAAGGGCATCAAGCAGGGAGATATGATCTGGTGGTGGTGGTGGTGGTGATGTTGAAGCAGGCGGGGTTAGCCTGGCATACATAGCCGGCAATTGTTCTGCCTGATCCTCCTTCGAGTTGAGATCAGGGGTGTGTCACCAGGTGTCGATGAGCCCCGTGTCTCGCAGGAAGGCTATCAGCAGTCGTTGCGCTCTCTTCCTGAATGCTGCGGGCCCTCCGGGGAAAACAACGTCTTCAAAGGTCCTGTGCTTAAGACCGCTCTTTTGTAGGTTGTCGACCATCGCTCTTCTTTCTGTCAAACTGCGGGCATAGCCGAATGAAATGTTCGATGTCGCCAATGTCACCACAGAAAACACAGAGTGGGGAAGCGCGAAGCCCAGTCTTGAATAACCAAGCTGGGGTGTACGCAGAGTCGGTCCTGATGCGGTATAAAAGCGTCGCTTGTTTGCGTGTAAATCCATGAGTCACACAGGATTCGTGTGGATTCTTGTGCATCTCTCTAAAGTGAAGGCGGATTGCACCCTTAGAGTTTTGAAAAGCTTTTGGGGCTTTCACATTTGGGACACATGTCAGCGCTAGGTGTGCAAGGGCGTCAGCTTTCTCATTTCCATCAATTCCTACGTGTGATGGAATCCATTGAAAACTTATGTTAAATCCTTTGCTCGTTAGGTCGTTAATCAGTGCCAGAGACTGCCTTGTAAATTTCTCTAGAGGTAGGCCCCGATGTAATCTCTGTAATGCTGACTTGGAATCCGTCAGCACCACGACATCTCATGCAGAAAAGGCCGGTGGTTTCCGCAAAGCCACGGTGATTGCGGCGCTTTCTACTGTTGTAGAGGAAACTACGCGATCCAGTCGGCCAGACCATGACACATCAAGGGATGGTATGCAGAATGCCGCTGCACAGCTGTCTGTTTGTGCGCACACCGAACCGTCTGTGTACACTTGTAGATGGCTTTGAAACACAGTGCTCAAGTGGTCCAGCACAATAAACTTTGCTTCGGCAGTTGAAATGGTGCATTTCGTCGGTAGGTTAGGTACATTGAGGCTGCAGGTAACGTCCGAAAAAGACCATGGCGGGTCAAGGTGACTTCATTTAGGCCATTCCAATCCTAAATATCGGAAGGTGTTCAGCGCCGCATGGAAATGTGAGCGAGTTCTTGCTCTTAGCCGCCGGAGAAGCGCCGTGCCTGCGCGTAACTCGCCCAGCCTTAATAGCTGCATCAGCAAGGCCTGAGATGCCAAGAGGCGGAGTGGAAGAGACTCTGCCTCATTAGTGACTTTCTTGTTTGAAGCCGCCGTTGGAACTCCCATCGCCAAGCGAAGTCCCTTTCTGTGCACTGCCTCCAAGTGCTCGAATTGACTCAATGACGGTGATATCAGAGGGAGCTGATAGAGAATGTGGCTTGTTAGCAGTGCAGCGTTCAGTTTAAGCATGAATATAGGATTGTTTCCCCAACGTACACCTGCCAATTGACGAAGTGCGTTGACCCTTTGCACTGATGCAGCCACAACACTTTCGACCGCACCACGCCATAGTAGCTTGTTGTCGATGGTGACACCCAGGAATCGAACATGAGTTGCACGAAGAATTGAATGCCCTCTGATATTCAGCGTCAGACGTGTTGACTTACGTCTCACTCCCGGGAAAAGCATGAATGCAGATTTTTCTGCTGATAAAGATAGGCCAAGCGTCGGTAAGTGGCGATCGATAGTGGAGATTGCGGCCTGGGCTATCCGGGCCAAACGTATGTGTTGGTACCCCGAGATCCAAATGCAGATGTCATCTGCGTAGATGGACATTTTAACAGCCGTCCGACCTACTTTCAGGGCATCTGGAAGGCTGGCCATGGCAACGTTAAAAATCAAGGGAGATAGGACACTTCCTTGTGGGACACTTCCTTGTGGGACACCGAGGGAAATTCGTCGCTTGTCACTCAATATACTTCCGAGCTTAACTTGGACACATCGATCACTGAGAAATGCATGGACGAATCGAAGAGCATTTCCCGAGACGCCCATGGCTCGGAGCCGTTGATGATGCCTGTATGAAGCACACAGTCGTATGCCTTGGCAACGTCCATAAAGATGGCGAGTGTGGAAAGGCCGTCTGCGCGATGGTGCTCGATATGGCTTAGTAGATCCAAGACACTGTCCTGGGCACTCAACCGTGGACGAAATCCGGTCATACATGATGGCAGTCTATTTCCTTGCTCAAGATACCATGTTCTCGACCTCGTCTTCATATCCGAAAACGTCAGTCAACTAGGTTATACTGTCGATATCGTGCCCGGTATATCGGACCATTTCTCTGTCCTTTTTAAAAACCAACTGTGGCGTGAAGCTGAGCGCAGCAAGCCAAAGCCCTACTATGATTTTAATAATGCGGACGATGTCAGCATATTAGATTTCTTAGAACAAGACTATGATTTCTTTTTACAGTGTCACAGAAACTTTACAACTGTTAATAGTTTGTGGCTGCACTTCAAATGTGCGGTGCGTCATTGCATGAATAAATATATCCCGAAACGACATAAGAGCAAACGTCGAAGCCCCTGGATAACGCGCGAGATCATTCATATAAAGAGGCGCGTAAAACGACTATCGTCTAAAAACCAGAGAGATAGCGGCACCTTGGCTGAGCTGCGATCGGACTTGCGTTCGAAAATAAAATCGTCCAGATTCACTTTTTTTAACGTCAAAATGCACAACTTCCTTTCCAGCGATCCGAGAAAGTTTTGGCTTCACTTGACGCAAAAGAAGGAACCAGTTAATAAATTGAAAATACACGATAAGGACGTCACTGACCCAACTTGTATAGCAACGGCATACAACGACTATTTTTCGTCCGTTTTTCTGCGCAGTGCCGATAACAATATAGATTTCAGCCACGCAACTATGTATGAACTTCCAGAACTAATAATCACAGAAGAAGGTATTTTTTCAGCATTGCTTAGCTTAGACATTAGGAAATCTTCGGGACCCGACGAAATCCCAAATGCATTTTTGTTTAGATACGCGGAGTGGTGTGCCAAGTATCTTTATATTATTTTTAGCAAAGTTTGGAGAAAGGAGAAGTTCCTTCTGACTGGAAAATAGGCAAAATTATACCAATACACAAGACTGGCGATAAGCTCACAGTAACTAACTATCGCCCGGTGTCGTTGTTGTGCACAGCTAGCAAGGTATTGGAACATTTTCTTTTCAAACATTTAAGCAGTTTTCTCGAAGGCAACAATTTTTTCATGAACAGTCAGCACGGATTCAGGCGTGACCTTTCAACAGTGACACAGTTACTCCACATTACTAATGATTTGTTTGCAGTTCTTGATAACAGTGGCCAGGTCGACATAATCTTTCTAGACTTTGAAAAAGCCTTTGGCCGCGTGTCGCATTCCAAAATGATATTAAAACTAAAGCATCTCTTTACAAATGAGCGTATTCTGAGGTGGCTTGACTTTTACCTAACGCAACGCCAACAATATGTTCAAATAGGTGACTCTAAATCATCAATGCTTCCAGTCCTTTCGGGCGTACCTCAAGGGTCCGTCCTTGGACCATTACTTTTTCTTGTTTATCTGAATGATCTCTCACTTGACACTGCTGTACAATGCCGATTTTTCGCGGATGACTGTATTATTTATCATGCCATTCAAACTAAAGATGATCAATTACTCTTAAGTAATTCTCTAACATCAATTTCTAACTGGTGCCAGACCTGGAAAATGAGCCTAAATATCCCTAAGTGCTCGCAAATGACCGTAACAAAAAAGAAGAGTCCACTATCGCATGCATACAAAATTAACGACGTTGGCATTACTCTTTTCGATACGTTTAAATATCTGGGGATTGAAATATCTCGCGATTTAAGATGGAGTGCGCACATTAAAAATATAGTTTCGTCAGCCTCAAGAAGACTATGGTTACTTCGGCAACGTCTGAAGCACTGTACAAGCAAGACAAAACTAGTTGGTTATACTTCACTGGTGCGTCCTCTACTTGAATATGGTGATGTCGTTTGGGACCCGCACACTAAGACTGATACAGATAAGCTGGAAAAAGTACAAAAAAGAGCACTCAGGTTTATTATTAATGCCTACGGAAGACAAGTGTCACTATCTGATCTCCGTTCAAGGTCTGGTCTTCCAACACTGGAGGAACGCCGTAAGCTACACCGTCTGAAGATGCTTTACACGATAGTGAATGGCCAAACTAAAATGAATTTTGACAAATACTTACAGTTTAACACGTGTAGAAGTACCCGCGGAAAGCACGAACTTACCCTTATTGTACCCCAGGCTAGAACTATCGCTTATCAATTTTCATTTTTTCCTAGAACGATAAGAGAATGGAACAGGCTTCCACAAGAGGTAACGAACAAGCGTACTGTCGACTCTTTCTTATCGGCTATGTCTCAGTTGTGAGCTAAGCACGCAATTCCTTTCGTACCGAATTTTTATTCAACTCGTGTCATTAGTTTCAGAGATATTGTTCTGCGCAGTAGCGTACAAGTAAGATCTGTGTTGCACTGTGTGTGAGCTTGCTGTGTTCGAATTTTATTTTGACATTTTCTTTGCTTGTACAGTATCCCTTTTTATTTTCTATGTACCACTCCTGCTTTGGCTGCCAAAAAGCAGCTGGCAGTATTTTCAAATAAATAAATAAATAAATAAATAAAAATCTCGTACATATAAGTCTTTCCATCAACTTTGATACACATGATGTTAGCGATACTGGCCGATATGAGGTGAGGTTTGCAGGATCCTTTCCGGACTTGAGCACTGGCACCACCCATGCTGTCTTCCACGCTTCGGGGATCTCTCCTGTGCTCCAGACGTGATTAAATACGTCCAGAAGGGCTCGTTTTCGTTCATATGGCAGATTTGTCAGCATCTGATTGCTGATCGAATCGGGACCCACAGTACAGCGTCTTCTTAATTTGCTAAGCGCCAAATCCAACTCACGAAAGGTGAACGGCGTATCCATGGTATGGAATGCTTCAGACAACAGAGGGTTCGATACTCCTGCTGATTTGCCAGATGTGTATACATCTGCAAAATCTTCTGCAAGGGTTTGCAAATCTTTTCCTTGCTTTAAAGCAAGTGCTTCGAATGGCCTGTGTAGGCGAATCTTTCCGGATAGGCTATTCATTACTCCCCATATCCTTGTCATGGGAGTAAACGCCGATAAGCTCTCACAGAAAGCAGCCCATTGAACTCGTCTCAACCTTTTTGTGTGATGACGGATGACAGCGTTTATCCTGTTGTATTCAGTTTTCGCAGATGGATTTCCTGTTTTTCTCATTAGTTTTCGCTCCGCTCTCCTACGCGCTGCGCAGAGGTTCTTTAGTTTCAAATCAGGAGTAGGGAAATGATCTGGCAGTTTCAACATTGAGGTAGCCACTCTTTTGCTCCGCAGCATATCTGCGAACAGCTCATTACGGGATTCATCCAACGCTTCTCTGTATGTGTCCCAGCGTGTCACAGCACAGAATTGTCGCCCAGCAGTGTGAAATCCGGTGACATTGGTGAAGATAGGAAAGTGGTCACTGCCCATCCTGTCTGGCACCGTTGTTGACGATACGACAAGGTCTGTAGAATGGATCACGAGGTCTATGGCACTCCATGAATCTGGTGGTCTGGAGAAAGTCGGTTTGCCATTGTTCGCGATACATAAGTCGGCAGCATCCGCGGCTGCGACAAGTTCCTTGCCTCGGGAATCTGCAGTCTTATCTCCCCAAAGCGAATGATGTGCGTTAAAGTTGCCACAGATTATTCTAGGAGAGGGGCAACGAATGCAAAGGTCCTTTATAAACGCCTCCATGGTGGAGATATGATCTCTCCAATGCAATTCATAGCATGTTTACAGGAGGTATTCAGAGACCTGGATTGGGAAGAATTGGGGATAAAAATTAATGGAGAATACCTTAGAAACTAGCGATTCGCTGATGATATTGCCTTGCTTAGCAACTTGGGTGACCAGTTGCAATGCATGCTCACTGACCTGGACAGGCAAAGCAGAAGGGTGGGTCTAAAAATTAATCTGCAGAAAACTAAAGTAATGTTTACCAGTCTCGGAAAAGAACAGCAGTTTACGATAGGTAGCGAGGCACTGGAAGTGGTAAGGGAATACATCTACTTAGGGCAGGTAGTGACCGCAGATCCGGATCATGAGACTGAAATAATCAGAAGAATGGAAATGAAAGTAGATGAAAAAACAACTTGCCGCAGGTGGGGAACGATCCCACAACCTTCGCATGGTTGTGGGATCGTTCCCCACCTGCGGCAAGTTGTTTTTTCATCCACTTTCATTTCCATTAATTTATCGTTTCTTTATTTCATTTATTAAGCACAAGTAATTTCCCATATGTTGTCCTTGGTGTTAGTGTTTGTTGGCTTCTTATGATATGACTATATATATATATATATGCCCAAAGGCGATGGTCGCACAAGCTTGAAAGGATATGTTCGCAAAGCATCCAGGTCCGGCGTGCCCCAGGAAAAGGTCTCGCGTGAGTCATCCACGGTGGGCTCAAGGTATGCTTGCGCCACCCGACTGCTGGGGAAGCCAGGCTCCAGAGAGAGGCGCACCAGGTGCGATCGTGTCTTGCTGCCTGGCTGGACTTTTTCTTCCTTGGCCTTATTAAGCCAAGTGCTGTGAGACATGTGCAAAACAGTCAAAGGAGTGCGTGGTGATGTGCTTTACACTTTTCTATCCGCTTGTTGGGATTCTGTAATGTATTGGTTCTTAGTTATGAGTTCTGAACTCCTAAATTGGAACAGGATGCTTAAGCAAGAGGAAGCTTGCTTCACACACCATGTGTAGTTGTGCAACTAGTCGGCATGTTGCCATCTATCATTTAGAGAACAATCCATTGCTCGCATTGTTTTGAATGAGGCTGAACACACTAGAGAGCTTCATGCAGTTGCATCCATACAGGTGTGCAAATTGCAGACATCTCTGCAACTATGTGCTAAATGTATTACAAGCTGCTATAAGACGTAACAACATTTGCCTTCTGAATTATGGGATGTACCGTGACAAAACGTGAATGGATACAGTAAAGGCATTCTCTTGCAATAGATGTTCAGTTTAGAGTTTTTTAACGAGCACAGAAATTTCGTTTTGAGATACAAGACTAAATTAAACAAATTTTTTATATTGTAACTTCACATACAAGTACCTTTAAGTGCAATTCAAGTGTTTTCTTTTCCTCCGGCAAAAAGAAAATGAAGAAGAATTACCACTAAGAGGTTAAGGAAAAGTGAGCACAAATATGTATACAGTAGGAAACACTCTTTTTCAAGAAGTCCTGCAGTTCCAATCTTTTTTTTTTTTTTTTTGCACCAAATCAGGCAGCATTTAGCATTGCTGCAACATGTGCTTAAATTTTAAACAATTTACTTTCCTTCAATAAAAGCAGGAAGTTCTACTTTTAAGCAGCTTTGGATAGCTACGGTGCATATTCAAAGCATAGAACCTATAGAGTGAAAGTTTTGTGTATGCCTCTGCTAAGCAAACAATTTGCACTAAGAAGCTCACTTGGTAAATGGCATAGTACTCAGCTGGCATGACTATGATGTCCCGTTAATACAGTGTACTCCGGATAAATGAAACTCACCTAAACGGAAATGCAGGATAAACAGCACGAGGATACCAGCTTTGGTTGGCCACACATAGGAACAATGTTAACAAACTTCTTTTAAACTGAACGATACTTGTAGTGAACTCCGGTTAAATGGAACTGGAACCGAAACTGCACCTACTTCATCGGCTGTCGTACTTCATATGAATGAGGATTAGGTTGAAAAGAATTTCAAATGGTGATGCCAAATAGCCAAAAAAATTCAATGCATTAGTCATTAGCACTGTCGTGGCATCAGTGGCTGCTCTGCAGCACTCAGGTTGCCTAGCTTTCGCATTCCTCTGTGAATGATGATGGTGTCAATCAAAAACCAGAACTTCATGAACAAATAACTTGTGCAAAAGCTGTGATAGTCCAAAAAGGGTACAATAACATCTTTTTTTCACCACAGACAAATTAAAACATTCCACACTTTTGAAATAAAACAATATTTTATCATTTATGCATCCTTCATATATTAACGAGACTTCTCAAAAGCGGAACTCTATTTTCTCTCCCTTCGAGTTCCGTTTAAGTGTAGTCAGCTGTATATATATGTCAACAGGAAAATGAACCTCTCCATAAAGATCTTGCTGGGCTGTCCCTGGCCTAAGTAAGCATTAACTTACACGACACTTGAATATTGCCTTGGCATGTGGTGCAACAAAGAAAAGATGAAATTAAACAAAAGAAAAGCCATTTCTCTGCAGCAAAAGCTTGCTGCACATAAGATATCATGGCAAGAGCATTACTGCTGAACAGATAAGACAGGTACTGACTGGCTGATGAGTACTAATGTGTGTGACATCATACATGAGTGAGGACAGCTGATAAAGAATTCCTAGTCAAGGAGTGACACAGCACAGAAAGATTGGAACACTGATACATAAGAAAAAGCACATACAAATACAGCAGTATAGTAATATAGTTTTTACATAAGCACATGGACCATAGTTACACTAGTGGAGTTACACTGAGCCTAAGTTACTGCCCACAGCAATTGCACTTACTAGTAGAGAAAATGTAAAGTTTCTTAACTCGATTAACAAAATAACTCGGGTTAGGTTTTTCATGTAGCAACACGTAGCTACAGTAGAAAGTAATTGAGAAACCAGCATGGTTAGGATTCCCATGTAACCAGAGTAGAATAAAAAAATTAAAAACATAAAAATATGATAACCCAGCATGGTTACCATTCCCATGTATTCAGAGTGGGAAGAAAAAAGAAGGAAAACTAACCGAAACTCCTCTAGGAGTGAAATGGCATCATCTCCTTTAAACTCGCTGAGCACCTCCATGGCCGTTACAGGGCCCACACCATTAACACCCGTAGTGTAGTCGCTACCACACAGCAGAGCAAAGGCCACCAGCTTCTGACGGTCAAGGCCTGGCAAGAAGAATGCCAAAATTAAAGTGAAGTCCAGAAGTGAACAAAAGCACTTGGTATGACATCAACGAAAAACACTGACAGCCGATGTACTCCTTAAAGGGGCCCTTTAATAAAATGTAGACTCAAAACATCTGTTTTGTTACATGTGCAGTTTTTAAGTTTTCATCGGTAAACATGTTGTGTCATTCCCACTTAGGTATGTACCGTGCATTAGGTGCACGTTAATTCACCCTAGGTGGTCAAAATTAATCTACAGTTCAACATATGGCACGTCTCACAATCAGATTTTGGTTCTGGCACATAAAGCACCCGAACTTAATTTAAATTTGAGTCATTTGCAGCAGGTCTAGATGATTTCAGCACATGGAATTCCCATGATACTTGGCCACTCGCAATCAACCATGCTACCACGACCTGCATGGGCTTCCATTGTAGCATTGTGCTACTTTTGAGTGGACTTTTTTTCTTTTTCCCCCTTTGTTTTATAGAAAACTGACAGTGCGGTAGTGGTATGTAGTTATGAACATGTTTCAACAAAAAATTTTACTAGCCTGTCCGTCTGGGTAACAACCGTTATTACAAATTATTTAAAACAAAGATTAGCCATAACTGAACTAGCTCCTGCCAAATAATTAAAGAATGGATCATTGTCACTTCATTTTGAGCAATAATTTAATAAAAGCACCCATTTTCCAAGCAATATTTGTGGCTAACGAGGTAGATTGGGCCATTAATACTAAATTATATGTTTAGACAATGGTGCTTTCAACTATTCTTTTAAGATGAGATGGCAGTTAGTCAAGCACTTGCATTTATTTATTCATTACTGTTCCTACTTGTGGAAAAATAAAGTTCATTTGATCCTAAATGCATCTGTGGGATTTCCAAGATTTAGCTCACAATATCCTGCATGGAGGTGTGAAACCTTTGTAAATGTTATAAGGAGTACAATCTGCACTGTAACTATAGTTTCTAAAGAAGTGCTACTCATGGAAATGTCCACTAATAATGACCAGGGACTGTGTTCTTGACCAATCACTTCCAGCTATGTATTCTCCCTATCCTGTCTATGCACTAAACAATGACAGAACATGAAACTAGCACTGAAGAAAAACATGCACAGTGGTGCGATTGCGCAAGCACACAACCCACAACCTGCAGTATGCCATCTTTATGTGTCAACAGAGACAATGCGTACGCATTGCACAAGCAAAGGCATTCACTCAGAGGCCATTGAGCTGATCTGAACTGAACTGGAAATCACTTTCCAGACACTGACAAAAGCTCCAGTTTCCAGATCTTCTAATTTTCTCCAGACCAGAAAATTATATGCTGAGCTACCACTGATGCATACATTTCTCTTCCCCAAAAAATCATTCATAAAATGCTTGGCCCTGTAGAGCTACCACTGATGCATACATTTCTCTTCCCAAAAAAAAATCATTCATAAAATGCTTGGCCCTGTAGAGTACAATGCTTTGCAGATGCCGTTAGTGCAGTCCTTCATGCTTGCATGGTGGGTTGAGATTGCTTCTTCCAGCACATTCAGCTGGCATGCTGCAATGCACAAGTCAAGTACTAACAGTATGCATGTGTTAGGCTAACAGCAGACTGCCATACTCTCCTCTATGAGTTTCTTAGTGTACATGCAGTTCTGCAAATTTAGCTGGCAGAAAACAAACCAAAAATGGGAACATTCCTGAAAATGGTCAGTCAAGAATACAACTCTTAGCTATAAAAGCAGGCGCAATGAGAACTGCACACACCAAACTGTGAGGAAAGATCTCTCATCTGAAAGCGCGTGGGACGCCGATCAGGGCGGAACAGGTGCCGGTAAACGCATTGGGCCCCAAACAGCCAGGCATCACTGTCATCCGTCACGACCCCATGACTGAGCCCATGCTGCTCCAGCCACGCGCACTGGGCTTCTGCCTCCCCAGGGCTCACCACGTACGGCTGGCCCAGCAGTGCAAGAAGCTCCTGCAGCAAAACAGGCATTGGAGCCATGTCAATCAACAGGAGCTGTGAATAACTGTAAAAAGGCAAGGAAGTGTTCCTGCTCAAATAGGTAGATTGTGGAATTTTGGCTCCTGAAATGACACCACATCTCATAATCTTGAAGGCCATGCTCTTGGTGTACTGTGATGTTGCCACTTATCCTTATACAAGTGGAACGGATTGCGTTTGATCTTTAGTGCATAAAAAACTGGGCTTTACTGACATAAATTTCAAGCATGAAAGGCATGGTGTCATTAGGTGCACATAGTGCCATCACGAATCACATAACAAGAAAGAGATGGCGATGATGAAAACAGGTGCATGCTCGTGCAACAACACAGCAGATGTAAAGGAAAAGAACAAAATCCACTGAGTACGCTTGCTCTAAACTCTGGAGTGGAGCTGTAGCACCATTGTGGTGAAGAAGCCGGTAAAGAGATGTGACAGCAGCAAAAGAAGCTGCCTGTTAGACTAGAAATGGTCTTAGGCGCAAAATAAGACACCGACAAGAAACGAGACACAGAGAGATGGCTGTCCTTGTCTTATTTTGCGCCTAAAACCATCTCTAGCCATGAACCAACTAGCCCGACAACAAACATTACTGCCTGTTAGACTAAGGGTCAGGGCTCATTTTGCCTCTGCCTGGTGCTTGCTCCTGGAGCCTGCCACTCTATGTCCCAAGCTGGTGCACATCTTCAGAGTGTCTAATGGGGCACCGAACCCAACCTCTTGGCTCCTGTTGTGAATACCTGGTGTTCCGACTCAAATTCCGAAATCCCGACCAACCACGTCTCCGGTTAACCCTTTGAGGGTCGATTGTTTTTATTGCAGATTCCAATTCATCTGAGGGACTTATTTCGAAAAAAATTTACCGTAATTTTTCTAGGGTGACCTTAATGTCAGGAAAAGATATTTTGCGTTGGTATATATGTACTGTTTGTTCATGAATAACAACAATAAAAAAAGGAAATAAACTTATAAGAATTAAATATTTGGTGCATTCTTAGACACATAAGGCTTAGAAAATGCGCACACGAGAATATTTTGCAACTGTCAAATGTTCCTACTCTTAGACTAATATTTACGTCCATAGCGTAATCGAACTGCGTAGGTGGGCGCACTCAAGAAAACTGTGTGGTTGTGTGCCCATCAAGAAAGCAAAATGTGTGACAAACTTCCGCTAATCTTCATCTTATCACCAACCAGAAGCAATTAGTTTTCGCGAGTCTCCAAAAAACGAAAACAAAAGGAAACGCATGCCGGCGGTAACCTTCCTTAATAATTATGGGGTTTTACGAGCCAAAACCACTTTCTGATTATGAGGCACGCCATAGTGGAGGACTCCGGAAATTTTGACCACCTGGGGTTCTTTAACGTGCACCTAAATCTAAGTACATGGGTGTTTTCGCATTTCACCCCCATCGAAATGCAGCCGCCGTGGCCGGGATTCGGTCCCGCGATCTCGTGCTCAGCATCCCAACACCATAGCCGCTGAGCAACCATGGTGGGTGGCGGTAACCTTTCTATGCGCACCCTTGTGAGCCCTAAACGAGCGAGAAACAGGCGGTCGCCCTTTGACCGATTAGTAACGAGAGAGATAGCCATGAGTTTTGCGAGCGCAAGAAGCTGAAACCGCCCGCAGAACAAAACCCAAACCACAGCACGCCTGCGCGCGCCAATGCGCGAGCGGTAGTAAATACTAGACGCATCAGAGCAAACTAGCTCTAAAACAAACCGTGCAACGAAAACCGAGAAAGGGAGGCGCGAGAAAGGAATTCCCTTTATTCCCACATAGTGGCAGCACATGCCAGAAAAGAAAAAGTAAGGAAATTGATGCGCGTTTTAAGCGTACAGATGGTGCCGTAAATATACGGTATCGACTATTTTGGACTTTTTCGTGGCATCGTATATTTAACATCATTGACCCTCAAAGGGTTAAGGCACCTCATTCACAGTGGACATCAATGCCTATGTCGCTCCAGCGGTCCCTTATAATAGCCAAGACTTGAAGAGACAGCATACTTGAAAGAGATTAGATTGATGAGACTTGGACTTAGTACTTAGTACCTATGGCACACATCAGATACAATAGACTGTTATGGAAGCAAGGGCTGAAGCATGTGGGACGCACACCTGACACTCCTTCACAAGCAGGTCATTGAGGCTGGCAGCATGGCGCTGCTGACGGGCAGCTTCCTGTTCCAGCTCCTGTTCCCTCATGTGCAGCTCACGTTTCTGCGTTGAAACATGACACACACACACACATAAAGAGCAACTCTCAGTTACTTGCCTTTTGAAGGCTCATAGCCCTGAAATATCATGTGCTTTAAAGCATCAGAGGTTGCTGAACATAGCTGTTAACAGGGAGCTTTAGCTTGGGAGCTCCTATCTAAATACATGGGAATGGAGGTACCATTTTTATCAGCAACTACTGCCCCGCTTGTGATGAGATTTGTTGCATCTAAAAGAAAAAGTTAAATCTAGTGACTGTAGAAGGCAAACATTTCATATAAGCTGTCAGTTTCTCTCTCTTTTTAATTCTTTAACATCGCAAAAAAAAATAAATAATACTCAGCTATCAAGTTTACAACTCTGCAACTCTGTTACAACTGAACCTAATAATATATCTAAAGCAGACAAAATTGACATATTATAAACTGCTGTGAAATATACTACAAATTTGCTAGTAGGACTTCTGAAAAACCCTCATAAACATTATGACAATTTCATGTATGCTGTAAATTGAATATCAAATTTGTCTGCTTTAGAAGCTCAAACATATGCAGCTTACAGGACTGCAATATTTGCTTTGATGCAGAGTTACAGATCTGTAAACTGCGTGCTTCATTTCTTTTTAGGCTTACCAATTTTTGGGAATTGCAAATAATTCTAGGCCTTAAATCCAAATTGTGCTTCCTACATTCGCAAGAACTTAACTTTCACTCACGACTGCACTAAATTTCATTCAAATCATTAAGCGGTTTTCTCATAAAAGCATTTATGCGTTTTACATGAATTTGAATAGGCGGCATCGAAGTTTGCCCCGAGCTAAAGCTTCCTCTTAAGATCTAAAACACTAAAACATAGCATTTCAGTTTAGAGGTACCACTAAATAAAAATACAAGATGTAGAGGCAACAACCTCCCCTCTCCACCATTTCTTTACTTGTTTGCTACCCATAATCTGCCCCTGCATCTTTACCCATGCAGCACTTTAGTTCCACTATACATATACAATCACATTTCTTAAAAATCGCCAGCAACAGATAGTCACACTATCTGCCCTGCGATAGATAGCATTATTTCACCCCTCCAGGTGGATTGCTGGAAGAGGACATTCCTATCATGATAAATCACGATGTCAGGGTAGATAATTAAAGAAGTTTCACTCATTTAAAACTTAGTTATTGACATTAAAGCAGACATTTGAAGTGCAGAATTCAGGTCGGGCAACAATGAAATCATATCCACTAAGAAGTTCCAAGATTATATATACCAACGTCAAGATATCTGTCCCAAAATTTGCTTAAAAATGGATTGGCTGTTTGGCACATGCAGTATAATGCAGTACAAGGTCCAGTTCATTTCCATGTCCGAGCGTTCCTACCTTAAATGAAAAAAAAAAAGTTAAAAATATTTTTCACGAGGCAGAGCCACAAGGAAGTTGTAGCATGTTGAGCTTACACTGGTGTTATCATAGACAATACTTGCAAGCAGATAGGAAGCTGCCCTCCTCACCTCTTCTTCAGTTCTAGGAGGCTTCCAGAAGCTGCTGCTGCTACTGCCACCACCACTACCTGTAGGTTGTTCACCGGTGTGCTTTTCTTGCTGCTCGGACAAGGAGGCTTGAATAGCTGCTAGAAGTTCTTCATCTTTTTCTTCCTCGTCCTCTTCTGAGAGCACAATGTCACTAGCCTCTTCCAATGCCTTAGACTTCCTTGCGATATTGGAAGAGCTCATTTTCTCATCCTGTGTTTCCAACAAATTTGAGGCAGAATTATTATCTTCTTGTTCAGCTAAGAGTTCTTGCTTGCTCTCCAACCAATTTGAGGCAGAACCATTATCTTCTTGTTCAGCTGAGCGTTCTCGCTTGCTCTCACTTTTGTCCTCATCACCTGGTACTCCTGATGGCTCCATAGATGCTACCACAGGGCCTTCACCCTTAGCTGCAGACATTGCGGGAGCTGGCGAATCTTGGGCCAATGACGGCAGTGCTGAACCAATGCTTGCGCCGTCTTCACTCCTGTCAGGTAGCCTGCATGTTCTGTCGCCTGCCGCTGGAGTGTCCACTGCATTTGGCTGAGCACAATCACTAGCCTGATTTGCGTAACTTGCAAGGTGAGCCTTTTGACTACTGTCCCTGTTTTCTGACTCGTCTGGTTCATCTGTCAAGTCCACCACCCTCCTAAAATGAGACCGGATAGTTCTAGAGTGTGCTTCACTAGTCTGGGTACATGTAAAATTTTTGTCTGTTGCAGAACTCTCTTGCATAGCCTTGTTTGGAGAGCACTCTTCAGACAGCCACTTTAAAACAGCGGGGTCTTGAGCTGATAAAGATGGGTTTTTGTTAACAGCCTGGCTTGAACCAGCACTGTGCTCTTCTACTTGTGGGCTGGCTGTCTTCCAGTCCTTTATTGCACCTTCTTCTGGAAAGACAATAATAAAACAAAAGGCAGCTAGATGACCACATGCAAGGAAAAACTATGAACATAAGAGAACTACTGCCTAGATTCGTGTAAGAGCCACAACCCCAACTTTGCAGCCCAAATATTGGGGGAAAAAAAATTCCAATGCAGAAGCAATCGCGTTCGGTGACCCAGTGCCACACACGCACATCGTCGAATGTTTGCGCGCTTCATGATGATGATGATGATGAAAAACTTTATTTATCCCTCTTTATAGGGAAGGGGGCGACGGAATAGAGGGTGGGGGGAGGAACTACTTGAAGTAGGCCTCCTCTATCCTCTCAGCCCACTCCAGGATGGTCTCCTGAAGGTTGGGCCTCGAGCTGCACAAGGCAGCCTCCCACTGCTCCTCACTAGATATTAATTGCTTGGAGAAAGGCGGTGCATACTTTCGCATGCCACTACTAGATGGCGAGAGCTGTGCGTTGAGCTCTGATGCAATGGTACATCCAGGGATTCGGGGTG
The DNA here is from genome assembly GCF_023375885.2 of Dermacentor andersoni. NCBI lineage: Eukaryota > Metazoa > Arthropoda > Arachnida > Ixodida > Ixodidae > Dermacentor > Dermacentor andersoni. The sequence continues at coordinate 14,260,303 of NC_092815.1, forward strand.
TGCACATGTCACCAGCTGTGCTGGCACCATTTTGACAAAAAGTTTCGGTCTCGTGCAAGGGCAGCATCTCGTCAAAAATGTGAAAGTGCAGCCCTTACATGGATCTACAGGGTACTTCCACATATTTCGATGCTGCATCTTACTACTTCATGGCCTTAATTTTTCTACAAAAATGGCCTGAACTGGGATTACTTACATTTACGCATAACTATTCATTTAAGACGAAATGAAAGCAATGCCTGAACTTGTTTTTGCAGTCCCAATGTGGACACTCCTTTTTTTTTTTTTCTTCCGGGTATTCATTTGAAAACAGTGGCCTGATCTGTGCCTCCTGAATCCAGGAGAATATAAAAACTGAAATCAAATCCTAAGGTCTGTTTCACCTCTTAGAATTTATAATTACCTGTTTAACTGCTGCATTTAGTATTTTAGCCCATTACTATTGTTAATGCTCATTTGGAGAAACAGGTAATTAATAGACAAAAAATTAACGTATATAAGCTTTTAAAGCAAATGACATTCTCTACACTCAATACATGTACGTGTCTGTGAAAACTGCATCCTTATATTAGCATGCACTGACACTGGTTTGAACAAATCAACTGTCGAGTGGTGATTTATGAAATATTGTAAGAGAAATACTTTAACAGTAAAATGGAAGTGAACTTATGTTCATTTTTTAGTTCTGCTTGGGAGAATAGCATGCTTTCCTGTTGCTAGCATGTTTCACGAGTGATATTCGAGGAAATACATTGTTCCCATTTAGCCACTTCACACTTTTGACATTAATTACAACTGAAGCCTCAAAGGAAAAATAAAGTCAAGGCTATGACCTTAACAACAGTGGCAGTGTTTCAGACAGACAGTGTTTTGTGACGGTATGGTGCAGCAAAATCAGGGAATAGCTGTACTGAGTACAGGCACAGAAGTCACTTCACTTCATTTTATTACCTCAAAGATCTCCATACGAGGTATTCCATAAAGCGTGGATAACATACATATTCATAAAGAATACAGGTGATTACAAGAAAATGTTGCATAGCACACGTTGGAGATGAAACCATGGTCCTTCTACTGTATGGGCAAGTGCTAGGGCTGTTTGCTGATTTCACTTTGCAATGAAAGATCCTTGAAAATGCATAACTATTAATTTTTCCACCTGGCTAGTTTCTAATGATACAGCTAACTTTTACAGAAGCAAGGCTGTTAGGCCAACCATCTGAATGTCGTGTTTGCTAGTTTTCCCACACTTCCTAGGTTAGTGGCTGAAAGACTACATTAGGTAGACGGTGTGTACTTGAACACAGTAGTTATATAGATGTGAGTACAGTCAGCTGAAAACTTTTATAAACTTTGGTAAAAATGCAACACTGACTTTGTTTGCTTTTTTTTTACGCCAAGAAGTGACCTAATTACGAAGGAAATTGTAACTGAAGGGGCTGCAAGATTCTGCAATTCGAACTTCCCACAAAAATTGGCATGAGAAAGCTTTAGCTCAAGGCCAACTCCGATTCCGCCTGCTGAAACACATGTAAAATGCAGAAATGCTTTCATGAGGCAACTGCTTGACCAATTTCAATGAAATTTCTAGCATTTGAGAGAGAAAGTGAAATTGTAGTGACTTTAGGAAGCACAATTGTGATATAGACTTGGAAATTTTTCTAAGGATTCCCTTAACGTTAAAAAACTGGTAACTGATTCCTGGTAACGTTAAAAAAAGATTGCAGCACAAAGTTTACAAATTTGTAACTCGGCCCCAAAAACAGATGTCATAGTTCTGTAAACTGCATCTGTTAAAGCCTCTCAAGCAGACAAATTTGGTATGTGAATGTACAGCTTATGTGAAACTGTTACGTTTGCAAGGATATTGCAAAAGTCATCCTCACAAATTAGTGCTATACTTCAGAATGGTGTAGCATATTATTTTCTCAGCTTTAGGTGGTATTATTAGGTGCACTTTACAGATTCTCACATAATTTTTCATTGCTGAGCTACCAAATCGTAAACTTGATACATGACTCTTGTTATCTTTTTATCTTGCAATTTTCAGCAATTTTTGTAAAATACTGGCAGCCTAAACAAAAAATTTGCTGCCGCGAGTCATTAGATTTTAACATTTTCTCTTAAATGCAACAAACCTTATCAAAAACAGTCAATTGATTCCCCCCAAAAATGTTTTTCCGTTGCCATGTATTTCAATTCCTGCGCTAAAGCTTCCTCTTAAAGGAATGCTGATGTGACATTTTCGACTGTTAATATTTGTTTCCATTAAATGAAGGTCTTACACCTCTGAACCCTATAAAAAATGCTGACTTGCCTTAAATAATTTATTATAATAGCTCTTCTACAAACAGCTTTGGTTTCATTTTCCAGGAGGTTATTGTGTTGTCATGTCATTACGCAGCATGTGGTCACATGGGAGCAGAACATTGCGATGTTTTGGCACTCATTCCAGCTCACTTGGTCATCTTCTACGCTTATTTATTGTGAATGCTGATGTAGCGAGCCACACAGTGTCAAACGTCATGCATCTTGTGCTCCCACATGACTACCTTCTGCATCATGACACAGCAGAAACAAACCCGAAACTGACTGTAGAAAAGATATTGCTATGGAACAGCCGCCACAGTGTGGCTGCACTGAGGAGGACGAAGACGACGTGTGTGCCGGCTTGATATAGCGTCGCCATTTTGGCCTCCGTGAGCTTCTCTGTAAATAAACTGTAAATAGTATTCGGCTTCAGGTTCACGTAACATTAATTTGGTGGAGGTGGACGTTCCCCGTACCCGTCATGGAGCTTCATGGAACGGCGACAATGCAACTTCGGCTCCTGCTGGCGGCACTTCATCTACGCAAGCGTCTCCGCCTGCAGCCCCGACCTACGTCGCCGTTTCCCTACCTCGGGATCCTGGTGTTTTCAATGGAGTCGGCAGTCCTGATGTTGACGACTGGCTCCGCTTATACGAACGTGTCAGCACCAGTCACAGGTGGGATCCGACTATTATGCTAGCGAACGTTCTTTTCTACCTCGACGAAGCCCCACTTGCATGGTTCCAGACTCACGAAGAGGTGATCTCGAACTGGGATCTCTTCAAAGAGAAGCTCTGCGACCTTTTTGGCAATCCGTTTGGTAAACAAGTCAATGCCAAGAAAGCCCTTGGCATTCTTGGTCGACCGAGTCCTACGTGTCGTACATTCTCGACGTCTTGGCCCTTTGTGCCAAGGCTGACCCGAACATGACTGAGGACGATAAGGTTAATCACGTTCTCAAAGGCATTGCTGGCGACGCCTTCAATTTACTGGTGCTTACGAACGTCACCAGCATCGATATCATCCTCAAGGAGTGCCGCCGTCTCGAGCATGCTAAAAGCCGCCGGGTATCCCAGCACATCACACGACTTCCCAACACAGCTGCTACATCATCCTGTGACGACCTCTTCCACCAGCCGTCGCGATGTGACAACTTGACCGGGATCATTCGTCGTGAGGTCGAAGCGGCACAACCGGCGGCCCCTTCATTCCCGTTACCTGATCATTCTCCAGTGACAATCTCCTTGATCCAGGCCATCGTCCGTCAAGAGTTATCCAACGTCGGCCTGCAATCCATTCGTTCCATACGCTCGGAACCTTTGTCTCCACGCATGTCCCCACCGCGCTCTTCCTACTCCTCTTATGGAGAGCGAATGGCGAACCCCTCCGAATGGCGAACCGTGGACGACAAGCCGATCTGTTTTAACTGCCGACGCATTGGACATGTCGCTCGCCACTGCCGCAGCCGCTGGACTTCTCCGGCGCGCTATTATCCTGATTACCCCCCTCGCCCCTCTAGCGCATCCTTTTCCTTCGCCCCTTCTATGCCCGCTCCATCATCTGACCCTGCGACACCTTTGACACGACCCCGCTACTCCCGCTCGCCTTCCCCCTCCCGCCACCAATCTCACTTGCCCCTGTCACGCCGTGCTCCTTTTCCGACCTACTCGCCGCACCCCCGACCAGAAAACTAGACAGTGCAGCTTCTGGAGGTGAAGCTGCATTGACAACATTGGCACGAAATCCTCGCTTCACCTTACCGACGAACAAGAATCTTTTGGACGTTCTCGTTGACAATGTTCCTGTGTGCGCGTTGATTGACACTGGGGCGCATGTGTCCATTATGAGTGCTGCTCTTCGCCGTCGGCTCAAGAAAGTTCCGACGCCTGCCCCAAACCGATTTGTACAAGTCGCCGACGGAGGGACTGTCGCTATTGTTGGCATGTATTCTGCCCGACTCACCATTGCTGAGAGACACACCGTCGTTCTCTTCACCGTCATCGAGCATTGCCCTCACGAACTCATTCTCGGTCTGGATTTTCTTGCCAATCATTCTGCCCTCATTGACTGTTCGGCCGGCTCACTTCGCCTTGACTTGCCTCTTCTTGCCGACCCTGTGGACCCGCCTCCAAGCCATCTGAGCTGCATGGATTTTATTCGCCTACCGCCTCACTCTGTGACACACGTCGACTTGCTGTCCTCACCAGCTGTACCTGACGGCAATTACGTGGCCGCACCAATTCCAGCCGTTATGCTTACACATGGTGTTACCGTGCCGCACACTGTGCTGAAAATTACTGGCAACCGCACCTGCCTTCCACTTGTCAATTTCGCGCTAACCACGCAAGTTCTGCCTCAGGGGACCTCCTTGGCTATAATTAGTGCTTTGCAGGACGATGAGGTCGAGCCATTCACAGTGGAAGATCGTTACAGCTCAGCCCATACCGTGACGTCATCGCCATTAAGAAGATGGTTTCCTCTGACCTTACACCTGCTCAAGCTGAAGCTCTTTGCCGCATTTTTGAAGGCTATCGCGACATTTTTGACTTTGACAATAGACCCTTAGGTCAAACGTTCGTCGTGACCCATCGCATAAATACTGGCGATGCGAACCCTATTCACCGACGTCTATATCATGTTTCTGCGTCGGAACGAGCTGTTATCCAACAGGAAGTCAAAAAGATGCTTGCAAAGGACATATCGAGCCTTCCTGTAGTCCCTGGGCATCTCCCGTCGTGCTTGTCAAAAAGAAGGATGGAACGTGGCGCTTTTGTGTAGATTATCGCCACCTGAACAAAATCACAAAAAAGGATGTGTACCCTTTGCCACGTATTGATGACGTTATAGACTGCCTGTACGGTGCCACCTATTTTTCTTCTATCGACTTACGGTCCGGCTACTGGCAGATATCCGTCGATGACATGGATCGAGAGAAGACTGCATTTGTTCCCCCTGACGGCCTTTATCAGTTCAAGGTGATGCCTTTCGGTCTCTGTAACGCGCCCGCCACCTTCGAACGAATGATAAGACTCTTTGCTTCAGGGATTCAAGTGGTCCGCCTGTTTGTGCTATCTGGACGACGTCATCGTTTATTCGCCCACATTCGACACGCATCTAGACCGTCTTTCAGCGATTCTTGACGTGTTCTGCCGCGCCGGTCTCCAGTTGAACTCGTCAAAATGTCATTTCGCTCGCAGCCAAATCGCCGTCCTTGGACACCTCGTAGACGCCAGAGGCGTGCGACCCGATCCGGACAAAATTCGCGCCGTTACGAATTTTTCTGTTCCGAAGTCTACCAAGGACGTTCGTAGTTTCGTAGGGCTGTGCTCTTATTTCCGACGCTTTGTGAAGGATTTTGCGACCATCGCACGTCCCCTTACCGACCTCTTGAAGAAAGACGCCCCTTTTTCTTGGGGTCCTGACCATGCCGCATCTTTTTTGCAGCTGACTACTCTTCTTACCACGCCTCCAATTTTGGCCCACTTTGACCCACCTGCCTCAATGGAAGTTCGAACTGATGCCAGTAGTCACGGCATAGGAGCCGTGACTACTGGCTCCGATGGAAATCGATCAGCAGCATCCCCGTGCAATCCCAAAAAACACTGGCCATGACTTTGCCAGCAGAAGGAGTTTGTTTGAACTTCTTTGCGAATGGTGAATGCCATCGTTTGGATTTTTGTTTCGTTTCGGGAGTGAAATGAAACACCCACATTTCGTGTCCCATAACAATGGAGTCCAACAATCCTTCCTTATCTTCTTGACACTTTTGAAGAAACTGGCAAGCACAGTCAAGGCGTTTCTCCTCGTGGTCTGATGTCAATAGCCACGGTACCCACCGAGCACAATACTAGTGATACCTCAATTTTTCAGTCAAAGCTCTTTCCACTGTGCCGTAAGAACCCCCAGGAATCTGAGCAACAAGTTCATGGACGGTGATCCTCCTGTTTTGAAGCACTTCACGTTGGACCATCTCGATAACCGCCTCCGAAATTGACGGTCTTCCACTCTGTTATTCATCGTGGACTTCCTTCAGACTGGCACTAAACTCCCTGCACCACTTTTGGACGTGTTGAATGGACATACACTTGTCGCCATACATCTCTGTCAACTGACGAATATCCACGGGTGGAGTCCCTTTGGCGTTTCAAAAAGCGAATTATGGAACAAATCTTACACACTTGGCGGGATCAACAATGGGAACCTCCATATCGGACGGCTGCTGAGCCAAGAATGAGCGGCGCAGCAAAGAGCGGCCAGAGGGAATCGAGAGTAGGGGAACAGCTGTGCACAGCAGTGTTGCCGGATTTCGCCTCACACCTTTCCGTGTGGCTGGAGCTCTTTGGGAACCTTATTTCTGGATCAACCCTCGTACTTTGGCTTGTCAGGACAGGATGTACTAGCTTGTGCGCATAAAATGCTTCTCCCTCCACCTACAAAAACTTTCCTTTTTAAATTACATCTTGAAACCTTGCCTGTCAGGACTTGGCTACGTTCAAGAGACATGTTTGTGATGTCCATTAATTGTCTCTTATGTGATGTACCTGAAACAATTGAACATTGTTGTATAGGCTGCAGGGATGCTATCTTATTTTGGGATGTGCTTTAATGAACTCTTCACAAAGACTTTGATTTAAATCCTCTTTCTATGCGATATCTGGTGCAACTAGTTGTGACGATGTACCCTTTGACATGTTCCTACCTACCCATTGGAAAACACACATGTTGGATCGAAATACCAAACCTATAATGTCATTAGCCACTCATTTTATTGAAATGATCATTCAACTGAAAGATCTATATGAACAAAGCGAATTTTGTCCAAATTCAAATTCCGTATCGATAAGATGTTTATCCTTAGCATTATTTTAGTGTTACCCGTGAAGATTGACTGCGACCTGAGCAAAGTGTTTCAAGAATTAAAAAAATGGCCAGGCTTAGCTTGGTTAAGCCAAGAATGCGTTGCATATTGTGTTGGGGCCCAGCTTTTCCTCTGGCTGTCGTGACGTCACGTCACGTGGTTGCGCTAAAGGTCAATGGTGGCTGTCCGGCCGCGCCCAAGGGCTCAACTGAGTGATTGCAATATGCAACGCATAAAAGGAACTCTATGGTGCTCTGTGCACGTGTCTTCATTGCCATGCAACTACATCTCGTTCATCTGTTTCTATCTTGCAGGAGTCATGTGTGCCTGAAATAACTACCATGAAAAAAAAGTTTTTTTTTTTTCAATTAAGTCATAAGCACACGTATACTTCTCTCATGCCAACACCAACTAGCTCTTTCAGATGGTCGCCACATATTGATTATGATGTTCTATGGTACGAGTACATACCCACACCAGGTGGGGGGGGGATTGGCCAAGAAGCAGAGGGTACATATCTTGCCACCAACAAGCTCTCTCAGATGATCACCATGTTTTGATGGTGATTATAATTTCCATGCCATTGCACATAACCACGACAGGGGACTGGCCAAGAAGCATGTTCGCACGTTGATTATCATGCATCGTGCCACCAGCTAGTTCTTTGATATGATTGCCATGGGTCGATAATGATGATGATTTCCACACAATGGCACATACCCACAATGAGGGATTGGCTAAGAAGCAGGTGGTACATACTGTGAGATTGTCAACTAGCTCTCCGAGATGATCGCCATGTGCTGATGATCATAATTACATACTATGGTGCACAACGTTCATAGATACTTTTTCAGTGTCGCAACTCCTCCTCTCGAGCCAGGCGTGACTTGTTCCTAGGGGGCTGTGAGGGCACTGCGGTCGAGCTTTGCGCCAAGTGAGCGGCGCTGCTCTGCTGACATGTGCAAGCTGATTGCGGTTGTTTGTGCTGCTTCTTATGCTGGTAGCCAATTTTATTTTCTCACTATGTGTGCCTTGTCACTGCCCTCGTGCACGTGGCCGTCTGTTGAGGCCTTTTGTGACCGGTCCAAGTTCTGTGCTCACGGAAACACGAGTACGTGCGACGTGCAAGTCACCGAGTGTTGATGTTGTTTGCACACTTTGGTTTGTAGGCCCACTTTTTTTCGTCTCGTGAGAGAAACCTTACTCCTGGTGCCATATTTTACATCATGTTATGGAACTTCACGACACCATGCCGACGAGTTTCATGTCTGTTTCCATTAACAGGTACAGGAAAGCTCTTACAAACGGCACATAATTCCCCCCGCCGTCAGATCCGCATTGTTACTTTAGAATTGGCAATGAGCCATTTCCTGCACGAAGAACGGTTTGGGGAAATCTTGCAAGGTACAATTTCTACAGTTTATACAGTTTGAAACTGTACAACATGTACAGTTTCAGGTTTGTGGCATATTCAAGACGCATATTACACTCCGCATGCATGCCAGTGAGTGCGATGCATGGGAATGCACAATTCCTTGCTTGTTTCTAAACGTTCCAGTCTGCTCTTGCTCCCATCGAAAATGTCAAAGGTCGTCAAGACAAAGGGAACTTGCGCATGAACAAGTAGCAGAACCATGTTGTGGCCTGTCTGGAAAGTATCCGCAAGTGTCACCCCTTCCTTCGGACCTATGCCTTCAGCTATGGTGCCTAGAATATTATACTTCAGCTTAAACAACACCAGAAAGAGAGAAAAAAAGAAAATGGTCATGCCTCCCTTCCTGGACTGAAGCTCTTCCGCCCATGGATAGCAATGATGTAACGCTTGTGGTGCACAGCTGATTATGTGGCAATTAATGACAGTCGTGTGTAACTACGCGACTATAGAATGCGCCCAATTTTAACTACTTTATGTCATGGCAAGATGAGGTGTTTATCCGCATCACACAATTTATGCATAGCGCGTCGAAGATCTCTCCCGGAAACAGCTTTCACTTTACTCAAAACAAGGATGCTTACAGGGCACACCGCTTTTATCCAGACTCCAACAAGAGACAGGTCGTGTACTTATCCTCCCAGTTAGGTTCTTCCTATTAAGAGAATAAAAAGTTGTGGAGCAAGATGGCTGCTTTATTTAGTGAGCACCATGTAAATGTCGAGCACCGCGACAAACCACCATAACCGTGCCAGGCTACAGCAGACGACGCTTGCCTGCTTGGCGCCAAGGTCAACGGCAGCGCTGCGGTGGCAGGAACGGCAGCGGGCCGCTTGCTACGCACAGGTGAGGGAGGAGTTCGGAAACTGAAAAAGTATCTATAAACGTTGATGGTGCATGTCCAGAACAGACGATTGGTCAAGAAGTGGCCGGTGCACTTAAAATAAAGAAGAAATGAAGAAATGCAAACCAATATAACATTTGTCACATCGCATACCACGGGTGCGGGAAAGCACACAAGCGTACCAGTTTCCTTCGCCCCAAAGACGCAGGAACCAAATGGGAAAATTTAAAGCATTTCATTAACCGCTTTACGAAAGCTTCACTTACATAGATTTTAACATGTGCGTTGGATCTCAATAATTTTTCTCTTTCATCATACTAATGTGTGATGTAAGATATAATGTAAGATTGTTCAATACTTTTGTTCAGGTCAGGAAACTTCCTTTAAAGTTTCATACAGGGACAGATGGTAACACCAGAGGTGTTGGCATAAGGGCACCAATCTGCCACACTGGTATGGCCCAGGGTGAGCAATCATGCAAATTTTTCACCAGGAAAGGCAGCTCTCAAGTGTATTTCAGCATGTTTGCAGACTGAACATGCAATGGAAACTTTAACCAAATAACTTAGCCTGAAATGTGTTTGTGCTTAATCATACACCACAGCATTATGTGATGGGCCTGGCCCTCCAAGTCTCATTGCTTGCACAAAAGGTTCCAGTCAGCTCTGCTACACGAGAGCAATTCGCCATGCCTATCCTCCTAACTGTCAAATTACTACAGCACGTCACTGACCTCCCATAGAGGTGAAAGCCAAGTATACATTGAGCCACCTTTGCAAAGTGTGCATGCTCATTCTAAGCAGCATGCATGGCCTACATATCGAAATTCTTGTTTTCATATCAGAAGAATTAATTTTGCATGTGCTTTCATTGATGGTGTTTAACGTCCTAAAATATGACTATAACAGAAGGGCTTCGGAGGGCTACAGGAGGGCTTCAGAACTTGCGACCTTGTGCTTATCAACAGAACGGTGTAGCCACTGAGGCCACATGGTGGATAAAGAATTTAGAAGCAGTAAACCAGATGAAGATGACAGCTAGAAGAAGGGAATGAACCTTAACTGACTCATTTTCTTTAGATGGCAACTTGGGTGCAATAGTTAAATTTATTCTAGGACCTCCTTGGGTAGGAGGAGTTTTGTTCTGTGCTATAGGTATGCATTTTGCAGGTTAGTCTGTTGGCTTAACGAAAGTGCAAAAAGATTGCCATCATAAAGCACTTATTAGACAGTAACTGCAAACAGCTATTGTGCCAGCGGACAATACCGTGTCACTGGAGAAGGTTGTTCTTTCAGCTCAGACAAGTAAGCCTGCAGGCCTTCAAAAATCCTTGAAATGTAATTTGTTTTGAGCTTACATCACTTATGTTGCCGCGATACATTTTTGTTCACTGTATGCATGAACGTCTTCAGCATGAAATTTCTTTTCACACACGTGAACAAGTTTCCAGCCAAAACTGAAGCCGAGATTTCTCTCACCGTAAAACTGCTCACTTCCAATTATCTCCTAGGTCTGCACCAGTTGGGGGACAAAACAAGGATACTTTTTATCAGCTCCCTTGCAACTGGATCGTCAGGCAGGCATACAACCAATGTTAGGCATTGTGATTAACATGAAGCATCATTGCCATTACAAGGGAATACATGTACAAAAATGAAGCGGCAAATTACATGTAGCATCGACAATGGCAGTGAGCCCTTACACAGTAGTCAGCGTACGCAGAGAATGTGTATGGGGTCCGTCCAGCTTTTGCTCTGATGCCCTTCTATTTGTGCCAGCACGGTGGTGCATCCATAGTAGGTGCTATATGAAACAATTTCGCGCTGTTATGTGGGAGTCTTGTGATCAGAAGAAAAGTATTGAAGGGCTCTTAGTAGTACCCAACATATGTCTGCTCTCAAATCAGTGTAGAACCACAAGCATGCTACTTTTCCATACTGCAAAGCAATGAGTAGCAAAACATGCCTCCCTGTTTTTGTTGTGCAGATGACAGCAAGAACAACCAGAAAATTTGATTGCTCATCAGAATGCAGCCTTGTCACTTCTTGAATCTCTCTACATATTTGTATTTTGCACTGTAGAAGCAGTGAACTATAACCAACTGGACAAATTATATGCCACAAAGCTAACACATACTTGCATCACCTTCCTCACTTTCTGGTTGCAGGATATGTTTGGTGGGGCTGGTGTTCAGAATGACCTGGTGAGTGTTGGCCAGAGAGGCAACCCGACTCACGTGGGCCTCTTCGCCCCATAATAACGGCTCGGGCCTCATCTCACGACGAGCCTCCTCAGTACGCTGCTGCAGAGTGCGCTTGCGCAAGAGGCCCTGCAGCTGGTAGGCAGAGAAATCCTCCGATTTCTGGGAACAACACACCATGGGGTTAGCTGTGGTAAACAATTCCTACTTTTGTTTTCTCACTAAAGCTGCCACCTTTCCTGTGAAATAAATAAGAAGATTGCTAAACTTAACTGTCTAGCTTCTAAAGCGTTCTTCGAGGGAATATAGGAAATTTGACAAATGCATGCCAGTGCAGAGGTCTGATAACATGCAAACAAAAATCCCCCAGTAGCACTTCCAGCTGGAAGCTTTTTTTTATCATATCTATACTAGTATATTTTGACAAGAAATACATTACTGAAAGCTAGATACACGCTGACTCTGCAAATTTTGAACTGTGCATTGTCGCCATAATGTCGTCTATTATTCAGCTACCACAAGTGGCTTTTTTAGCATCAAAACATCCAGCACACCTCTGAGAACAGAGAATGCTTCCAGTCAGTGCTTTCTTCAACCAAGAAAGAGTACCGTGGTAATGACACGACACACAATATGGCATTTTGCAAACATAATTGTGTATTTTTAGGGGGTTTACCTTCAAAATGTTCCCTCTATACTTAATGAGCGAGTGCACATGAAAATCAGCCTTTTTTGTAAGAGCTCGTGCCCCTGCTAGTGTGGCGGAACACAATGCCACATCAATTGACCAGAATGGTGTTCAACCAACAGATGTCCTTTCTTCATGCTGACAATGACCAGCAGTGTACAATTATCTTTGCTGGTAATGGTATTGATAGGAGGTGCAGTTGTAAAAAGTAAGATCTGCCGTGGCAATTAAATAATTTACAAATGCTTTCAGAAGCATAGACTGTTGGGCCAGTTGGTGCGTTATGTAGTGTCGTTGAGTGGAAATACGGGCAGGAAAAAACGGAGTGGACAGGACAGGTGCTCAATGAGCGTGTGTCCTGTCTACTCCGTTTCTTCCCGCCTGTATTTCCACTCAACGACCCTTCAAATACTTTGTTTTTCACCAGTCTGATCACATGCACTAGAGCTTTTCTGGTGTTCATTCTCCACGTGATGTCATCCGATATCATGCACACAGAGCTTAGTGCAAGTGTGCTTTTTAATAAGCAAAAGAATGGTCTGATAGGCAAGTCTAGTCTCATAACCTGCAAATCCTGAAACAGTGCAAGGACCTCAAGACCTACCTCAGGTGCCTTCCTGGGACGGCCCCAACGATGGTGATGCTGCATGGCAATCAACGCACGGTGACGCATCTCTGCTGGCAGGGCTGCAAATTCTTCTGAGTCGCAGTCAAGTGAGGACAACTCCCAGAGAGCATGTCCGGAGTGCCAGCCTTCATCGTCATTCTCCACTCTGAATAGTGATAGTGGAAGAATCGGGTGTGTGAACGAAACATTTTGTTAAAGCAATTCATCACAATCAACATCACCCTAATTTATGCCCACTGCAGGAAGAAAGCCTGCCCATCAATCTTCCAATTACCCCTCTCTTGCATGCACCAACTCCATCCCATGCCTGCAAATTTGCTAATTCCCCCCCCCCCCCCCCCAGCACACCACCTTCTACTTCTTTGCCATCCTTGACTACGTTTCCCTTCCTATGGCGCACAAATTTGTTACTCCAGTAGGCCACCGATTGCTGTTAAAGGGTCCCTCACCAGGTCTGGCCATACTGAGCTGACAAGCGCAGAGCATACATTGCGTGATAACGATCGTGTCTGCAAAGTACTACACCGCTACATGCCACGTAAAGATCTGAAATACTGACTTCATACTTTCTGCTGATCCCAGCATAGTGCAGGATGTAGAAATGATAGGTAGGGTAAAATGCAGTGATCATAGGTTAGTGACGGCTAGGATTCACCTCGATTTGAAAAGAGCAAAATTGGTCAAGAAGATACAGGTCAACCTAGAAGCAGTAAAGGTAAAAGCAGACAAATTCAGGCTGGTACTTGCAAACAAATATGTAGCCTCAGAACAGAGAGATGATGATGACATAGAGCCTAATGAATGAAACAGTAACTAGTCCGGCTTCAGAGGCAGCAATTGAAGTTAGAGGCAAGGCACCAAAGCAACCAGTAGGCAAGCTCTCCCAAGTAACAACGGACCTAATAAAGAAACGACAAAGAATGAAAGTGTCCAACTCCAAGAGATAAGATAGAATTCGCGGAACTGTCAAAACTGATCAACAAGGCGACAATAAGTGACATTTGAAACTATAATGTGAGAAAGATTGAAGAAACCGTAAAACATGGACGCAGCCTGAAATCAGTGAGAAAGAAACTTGGCATAGGACAAACCAAGATGTATGCACTGAAAGATAAGCAGGGTAATATCAGCCATCTCGAAGATATAGTAAAAGAAGCGGAATAATTCTATACTGACCTGTACAATAGCCAGAGGACTCAGGATACCTCCATTAGAAACAGTAATGAACAGGATACAGAAACTCCTCCTATAGCTAGCGATGAGGTCAGAAGGGCCTTGCAAGAAATCAAATGAGGAAGAGCAGCAGGAGAGGATGGAATAACAGTTGATTTAATCAAAGATGGAGGAGACGTACTGCTTGGAAAACTGGCGGGTCTTTATACGAAGTGTTTATTGACTGCAAGAGTCTCAGAAAACTGGAAGAATGCCAACATTATACTAATCCACAAAAAGGGAGACGTTAAATAATTGAAAAATTATCAGCCCATTAGCTTACTCCCAGTATTATATAAAATATTTACCAAAATAATCTCCTATAGAATAAGAGCTACACTGGACTTTAGTCAACCAAGGAAACAGGCTGGCTTCAGGAAGGGATACTCTGCAATGTATCACACCCATGTCATTAATAAGGTAATCGAGAAATCTGCAGAGTACAATAAGCCTCTCTATATGGCTTTTATAGATTACGAAAAGGCATTTGATTCAGTAGAGATACCAGCAGTCATAGAGGCATTACGTAACCAAGGAGTACAGAATGCTTACGTAAATACCTTGGAAAATATCTACAGAGGTTTTACAGCTACCTTAATTCTACACAAGAAAAGCAGGAAGATATTTATAAAGAAAGGGGTCAGACAAGGAGACACAATCTCTTAAATGCTATTCGCTGCATGCTTGGAAGAAGTATTCAAGCTATTAAACTGGGAAGGCTTAGGAGTAAGGATCGACGGCAAATATCTCAGCAACATTCGGTTTGCCGATGATATTGTTCTATTCAGCAACAATGCACACGAGTTACAACAAATGATTGAGGACTTTAACAGAGAGAGTGTAAGAGTGGGGTTGAAGATTAATATGCAGAAGACAAAGATAATGATGAATAGCTGGGCAAAGAAACCAGAGTTCAGGATCGCCAGTCAGCCTCTAGTCTGTGAAGGAGTACGTTTACCTGGGTCAATTAATCACAGGGAACCCTGATCAAGAAAAGGAAATCCATAGAAGAATAAAAATATGTTGGATCGCATACAGCAATACAGCAGACATTGTCAGCTCCTGACTGGAAGCTTACCATTATCATTGAAAAGGAAGGTATCAGTGCATTTTACCAGTGCTGACATATGGGGCAGAGACTGACAAAGAAGCTTGAGAACAAGTTAAGGACCACGCAAAGAGCAATGGAATGAAGATTGCTAGGCATAACGTCAAGAGACAGAAAGAGAGCGGTTTGGATCAGAGAGCAAACGGGTATAGACAATATTCTAATTGACATCAAGAGAAAAAAATGGAGCTGGGCAGGTAATGTAATGCGCCGGTTAGATAACCGTTGGACCACTAGGGTTACAGAATGGGTACCAAGAGAAGGGAAACACAGTCGAGGACAGCAGAAGACTAGGCGGAGCGATGAAATTAGGAAATTCACGGGCGCTAGTTGGAATCAGCTGGCGCAAGACAGGGGTGATTGGAAATCGCAGGGAGAGGCCTTCGTCCTGCATTGGACATAAAACAGGCTGATGATGATGATGACTGAGTTTGCACTTTTCTCATCGCTAATTCAACATCTTCATAAAGTTGATCTACTTTAACATCATCGTGACTGGATGTTGTAGCGTAGGCTTGTACTATTCTTAATCTACATCTCTTATTAAGTTTGATTACTACTGCTACCCTCTCCTTAATGCTGTATAATTCGTCAATGCTGCCCGCTATGTCCTTATGGATTAGGAATCCTACCCTGTATTACTTCTTATCTGGGGGACCTCTATAGCAGAGGACATGGCCGTTAGTCAGCACTGTATAAGCCTCACCAGTTCTTCTAATCTCGCTAAGGCCAATGATATCCCAAACAATATCTGATAGTTCCTCAAAGAGTCCTGCTAAGCTAGCCTCACTCGACAGAGTTTGGCTGTTAAAGGTTGCCAGGGTCAGTTTCCATCGGTTTCCAACAGCGGGTGGTCAAGGGAAGTCTCTGTCCGAAGCCAAATGTTTGGAATGGGAGACTTGCCTTCATTGGGGAATTGTGACTTGACGCTGATGGTTTATTTCTACATACTGTTAATTCTGCCAATGGAATTAACAGTATGTAAAAGGAAACCATCAGCATCAAGTCACAATTCCTCAATAAAGACACGTCCCCCATTCCAAACATTTGGCTTCATACAGACTTCCCTTGCCTGCCCGCTGTTAATCAATTGAATTGACCATTTTCCTGTGACCCCTTTGTCTTGCTTAGACTTAGCTAAGCAAGCAATTCAATGACATGATCCCCATCCTCGAGAATTACAGTTAATGAAACCTCAAACCAACAAACACAAGTGATGCACCAGAAATAGTGAGTACTGCCATGCAGAAAATACCTAATACTACAGTAAAGGAGTTAGTGAGAAGTGCTTACATGGATCATTCTGAGAAAAAGATGTGCTTAGTCTGTAAATTACTGCTGCTTCAGTTATTGTTTCCTCGAAAAGCTGCTAACAATGACGACACAGATGAAGCACCAAAAAGCACAAATTAGTAGATGCGGCAAAGTTGATAGACATGCATCCTACACCATTAGGCATCAGTGAACCTCAAGAAATTTATGTGACATAGATAATTTCCAAGTCAAAGTGTATGCTGCCAACTAAATGAAAATTGGAAAACAACAGTATATGGACACAGGCAAGAAAAAAGATGCTGTGCATTGATACGAATTTGCTAATGACCTCACAAAGCTCCATGCACTATGAGGATTATGTACATACTTGTACAATTTGTTCCAGTGTTCTGGCAGAGGTGGCAGAACATACAAGTCATCCACAGGTGCCTTGGGGGCTGGTCGTTTTGAGCCTCTATGCCGGGCCTTTAGAAGCAGTAATCGTGCCTTACGTTGGGCACTTTCTTGTGCAGAAGTACGCCTTTCTTGACGAGCAGCCTGCAGGATTAAGTTTGAATTTGCACTTCCTTTCCACATTGCTCTGTGAGCTCTCTCACATTTTCTTTTTGTTTTTATTTTCCAGAGCGAAAATGGAGAAAATTAACAAGAACACACACAACATACTACTTAATAATATTATTAACACTGCATCATAGGTACCGCACATTAAAAATTTTTAAAATATAAGCAGTGCATGAAACCCTACTGCCTAGAGAACAAAAAGAAATATGGAACCCACACACTGTGGGAATCGGGGTAAGCGAAGCTTTCTGTGCCATTTGCTCTGACTGACAATAATTAGTGGTGATGTTGACTGCGAATGTTTAATTTCTTCCAACGTTTAGTCCAACATGAGAGTGGCAAGTTAATCTTAAACGTTACTTTGCGTGCACCGCTACTGCTTGTCTGCACAGTGCACAGAACACACAGGGGGAGGTGTTTGCTTCAGGCGTGGTTCTGCGTCATACTCCATAACCTCTGAGAGGGTTGAGCACATTCACTGCCTCACATGGCAGAAGTATTAAACTTTAATTATGGGGCTGTACATGCCAAAATTACAATCGAATTATGAGGCATGCTGTAGTGGCGAACTCCGGATTAATTTTGACACCGTGGTGTTCTTCAACCGTGTCCCCAAATCCAAGTGCAAGAGAATTTTTACTTCGCCTCGGTCGAAATGCGGCTGCCACAATCGGGATCAAACCCATGACTTCGAGCAATGCCATAGCCGCAAAGCTACCGCAGCATGCACAGAAATGTTAATTTGACATCTGACCGCTTCCGTAGTGTCACATAGACCCTACGGTGCGCTTTAATGCGGCTCTGCTGCTACATGTATTGTCCACACTCGACACGGTGCGAAGGTTCAAACGAGTTTCTCATACACTCGCCTTTCCTCTCTGCCACGCTCCTGTCATGTATACACATGCTCTGAACCCCCCACCCCTCCGACGCGGTGTGCCAGACTGCAACAGCAGAAGTGGGAAAGTCGAAGAAAGAGGCAAAGAAAGCTTCGCCTTAGAACTTTCACAAAACCGCATGAGGTTGTATCATAACAGCAAATAGTTTTGGGAGCCTTGCTATCCCTGAGACTTCTGCACTGCCCAATTTGTTTCTACTTTCGAATGCTCTGGTTTCGTTCTTAGAAATCAGCTCCTGGCCAGGGCGGGTTCGGATGTATAAAGTTTTAAAGTTAAAAGATAATGACCAGAGTCTGTTTCTTGAGCTGTGGCACGCCTCCATCGAAGACGAAGACGGGCTTGACTCCATAAAAGAGAAGCTTGCAGACTCGTTGAAGTAAACCCAACAGGTGAGCGTTGGCCAAGGGGCTGCCTTGGGCATCGCGGAAGCCTTTGACGGCCTGATGAAGCCACAAGCTGACGTCTACAGTGGAAATGTACACCGTCAAGGTATACTCACGCTGAATTGCTTCGCTTAACTTTGTTCCATGGTTGAAGCAAAAAAAAAGAAAAAAAAAGAAAGCTTTGATCTAAATGCTTTGATGCTTTAATTGAGACGCTTTGAGAAGCGGCTTCGGCGTAAGCATGCGGAAATCAAAGCAAGCGCTACCCGGAAAACAAAAGGATACCGACGGCGAGAACTTTGTTCTCAAGCGTTTCGAGGGCGATCGGCTTCCCCGCAGGTTCTAGAACCTGCCATAGGCCGTGAACACCCATTGCCACGTGCTGTTGCCAAACGGGAGCCGGCACCACGACAGAAACACAGGCAACTTAAGATGAAGCTCGAGGATGAAACACAGTGAACAGAAGCTCCATTTTCTATGGCGACGTTCAGCTGAAATTTATGTATGTTACGCGCCGACACAGCCACAAGCTCTCAAAGTGGTGATGTGTGAAACAATGCTCCGATGCGAATCGTGTCATCGCAATACCAGGCAATACCAGCCGCAGCGGACGCCATAGTCGTTGGATAAAAAGCATGAAGCATGAAAAAGCATAATAACGCATAACAGTGGACAAATAAGCATACGTTAACAATAAGCTGATAGCGCATGGAGGGAAGAGACCCACCACTACAGCCTGAAGTAAGGTAACGTTAGCGTCACATGCGGCCGATGCCGGAACTCTTTCTCTGACAAATCCCGCCGTTTTGTTACAGCTCTAGCAATGGCTCTAGCGGCAAGGAAGGTAGTCGCATGGTAGATGGTAGTCGTCCACAAACGCCTCACTCATTGGATTGAGTCGTTATGTGACTGCGCTGTAGGTTGAAAACGTAAGCAAATTGATACATTTTTATTGGGAGGCACAGACATTTTCGCAGGAGCGCATATGACCATCAATATGATACTCTGCACAGGAAGAGAAAAATATTTCCAGAGCACTGTGTAAAAATAAAAAGCTAGTAAACTTGACTACGAACGTCTACAGTAGAAACGTACAACATCAAGAACTAGCGCTCTATTATATAGAATAAAGAATCAAATGTATTGGCTGTGTGGCTATATCGCTTTCAAGGATAATTTCCCAGTTACGTGACGTAGTTTAGTACGGTAGTATGTCCAGCGCGACGCTTCATTGTAACGACGCATGTAACGAGGTGTTCTGTGGCTTGCCGACGCTCCGACTTATCCGCAGAATGCGCACCGACGTTATTTGCAATCATGGAGGCATGTTTGCAATGGTGTTTTCACGCTTCTCACTGACCATGAATAGGGTTACTATATATGGAACGCTAACCATGGGTCGACTTCGAGCACGGAGGAAGGAAACTAAGGAGAGGCCCTGACGTCACTCTTTGTGAAGCAAAAGTGAAGCCGGAAGTTGGCGTTGCTCATGGCGATGCTCCGCCTTTTGTGCCACCCTCCTCTCTTGTTTACATCTTTCGCGAAACCACGCCGCGCTGCGCGTGGTTTCGCACGCGGAGCGCGCGCGCTCGCGCAACATCCGGCAGAGCACGGTGCAGGTAACACAGCGCAACAAGACACGGTGACTAACGCAAACCCGCCCACACAGCGCCTTTGCCACGGCACGAAACCTACCAGAGCAACACGTGTGCGCGCTCAAAAAATCAGTACAACGCCGCCATTGTGGCCCAAAAGGCGTGGCCATGCAGCAAAAAAAATAAAAAAGCAGCAAAAGAAATGAGAACCTATACGTCATTTCCGCCACACTTTTCTCCTAGCGCGCGGAGGGGGTAGGGCCTCTCCTTAGTTTCCTTCCTCCGTGACTTCGAGCATTGCCTCGAGTGACAAATACATAGCCCTTTGCGATGTAACGTACTGGTATGCACGTAATGCACATGACATTGAATGAATTCGATGTGTGCATAAACAAAGGCCGATGCCTGCAATATCACAAAGTTGTAAGCAATTTGTAGCGAAATCTCGCAAGCATGCAAGCATGGCTGCAAATATCCTTTTCAGGTGCCAATTAATTTGGTTCATTGCAAGTTTAGTCGCACCAGTTTTGCATCTTCAGAATCAGGAAACGTGTAAAAAAATTTAATTATGGGGTTTTACGTGCCAAAACGACTTTCTGATTATGAGGCACGCCGTAGTGGAGGACTCCGGAAATTTCGACCACCTGGGGTTCTTTAACGTGCACCTAAATCTAAGTACACGGGTGTTTTCGCATTTCGCCCCCATCGAAATGCGGCTGCCGTGGCCGAGATTCGATCCCGCGACCTTGTGCTCAGCAGCCTAACACTAAGGTTACAGTGTACTATGGTGGCTACAGCCTAGCCACTGAGCAACCACGGCGGGTCAGGAAACGTGTACTGCTGCGGAGGATTAAGAATTTTCAATTACTCAAGAAGTTTTATCATGTTTACAGAATGTGGACTCCATGCAAGAAGTTCCTACAGTAATGCCAAATATCAGAACAAGCTATTTCATGTCTAGCATACTTGGAAAGCATCCACCCAGTCCCTCGAAATTCATGCTGAATGTAAAACATTATGAAAAATAATGAAAGAAGTGAACTGCTACATGATGCCGTACTGATATACCAAGATAAAAACACCCAGACGTCTAAGCCTCTAAGCTTCCTGTATTAATACACCTTACACATTAAAATTTTTGGCACAGGTTGAATCACAAGTACTTCGATATTTTTTGCAGATACATTTTGAATAAAGGTATTTTCAGTTCTGTGAAATATAAGTGGCATGAAGCTAAAAGGGAACCAATACTCAAAAAGAAGAAAAGAACACCAAAGTCTTGGGATCAAGAGACAGATTAAGAGGAAGCTTTAGCTCGGGCCCAAATCCGACGCGGCCTATTCAAATACATGTAAAACGCAAAAACGTTTTTATGAAATAACCCCTGGACCGATTTTAATAAAATTTGTTGCATTTGAAAGAGAAAGTTAAATTCTAGTGACTGTTCGAAGCGGAGTTCCGAATTAAGGTTTGAATTTTCTTAAAACGATTTTTAAATATTTCACCGTTTGAAAGAAATAGAAGCACGGAGTTTACAAATTCATAGCTCTGCATCAAGAACTGATATCGCGGTTCTGTAAACGGAATCCATTAGATCATTCAAAGCGGACAAATTCAGTATGTCAATTCACAGAATTGTATTATCATCTTTAGTTGAGTTACAGAGTTGTAAACTTGATAGTTTCGTTTTTTGAAAATTTTCTATTTTGCCAATTTTTATTAAAAAAATTGACGACCTAACTCAAAAATTCAGAACCAACAGTCACTAGATTTTAAGCTTTTCTTTTAAATGCAACAAACCTCGTCAAATTTGAAGCAGTGGTTGCTGAGAAAAATGAATTCTCCTTTTACATGTATTTAGATAGGAGCACTCGAGCTAAAGCTTCCTCTTAAAGACATTAACCAGAGGATGTCTCCAGCAACACTGCCCTTGTTCAGAAGAAACAAACACTGCTTTGTAGTACAAAACGAGGCGCAACATAGAAAGGGACACAATTATTCTAGAACATTTGCTGTTTGAAACATTTATATTTACACACATGGGAACAAATGGTCAAAAAGAAATCTGAACTAGAAACTACGAAAAGGTTGCACATGCATAGCTAAGTTTTCTTTGTGGCGATTGTTTGGCTAGGCGTTTATAAACGCTTCACAAGATGTTTCAATGTAAAGAATCATTGGTGGTGTTCCCTATGGCATGCAAGCATTTCTCCAAATTTTCCAGCCTATCTAGACAGGATCGAGGCTATAGCAGATGGCCAATTGACAAGTATACACTTATTAACCGAATATGTGCTAAAGATATTCACATGGCAGATGGAGATTTATGAAAGGGAAAGATGGTCCCCATGCACAAACTGGCATGTCAACTTTCTCTTTTCCTTGCTTTTATAATGAGCCCCTCACGCCGGTTAGATAACCGTTGGACCATTAGCGTTACAGAATGGGTACCAAGAGAAGGAAAACGCAATCGAGGACGACAGAATACTAGGTGGAGCGATGAAATTAGGAAATTCGCGGGCGCTAGTTGGAATCGGTTGGCGCAGGACAGGGAAAGGTAATTGGAGGTCGGATGGAGAGGCCTTCGTCCTGCAGTGGTCATAAAACAGGCTGATGATGATGATGATGAATGAGCCATTGAATCTTGTTTTTATTACCTAATAAGGAACCAACAACTTGTTCCCTTTACCTATGTTCTACATCAATGCCTCATGGTCCATCTGGCTGTGTGCGACTCATATAAATGCACGAGGGTCTTGGTCAATCTAAGTGGCAGAGTTGAACACGAGCCAAAATTGAATCCGCACAGAATGCTGATAATGCCCCTCTTAAGCTTGAACACAAGTCAAAACAGTCACATGGCCTTTTAATTCCTTTACTTTAACTAATAGCCCCTGGAGACTTCATCGTTTACTGCTGGTGTCTTCAAGCAGTTCCAGATGGCTTCGCCCATTCGACGGAGAGGATCAGGTTGTCATAACCAAAGCCGTTGACATTGGCAATGGCTCGGGCAGCGTCTTCGCGATGTACAAAGTTGATAAATGCGAATCCCTTGGACTGTCCAGTCACCTTGTCCTTAGCCAGATAGATCCTGGCAATCTGCCCGAAGGGCCGGAACAACTCCTGCAGGTCAGAGTCACGCACGTCTTCAGACAGGTTGGTCACTCGGATAGTGGCCGCCTCGTCCCTAGTGCGCGACTGCGCCATCGACTCTCCGCGACGGTTAGCACCCTCTCGCATGCTCGGCGGGATGTATTTGCCGGACTTCACCTTCTCCTCAACCTCGGCGGCTGCAACAGGCTTGGCCTCCTCCTTGAGGTGTTCGGGCAGGGCAACCTTATCCTTAAAGGGGCACTGCGTAGTCCAGTGGTCTTCCTTGCAGATTCGGCATTTGACCATCTTGGTCTTCTGGCTGCGTAACTTGGCCAGCATGTCCTCCTCGGGGCTAGTCTCTTCCTCCTGGGCACTCACAAACTGCATCTGGATTTCTTCGCCCACCACCGTAGTGGCCGCGTTGGGGCCCGGCGGGTCATTCTTCGCAGCACCAAACTTCTTCCAAAGTTTTCTTCGCGCCACAGACTTGGAAACTTGCCTTCTTTCAATTTTGTAGTGCCGCAGCACCTTAACCCTCCTGCCTTCCTCATCTTCGCGGAACTCGGTAGTGACCTTCTCTTCCCCGTCCGAGGCTTCGACTTGCGCAGGTAGGGACGGCAGCGGAACGTCTTCGCCCTGCTCGACCCGGTCAGCCCAACTGGGCTGGTTCGCGTTGTCGGCAACGGGCATTATTTCACCACATGTGCTTCAAACCGAGCTAAAACCGAGCATCCAAAGCTCGAGGTGCTGTTGAAAGGCGATAGCAAATACCATAAAAGACGACGTAGAAGATGTCACATGTCGGCGTGCATATCTGCCTGCCTCTCACAGAACACCCATAGAATAAAGAACAACTGAACACCTGCCTGCGTGCCTGCTCTGAAGAAGATGATGATGATCGACACGATGCTGGCGATGCTGCTGCCGGGGCCATGGACGTAGCCCCAATTTTCATAGTATATATTCATTTAGAAACTCTATGCCAATTTTAGTATAAAATTAAATAGAAATCTCTATGCTTAGCACTAAGAAATTAGTTGCACAAGTGGTACATTGCTCTCTTTAATCTAGTCAATGCTCATACAGAATATATACAAATTATAACGGTAAATAGGTAAATAGGTAAACTGTATAATAGATAAACTTGACGTAGTAGTTCTGCGGAAACCCGCAAGATGGATAGAGGCATAGAGTTTCTAAATATACTAATATGAAACTCTATGGATAGAGGTAATTAAGGAAAAATAAGACATCCATCTAATCGTACAAATTGCTACAAGGAAACTTGCATCAATTTTTTTTCAACGTACGACCGTTTTTTATAGTCTAGTACCCTCTACCACCGTGGTATCACAGAACACCTATGTGGTACTATTACACGCCCTTTGCGATCTGTGCTCGGCAGGCCTGGCGGCGGTCTCCTGTACTTGCTGTAGCAGACGACGGCAAACGAGAACAGCGCGCCCGGTGTAAACAAATAACGTTTTCACAAAATATACAAGTAACTGCTGCAGTTAAGTCCTAATAAGTACACCACCTCGATCCTTATTACCGTGGCGTCTCACTAAGGACTGCGATTGAGATTGTTGGCGCTCTGTTATTCAACGAGAGTCTGCTCGGCCACATCGGTGGTGCCCAGTTGCTTGCAACTCGCTTTTAACGCGACAGCGTTAAGGGACCCATGTCGCAGAGAATCCGGCGTCGTTTCTCGAACCACCCATACCCAGGTTCTTCATGTGGCGCAAGGAAGCTAGCTACGGAACTAATTGAATTTCTCAAGCTAAAATATGCAGAAAAATCTTAAAGTACGACTTAAACACCACCTACAGACATGATAGCGTCGGATTATAATTTGTCTTTACACGAAATTTATATTTCTGTTACACGAAAACTCAAAGAAACCCCCCAGCGTTCCTACCATTCCACAGACCGGCCACGGCGTCCGCCATTTGCGCGCGCCAGCACGCGAGCCACGGAGCCGCGCGTGCAGTTCCTTGCAATACCTCCAGATGGCGCTCGCCTTCTAAACCTCATCCCGAGCACAGCATCCAGAGGGCATAGGCAGGCAAAAAAAGCGCAGCTGCTGCAGGGTGAAGTAGCCAGTAAATGGGAAATATACCGTGAGAAAAAAGCTATGGTTCAAATACTGGTGCAAGCAAAGGTAAAAGGTGACAGTGAACGTTGGTTGTCAGAAATACATGAGAAAAAGAAGGCAGCACCTATAATATTTTGGAACCACATAAACTTATTAGGCAGCAAGTCAAGAACAACAGCATATCCTAGAAGATGGAAACAAATTGGGAGGGGACGTGGCATTAAATTACATCCGAAAAATAACAGCTGAATCTTTCCAAGGCAATGACGAGGTTGTATTTGGAGAAAAAAAAAAGAGCATGAAAGAGAACCAGATGGAAAAGGAGCTGGTGCTGACAAAGTTCAACTGGAAGAAAGCCGAAGAGAAAATTCTTAGGCGCAAGTATTCATAGAAATTATACCCAAAAGCAAGAGCCAATCCAGCATGTTTATCCTCAATCTATACAGCAACCCTGCGCACATACGACAGCGCTTCCTAACCCTTTTTAGGAGGGCCACCGACATTGCGGGCTCCCATCCCCTACTAATCGGGGGAGATTTTAACGCCCCGAACAGAGCGTGGGGCTGCGCCTATACGAGAGCCAAAGGCAAGGCTTTATGGCAGGATATACAGGAGACAGGCCTGACCCTCATCACCGACCCCAGCTTTCCCACCAAAATGGGAACCGGGCTGACAAGAGACACCACGCCCGATCTAACATCAGTGAAGAAAGCGAGAGGAGCGAGTTGGAATAACAGGTTCGAAGACCTTGGTAGTGACCACAGAATTCTCGAAAAGAAATTATTGGAGAATTTAAAGATCGAACCCAACAAAATCTTCAAATGGACGGACTGGGACCAGTTCCGCAAGAATCCAGCCGGAATGACGCAAGTGCCCATCACAGACATTCAACAATGGACCGAAAAAGTGATGGCTGACGTCAATAAAGTAACGAAGACCGTGATGCCAGAACTTCCCGTCGAGAAGATCGACAGCCGCCTGGTGCACAGGTGGGAGGCCAAACGATCGTTTCAAGCCAGGTGGCAGAAACAAAGACACAATAGGAAGTTGAGGAAATGCATAGCATTACTCAACAAACAAATAGAAGAACACTGCAGAACTCTTTGTAAACAACAATGTGATGAGATCTGCAATGCGATGGACGGACGGATTGGCACCGGTCACACATGGCGCCTGCTCCGACACCTGCTAGACCCGGCCAAGACCGAGGCAACACATAGGGAAACCATGCGCGAGCTAATACACACACACGTCAAGGACGAGGAAGAAATCCTTTCCGAACTCTGCGACAGATATGCCCCGCAGAGTCCAACTATTCAAGAGGGGGAATACATGGAAAAACCCAATTTCTCTCTGGACAAAGACTTTGGTGAGGCGGAAATCCGGGCCGCTTTGCAAAAGCTTAACAGCAAGTCGGCCCTGGGACTGGACGGCGTAACTAATAAGACCATTCGTAACTTGGACGAGACCATCTCCGAATTGACCACGTACATTAACGATTGCTGGACACGAAGATGCATCCCCGACCAGTGGAAAAGAGCAAAAATGGTGCTCATCCCCAAACCAGGACCCCTAGATCTGGCCAACCTTCGACCAATATCCCTTACGTCGTGCGTCGGCAAGTTGATGGAGCATGCCCTCCTCACCCAGATCAACGCAAACTTGGACAACATGGAAGTGTATCCGGACACCATGCTTGGGTTTCGAGCCCATCTCTCCACGCAGGATGCAATGTTGCAAATCAAACACCAGATACTTGACAACAAAACAAGAGGTACCAGGGCCATTCTAGGATTAGACCTCAAGAAAGCCTTCGACAATGCAGCTCACGTAGCCATACTATGCAGCGTTGCCGCACTCAATCTAGGAAACCGAGCGTACAGCTATGTTCAGGATTTCCTCGCAAACAGGAAAGTCTCCTTAACGCTGGGCAAACTCACATCCGAAGACAGGAACATGGGCAGCGTCGGCACCCCGCAAGGCTCGGTCATCTCGCTGATGCTCTTTAATCTCATTATGATCGGCCTCCCCGAGCGCCTCAACGCCATCGAGGCAGTGCATCACACAATATATGCGGACGACATTATGATCTGAGTGTCCGAGAAAAGCCACGGAGAAATCGAACAGCGGTTACAGACCACGGTCGAGGTGGTGGAAGAGTACCTCGTCGGAACTGGTCTCGTCTGCTCGCCCGAAAAATCGGAACTCCTCCTCTACCGCCTGACGCTTAGGGGAAGACCCCCCAAGGCTTACATCCAGCACGCTGCATACGAAGAAATACGCATACGCACCAAGGACGGACAAGAAATATCCAGGGTGAAGCAGATTAAGGTGCTCGGACTCATCATAGAATCGAACGGCAACAACGGAGAAACGGTCAGGCATTTGGAGACTAAGATCACGAACACGATGAGGCTCATCAGAAGAATCACCAACAGACATCAGGGTATGAGGGAGGCCAGCATCGTCAGACTCATACACTCCTTCGTTATTAGCCACATTACCTATGTGGCCGCCTACCACAACTGGTACGCGGCCGAATATGCCAAACTGAACACCCTCATTAGAAGAACACACAAGAAGGCACTGGGCCTTCCAAACAGCACAAGCCTGGAACTTCTGCTACAGCTAGGCGTCCACAACACGCTCGAAGAGTTAATTGAGGCACACCAAATCTCACAACTCGAGAGACTAGCGAAGACATGAACGGGCAGGAGTATCCTGGACAAACTCGGTATAAGTTAAAACAAGCAGCACGGCGACAAGACACCCCTTCCAAGCGTGATCAGGGAAAAGCTGCAGGTGGCTAATCTACCCAAAAACATGAGCCCCGAATTCAATCAGGGTTGAAGAGAGAGTAGAGCCAAGGCTTTATTCCAGGCCTTCGGTAGGGACAAGGAAGCGCTAATCGTAGACGCTGCAGAATACGAGGATCGACGTGCTTTCGCAGTGGCCGTCCTCAATACTGACAAACAATTGGTGTGTTCTTGTAGTATATGTACGTGGAAAAAACCCTGAGGTAGCGGAAGAGGTGGCGATAGCCCTAGCCATCATTAACCCCAGTTGCAGATACGTACTCAGTGACTCACAGACGGCGGTCAGAAACTATGCACAAGGCAGAATTTCGCCGAAGACTGAGGCTACACTCAAAGCCAACGCGAACTATGTCACCTCCAAGAAGACAGAGGAACGACACATTATATGGTTCCCGACTCACACGTCCCCCGACACCCCTGTACCCAACCTCAATGAGGAGGTCCACCGCGTAGTGCGAGGTCTCACATTACGCGCCCGCAAAGAAGGGTCGTCTCTTGGGGTTGGAAATCCAACGGAGGCATGGACAGAGAGGGACAGAATGACCAGGTACTGTGACATTACAAAATTTTATCAAAACTCCAGGCGTGTTTATCCACCCCCTAACCCCAATCTCGACAGGGCCCAAGCGGTAGACTGGAGGCAGTTACAAACCAACACCTTCCCTAACCCCGTCCATCTCAGGAAAATATATCCGAACATCTACTCAGATGATAACTGCAAACTATGCCGCAGGCCTCATGCATCTCTTAGACACATTCTCTGGGAATGTGAGGTTATATGCAGAGAAAATGCAGTTTCCCTAGACGAAGCTGCGGTGCAATGGACGGCTGCGTTGCGCAGCTCAAACCTCCAAAATCAACTATGGGCCATCCAGCAAGCCCGTGAGGCGGCAAGGAGACAGGATCTCCGGACCTCCTCGGGGTTGGCCTAGGCCCAGCCATGAATTTGCCAAATTGTCAATAAAGTTGTTACCACCACCACCACCACAACCACAGGGCTAGACGAGGTTCCCGTTAGGCTGATTAATGAACTAGGACCAAAAAGTAAGGAAGCTCTGTTGAAAGCAGTGGAAAAACTTTAAAAAATGTACAAATACCTGACAGTTGGCAACAAAGTAGAATGAATTTAATTTATATGGGTAAGTGGAAGAAAGAATTCGCTCGTATAGACCGTTGACCATTACATCGGCAATATACAGGCTAGCAATGAAGGCAATTAAAGCTGCAAGCATGGGCAACGAATAATGGCATTTTGGGAGAGCTTCACAATGGCTTCAGAATAGGTAGGTATTAGGATGATAACTTATTTGTTTTTACTCAGTGTATTGAAATATCAAGAGTAGAAAGCAGACCGTTAAATGTAGCCTTTTTAGAGATTACAGGAGCATATGACAACGTAGACTACAACATTTTAAGGAATATTCTGGAAGGGGAAGGCTTAGGCGACGATTGTCTACAGCTCTTGACAGAGATTTACCTAGAAAATACTGTTTGTGCTGAATAGGAAGAGATGAGGAGCGAGGAGAAAGCCGATATCAACAAGGGACTGAGGCAGGGGTGCCCTTTATTCCCGCTGCTGTTTATGATGTACATGGTGAGGATGGAAAGGGTGCTAGAAGGAAAAATTATCGGGTTTAATCTCTCATACAAACAGGCAGGTACAGTAGTAGAGCAGCAGCTCCCAGGTTTATTTTATGCGGACGACATTGTGTTGCTAGCTAATAAGCAAAGTGATTTGCAACGTCTGGCTAATACCTGTGGACAGGAAAGCGATAAGTTAGGCCTGAAATTTAGCATCAGAAAATCAGATGTTATGGTATTCAGTGAAAACAGTAAACAGACAGTGACAATACAGGGCCAGGAAATATCACAGGTAAAAGAATATAGATACCTTGGTATATGGATAAACGAAGGCAATAGATATATGGAAACACAGGAAAAAACAATACTAGTAAAGGGGAAGAGAAGTGTGACCAGAATGAAACACAGAGCGCTATGGGGATACAGTAGGTACGAGGTGCCCCGGGGTATGTGGAAAGGTGTAATGATTCCAGGACTTACATTTGGAAATGCGGTCGTTTGCTTAAAATCAGGGTTACAATCAGGGCTCGATGGCAACCAAAGGTCAGTGGGACGCCTCGCATTGGGTGCTCATGGGAAGACTACAAACGAAGCTGTGCAGGGCGATATGGGCTGAACAAGTTTTGAAGTGAGGGAAGCTCACAGTAAAGTTATGAAGAACGACTGAGGAATATGGAAGGAAGTAAATGGGCTGGGAGAGTGTTCAGGTATTTGTACAAAAATAATATTGATTCACAGTGGACAAAAAGAATGAGGAGGCTTACCAGCAAGTATGCGGCCTGCATGGTGAGCAACACAGCAACAAAGAATGTCAAGTGTAAAGTCAGAGAGGCTGAGATAACCTCATTAGTGGTGGCAATGGAAAAGAAACCTGCCATGAGTAACTGCTTAAGAGGAAAAAAACGAAATCAGGAAAGAAACAATTTACAATAACTCATTACTTTTCGAAGCGAGATCAGGATGTCTTAGAACACGCACCTATAAAGCGAGACATAAGAAGGAAGAAGCATTTGCTTGCTGCGGTAATGCTAGGGAAACAATGGAGCATGCTTTATTAGAATGTGAAGATATCTGCCCAGCGGTCGATTTTAGGCACCACTAGCCTCCTTGAAGCACTTGGGTTCAGTGAGAGCAGGGGGAAAGTAAACATGTCCGCAACAGATTAGTAAGAAGTGATTGGAAGATTGGTGTAAGAAAAGTAGGGAAACAACAAAAAACGGAGGCTTACATAAACAAAGTTCACAATAGGGGTTCAAAAACTTTGGTTATGGGAATTAATAGTTTCTTTTTTAATATCGGTGTCACACGTACACTTCTGATCGCGATCGGGGCCGACCGTGATTGAGCTTGATCCAGATCGGGTGTTGCTACATGGTCATTTCAGATCGCGATCATCGCAGGCTGATGTCTGCGCCCTCTAGTGCAGTATTTTGAAAAGGCTAAAAACAAGAAGTGAAGCCAGCTCAATAAAAAAATGTTTAAAATTTTTTGCCAGCAATGATAAGCTGTAAAATGGACCTATTGTCCAAATTTAACCATATTTTGCAGATATGAATTAGCAGCTAATAGATTATGCAGTTTTGAGAGTTGCTGATGACCAGCAGACGATAATAACTCGATTCGGATCGCTAAAACGGTGTAGCAGCGACCACTGTTGATCGCGATCAAGAACTCCGATCTGGATCGGCTCCAATCGCGATCAAAAGCGTACGTGTGACACCGGTATAACATAGGTAGGACATTAGGCAATAAAATAAGACCTTGGTGGAGCAACCCACCGCCCCGTTCTAAAGGGGACGCTCATAACATCCATCCATCCATCCATTGCAGCCCAAGTAAGAGGCCACATTTTAACCTTCGTGCATATCGTTCCCGGCCAGCGTTTCCCGGTAATAATTATGGTTACACACGCTTCAGTTGCTGGAAAGCGTGGGAAGCAGTCAGGGATTTTTTCCTGCATTAAAAACAGGGGACAATTTTGGAGCAATGGATGCTACCTGTAGAAGCAACATTTCAGCACACAACACAGTACATTTAGCCATTTTTTTAATGCGCTAGCATTACGTGTTAAAGCAGAAAAATATGTGTGAAGCATGGAAAGCCAGCCACGTGGTAGAGCTATACAATATATTTATATATACATATATACACCTATAGTGCAACTGATGATGGTCTACTCTGAACCACCATCTGTTGCACTTCGATCCTTGAAGAGGCAGGATGCATGTCGAGTAAGCTCCTGAGTAACACTTCTCAATGTGGTGAACTTGGTTTAAATAATGGATCTGGGACCTCAAAGAGGTGCAACGTAATGCTCACGCTTTTCTCTCACACTTACCGCTAAATCACCACTGATTTCTCTCTCTCTATATTAATTTTCAGCTCATGAGGTCTCTGCCGCGTCCGGACGGTGCATACATCAATTATGAACGAAACAGTCGTAAGCACGTGTGCGAGAATGCATGGAATTCTAGATCTTGTGGCACGCGGTAGCACACAACGTAACTCTGAACTAGCCGTTGGTGGTGCTAATGCAGTGCTCTGCCACGGCCCCTATAGGTGCCGCACGGTGTCAATAGCTTTCATCACTACCAATGCACCCAAATGGTACCTTGCTGTAGGTGTTTTGTGGTAGCACGCCTGTTGCAACACTGCTTGATCTACTTCTGCAACTTAATTGCACATGCAAGACATAGGGTCATGTAGTTGCCAGAACAAATGAGACACAATAACACAATCACCAATGGCTGACACAATCAACATGACAAATTGAAGTGCTTACAACACTCACCATCCTACCTTACATGAAAAATCCTATCCTACATCCTATCTTACACTGCATTTCGTTTCTGTAGAACACTTGGCCCATTCTTCTAAAACACAACCTTATTCATGTAACTATATTCATCTTTTAAATACTTGTAATATCGGCATAGAGGCAAACAAACTTGTGAAGAAAAAGTGCATCCCACAAATGGAAAGGCAAGTGATAGACATAGCTTCAACGCATAGAGATAGGCACGGCTCAGAGACCAAACAAGAGTTCATATTCTATGGAGAAAAAACATGAGCATTGTTAACCCTTTGAGGGTCAATGACGTAAATATACGGCGCCGCGAACAAGTCCCAAAATGGTCGATAACGTATATTTACGGTGCCGTCCGTATGTTTAAAAAGCGCGCCAATTTTCTAACTTTTTCTTTTCTGTCATGTGCTGCCACTATATAGGAATACAGGGAATTTTTTCTGCGCGCCTCCCTCTCTCGGTTTTCATTGCATGGTTTGTTTTAGCGCTGAGTTCGCTCCCGCGCATCTATATATACTACCACTTGCGCACATGCGCGCGGGCGGGTGGTGGTTCGGATTTTGTTGCGAGGGCGGTTTCGGCTTCTTGCGCTTGCAAAACTGATGGCTATCTCGTTACTAATCGCTCAAAGGGCGACCGCCTGTCTCTCGCTCATTAATGCTCACAGGGGTGCGCATAGGAAGGATGCCGCCATGCATGCGTTTCCATTGCTTTATTTTTTTATACTTGCGAAAGTTTGTCACACATTGTGCTTTTTTGATGGGCACACAACCACACAGTTTTCTTGAGTGGGCGCACCTATGCAGTTCGATTACGCTATGGATGTACATATTAGTGTAAGAGCAGGAACATTCAAGTCTTGCGAAATATTCTCGTGTGCGCATTTTCAAGGCCTTGAACTATGTGTATTAAAAATGCATCAAATTTTTAATTCTTATAAGTTTATTTCCTTCTTTTGTTATTCATGAATGAAGAGTACATACATACGAATGCAAAATATTTTTTTTTCACTTTACGATCACCCTAGAAAAATTGCGGTAAATTTTTTTCGAAATAAGTCTCTAAGAAGAATTCGAATTTGCAATAAAAAAAATAGACTCTGGGCGGTTGCATATGGCAAATAAAATTGACCCTCAAAGGGTTAAGGCTTGTTGATGAGCTATGTAGTTGATTCCGATTCACAGTGAACAAATAACAGTGCAAAATGACAAGGACGAAATGAAAAGGCGACACACACAGTGCATGTGTGTGTCGTATTATAATACTTCTCGTCACGTCATCGGTTTTCGCGCTGCTATTCATTCACTAAACCTTGAGCAGCATGTATGACTTATATAACAGATAACCAGTTGTCCATACTACCAATAGATAAGCTATCGTGGTGGAGGAAATGCAGCCAAACTGGCAGAGAATCAAATGATGCAATGATACATTCACAGCTGTAATGCGCACATCTAAAAAACCACGATACAATCACAAATGAAACATTTGCTCTGAGTCAAGTGATGTCCACTTTATTGGGTGAAATTAACCACAAATTACGATGGCACGTTAATGTAGGCTCCAGAGTCCTTTGTCAT
The DNA here is from genome assembly GCF_023375885.2 of Dermacentor andersoni. NCBI lineage: Eukaryota > Metazoa > Arthropoda > Arachnida > Ixodida > Ixodidae > Dermacentor > Dermacentor andersoni. Next base: position 14,294,267 of record NC_092815.1, read on the forward strand.
GAGCAGCGTGTCCTGTCTTGGCTGGAGCTCCAATCCTGGTCATCTGAGGAAGATGTCAGTGTTGCGAAAACTGGAATTGTCCCTTTGAAAAGGAAGAAGAAAAAAAATAATCACTCTCTGCTTATTTAATAACAGCGTGAAGAACACAGCACAATGAACATATGGTGCCTCTTGCAACAAAATAAACCTTATTGCTGAAGAATAGGACAGAGCAAAGTGAAGAAACAGCATAACTAGGACGGCACGGATACAGCTGACTTCTGTTAATTCGACCCTGATGGGACCTACGAAATTGGTCCAAGTTATCCAGCGGATCAAGTTAAACAATAGGCATAAAAAATAGCAAAACACACCGCTGATTAATTTCACAGCATATGCCCCGATTCTGGCACGTCCCTGAAATGAAGGCCCTCTATATGGGTTCAAAGCAAAAAACTAACATAAATATAACATTAGCATTCTTAAAGAAATAGAAATCGAACGTGCGACGGATTTTCTAGCAATAAAATTGTAGCATGCTTACAATTTTGGCAATAAGAAAAAGATGAAGCCAGCAAACTTTATCACTGTTATCCACTGTTACCACTGTTATCCCTTTCACACAGCACTTTATCGCTGCGTATGAAGACTCAAAATATGTTGTTCTCCGTACAGTCCACAGTGCATTTGTTATTATTCTGCGTGAATCAAAACACACCGCAACGACTGCAAATGGGATGGTGGCCCACACCTAGACTAACCACTTCACCAGTTCTTCCTGTGACGCATCTAATTCTCTGAAATGACAAGAACACATGATGCGATTTGTTGCTGCTAGTTTAACATGTAAAATAACTTATCATTTGAGTGTGTTTTTGTAACTGGACTGAAACTGGCATGTCATCGTCATGTTATGCGAGAACTCGTTCGATCGCCATCCATGGTTGCAGTATTGTGATGGCAATGGTGATGACACTGGCTAGGCTGGCTCTGATGGTAGGCTGTTGTGAATGTGGCTTTGGTTCTAGATTCATATCAAATTGCACTGCCCAAGCAATTATCAGACAAAATTTTTCTGGAAAGAAAAATTATGTGGATCCCACAAACTGTGGAAAGTGAAGCTTTCTGTGCAGTTTGCTTTGATTAATTATAATTAGTGGTGATGTTGATGGCAAATGTTTAATTCCTTCAGCATTTAGTACAATACAAGAGTGGTGAGTTGATGTTAAACATTACCTTGCGTGTACCACTGCTGTTTGTCCGAGGCATTGTTGTACGCCATTGTTCATAACCTCCGAGAAGGTTAGCACTGTCGTTGCCTCACCTGGCACTTCGCATTGTGGCAGAAGTGGTAAACTTTAATTGAATTATGGGGTTGTACGTGCCAAAACCGCAATCGGATTATGAAGCATACCGTAGTTGCGGAACTTGGATAAATTTTTATCCCCTAGACTTCCTTAACGTGCACCTAAATTTAAGTAAATGAGCATTTTTGAATACCGCCGCCGCCGAAATGCGACTTACGCGGTCAGAATCGAACATGTGACTTCAAGCAATGCCATGGCCTCAAAGCTACCACAGCAAGCACAGAAGTGTTGATTTGACGTGCGGCCGCTTCTGTAGTGTAGCCTGGACGCTTTTGCATCTGTATGCCCTGCGTTAGTTGTCAGCTTAACAAATTTGCGCTCTGTCTATTGTTAAGAAATAGCAGAAATGTACCGTACTGTACCTTAGACTTCAATTTATCCACTTTGTCCACAACTACTGTTATGTCTAGTAGTAGCATTTTTTTGCCTTCTTAAGTCGCCTTTCCCTCTCCCACTCTCCCCTCCATGTATGCGAGCAAAGAGTGGCGAGGCTATTACTCATATCCTGACTGCATCGGTTCTACCCACTCTGTCTCCTCTCTTTACCTCTTCTCTACCATTCTGTCTATCTTTCCCTCCAGAGTGTTACACGTTAGTACAAAGGTAAGCGCTGCAATTTCTGCAATAGTTTACAGGGGGTCACGGGTAATTAGAGCAGTCAAGAGGCTATTGTAGCGACGCCCAGGGAACTCGAGGGGGGCACTATCGCCACCGTTGATGGAAAGGTCCAAACAAGTTTCTCGCATTGTCATGCCACACTCCTGCCATGCATATGCACGCTCTGAACCACTACTCAATGCGGCATGCAAGACAGTAGCAGTAGCAGTAGCAGCAGCAGTAGAAAAGTCGAAGGAAGAGGCAAAGAAAGCTTCACTGTAAATGGTGCGTATTAGAATCAGGTAAATACTGTAATAATTCGCCGTGGGCTACTATCTTTGTTTTAAAATCTTTCTGGGGCAGGCCAAAAATAGACGTTTTCAATGGAAGATGGCGTGTGCTCGACGCATTCACTGGACACTAAGTGCTGCCAAGACAGACAATGCCGCTATTGGAGTTACCTCTGCAGTCATCATTTAGGGCATGTGCGGGATGACCAGCCAAGTTAGAATTATCTGGGGACGGCTAATTTCAAGAAAAAATAACGGAAGTTTGGTTACACAGAAATGTATGGGCGCTGGCCGATACCTTTGGCGGTGGTCGAATTATAAAAAAATAAAATTAACTGATGTGAGAAAGACAGATACAAATGACGACTGTTCTGAATGATTATGCAGCAAAGGAGCAACACTTACTGCGTAGATGCACCAGTTGTTGAGTAAATGCACTGAGTAGCTTACCTCCACTCATTAATTGTCAATCATTCAATACAAGTGCTTTTGTAAGATGCTTTTAGGCATTTTACACCTGTTCCTGTATTTTATTACTCTCATCGTCATGGGTCGCCAGATATAATCACCTTTCAGTCATTTCACATTTACAAGCTCCTCAGCTGACTTGACACTGAGTTCAGAATGCCATTACATATATGAAATGATGCAAACAAGCTTTATTGTTTTTCTTTTTAACCAAATAATTTACACACAACCTTTATACTTGCTTCATTTAGAAATGAAAAAAATATTTTGCATGCCATTCAATAGTTAAAGGGTGTTTTTGTATAATATGCATATTTGATGAAATTCTGATATCTCTATATTTGACCCCCCCCCCCCCCCCCCCCCCCAAAGCACAACCCATTGCTTTCACTTAAAGGCTACGATTGTAAGCTTGAATGGCAAGAGTCTTCATATTGCTACAGAATAGTATTACCAATGACGAAGAGGCGAGCAGTAAGAAGACGACGACGACGATTGGAGGCTAGCGCGGGCTGTTGCCTCTTGGCCAAATGCGGCATATTACATTGTAAATATACCTGTATACAGCTTTTCACCTGCGTCTTCTTACGTAACATATCTGGTGGAGGTGGACGTTCCCTGTACCTCGTCACGGAGCTTTGCAGTGGACGGTACGTCGAGCCTAGCTTCATGGCTCCCGGCGATGACAACTCGACTCAGCCGCCCCCGACACCTGTTGCCACTTCGACGACCTACATCATTCTCCCTGCTCCTCGTGATCCTGGCGTATTCTCGGGCAAAGATGGGGAAGACGTCGAGGACTGGATCAGCCTGTACGAACACGTCAGCCGCAATAACCGGTGGGACCCTACTATCATGCTCGCCAACGTAGTCTTTTACCTCGGTGGCACACCTCGAGTTTGGTTTCGGACGCACGAAGATGAGCTCACCAGTTGGGATTCGCTCAAGCAAAAGCTCCGAGACTTGTTCGGCAACCCCTACGGTCACAAACTTGCCGCGCAGAAGGCGCTTTCCGGTCGTGTGCAGACGTCAACAGAGCCCTATGTCACGTACATTCAGGACGTCTTGGCTCTGTGCCGCAAAGTTGATGCACACATGACTGAGTCAGACAAGGTATCCCACATCCTCAAAGGCATTGCCGATGACGCCTTCAACTTGCTCGTATTCAACAACGTCGCGACGGTGGATGCTGTTATAAAAGAGTGCCGCCGCCTGGAACTCGCTAAAAGCCGACGTATCGACCAGCAGTTTGCCCGTTTGCCCAACACCCCAGCGACATCTTCCTGTGCCGACACTCCTCGTCCCAACAACACTGGCGATGTTACCAGGATTGTCCGGCGTGAGATCGAGGCCGCCTATCTGGCTGCCTTCGACTCCAGCGCCACCAACGCACCTGCAGTCACGGTTTCCCTGATCCAGGCAGTTGTCCGCTAGGAGTTCGAAAACATGGGCCTTCACACCATCTGCTCGGCCCATCGCCCTGATACCCATCCGGCTTCTTCGATTCCGCCCCGTCCCGCATCTTCTTACCCACCACGTTTCCGCAACCCATCTGAATGGTGCACTGCTGACGACAAGCCCATTTGTTTTCACTGCCGTCGCATCGGGCACATTTCTCGGCACTGTCGAAGTCGCTGGACTTCCCCGACCCGGTCTGCTTATACTGCCTACTCTCGCCCCTCAGGTGGCCATTCTCGTCCCTATGCCGCACGCTCCGATAATGCCGCCACTGACTCTCCTGCGCCGAACCGCCCCTATTCTCGTTCACCTTCGCCCCAACGACGACAATCTCGCTCTCCCCAGCCCCGTCGCTCCTTTTCGCCGACTCCCTTCGGACACCGCTCCCAGCCGGAAAACTAGATGATGCAGCGCCTCGAGGTGAAGCTGCATTGCTCCCTACGCCGCCAAATCCTCTACTGACGTTGCCCACTCATCTGAACCTTCTTGACGTGCAAGTCGACGGTGTTCCTGTATTTGCTCTTATAGACACTGGGGCACATTTGTCGATAATGAGCTCTGACCTTCGTACCCGCCTGAAAAAAATAATCATGCCCGCCACGACGCATGTTGTCCGTGTCGCCGATGGCGGAACAGCCCCCGTAATTGGTATGTGTGCCGCCCGTGTCTCCTTCGCCGATCACTCTACAATTGTGCTATTCACAGTCATAGCCCACTGTCCCCACGACATCATCCTCGGCTTAGACTTTTTTCTCCGCACATTCTGCTCTCATCGATTGTTCCGCCAGTACTCTCCGCCTTGACCTGCCTGTTCTGGATCCCGCTGAACCACACCCCAGTTGCCTCAGTTCCGTCGACTTCGTTCGCTTGCCACCTTCGGCACTGACTTACGTTGACCTAGTGTCATCCCCACCAGTGCCCGACGATCACAATATCGCGGCTCCTATGCAAGACGTCCTCCTTACACACGGGATCACGGTACCTCATACCGTTTTATCTATTACGGCGGATTGCGTCTGCCTGCCAGTGGTCAATTTTGGCTTGACGACACAAATGCTGCCACGCGGGATGTCTCTGGCCCAGCTTTGCTCATTCGAGGATCACTCAATAGCATCTATTGAGGTAGACGACAATTTAGCCGATCCTCCTCTACCATCGCAGTCGACAACTTGTACCATCGCCGACTTACCGAAAATGATTGCGCCTGACATGCCGTCCGAGCACGCTCGTGAGCTCTACCGCGTTCTGTTTTCCCAGAACGACATTTTTGACTTTAACGATCGTCCTTTGGCCCAAACTACAGCTGTTAAACATCGCATCAATACCGGCGATGCCCCTCCTATTCATCGCCGCCCATATAGAGTGTCACCGGCTGAGCGTCAAGTTATTCACGCAGAAGTTCGCAAAATGCTTGCCAAGAACATCACAGAACCGTCATGTAGTACATGGGCGTCACCTGTTGTACTGGTAAAAAAGAAGGATGGCTCATGGCGCTTTTGCGTGGATTATCGGCACCTTAACAGGGTTACCAAAAAGGACGTGTATCGCCTACCTCGGATCGCTGACGCCCTTGACTGCCTCCATGGTGCTCGCTACTTCTCCTCTATTGACCTCCGCTCCGGCTACTGGCAGATTGCCGTGGACGATCTCGACCACGAGAAGACTGCTTTTGCAACTCCGGACGGTCTTTATCAATTCAAAGTGATGCCATTCGGTCTATGTAACGCTCCTGCCACTTTTGAACGCATGATGGACTCCCTTCTTCACGGTTTCAAATGGTCCACATGCCTGTGCTACTTGGACGACCTTACAGTATTCTCCCCAACGTTCGCTACGCACGTCGAGCGCCTCTCGGCAGTCCTGGACGTTTTTCGTCGCGCCGGTCTGCAACTGAACGCATCGAAGTGCCAATTCGGCCGTCGCCAGATTACCGTCCTTGGGCATCTCGTTGACGCGAACGGAGTGCAACCGGACCCAGGCAAGATCCATGCTGTTACGCACTTCCCTGTTCCGAAGTGTGTCAAGGATGTGCGCAGCTTCATCGGCCTTTGTTCCTACTTCCGCCGTTTCGTGAAAAATTTCGCGGCCATAGCACGACCACTAACCGAGCTTTTGAAAAAAGACGCCCTTTTCCAGTGGGGCGATAACGAGGCCTCTGCATTCTCGCATCTAATCGACATTCTCACAACGCCTCCCGTTCTGGCCCATTTCGATCCTTCTGCGCCTACCGAAGTCCGTACTGATGCCAGCGGTCACGGAATTGGCGCAGTACTGGCACAACGCCAGCGCGGCAATGACCGTGTTATCGCTTACGCCAGCAGGCTCCTCTCACCCTCCGAGCGCAACTATTCCATCACTGAGCGTGAGTGTCTGGCCCTAGTTTGGGCGGTTGCGAAGTTCCGCCCATACTTATATGGCCGACCCTTTTCCGTTGTCACAGACCATTACGCGCTTTGCTGGTTATGCTCACTGAAAGATCCTACAAGAAGACTTGGTCGCTGGGCCTTACGCCTCCAAGAATATTCATATAGTGTCACCTACAAACCTGGCCGACTACACAAGGACGCTGACTGCCTGTCTCGTTACCCGGTAGACGAGCCTGACGCCGCCGACAGTAGTACCGCCAACGGCATTTTCTCTGTGTCTGCCTTCGATAACATCGCCGATGAGCAGTACCGAGACCTACCGCTGCGAGCACTCATCGAGCGTCTGCGCTCTACACCTACCGACGCGTCCGTTGGCCGATATGTCCTCCAGGGCGGCATTCTGTACCGAAGAAACTTCCTGCCTGACAGATCTGATCTTCTTCTTGTCGTGCCAAAACATCTATGACAGACTGTGCTCTTTGAGATGCATGACGCACCTACTGCAGGACATCTTGGCGTAACCCGCACGTACGACCGCGTCCGCCGCCGCTTTTATTGGCCTGGTCTCGCTCGCTCCGTCCGACGCTATGTTGCTGCCTGTGATACCTGCCAGCGTCGGAAAACACCTCAGGTGCTACCTGCCGGTCATCTCCAGCCGATCACTGTCCCTGTGGAACCGTTCTTTCGTGTAGGGTTAGACCTCCTCGGTCCCTTTCCCACGTCATCCTCTGGGAACAAATGGGTAGCCGTCGCAACTGATTACGCCACCCGATACGCTATCACGCGGGCTCTCCCTACCAGCTGCGCCATTGACGTCGCAGACTTTCTCTTACGTGACATTATCTTACTTCATGGCGCCCCACGACAGCTGCTCACTGACCGTGGTCGTAACTTCCTCTCGAAAGTTATCGCCGACATTGTACGTTCCTGCTCCACTCAACACAAGCTGACTACCTCATACCATCCTCAAACCAATGGCCTGACAGAGCGGTTAAACCGTACTCTTACCGATATGCAGTCGAAGTACGTTTCCAAGGACCACCACGACTGGGACATTGCCCTTCCTTACGTCACATTTGCTTATAATTTTTCCCGGCACGACACCGCCGGATTTTCTCCCTTTTATCTACTCTACGGTCGCGAACCGACCTTGCCCCTTGACACGGCACTTCCTCCTGCTTCGACCTCAACAAGCAAGTATGCGCGCGACGCCATTGCCCTCGCCGACCATGCACGCCAGCTTGCCCGTGCTCGACTGACGGACTCGCAAACCACTCAGCAGCGTCAGTACAACGCCCGCCACCATGACGTACAGTTTTCGCCTGGTGCGCTCGTGCTCTTGTGGTCGCCCTCTCGTCACATCGGACTTTCAGAAAAGCCCCTTTCGTGATACACAGGGCCCCACCGCGTGCTGCGCCAGGTGACGCCTGTGACGTACGAAATTGCTCCTGTGAGCTTAGCCTCGTCATCTACTGTGGCATCTAGTGATGATGTCGTGCACGTCAGTAGGCTCAAGGCCTACTACATTGCTTCCGAGTCCGGCCTTTAGTCGCTCCAGGACGGTGCTTTTGCCGCCGGGGGTAATGCTACGGAATAGTATTACCAATGACGAAGAGGCGAGCAGTAAGAAGACGACGACGATTGGAGGCTAGCGCGGGCTGTTGCCTCTTGGCCAAGTGGATAAAGAGTCAGGATGGCCAAGATGGCCAAGATGGATAAAAAGAGTGAAAGATTAGCTTCTCTTCAGTAGCCGAGCAGCAGAACAATATTTTATGTAACTAATAACTTTTCATTCCGTTTAACGTTAGAACGCTATCTAGTGAGGCGAGTCTAGCAGTGTTATTGGAGGAATTAGAGGGTAGTAAATGGGATATAATAGGGCTCAGTGAGGTTAGGAGGACAAAAGAAGCATATACAGTGCTAAAAAGCGGGCATGTACTGTGTTACCGGGGCTTAGCGGAGAGACGAGAACTAGGAGTCGGATTCCTGATTAATAAGGAAATAGCTGGTAACATACAGGAATTCTATAGCATTAACGAGAGGGTGGCAGGTCTTGTTGTGAAACTTAATAAGAGGTACAAATTGAAGGTGGTACAAGTCTATGCCCCTACATGCAGTCATGATGACCAGGAAGTCTAAAGCTTTTATGAAGACGTAGAATCGGCGATGGGTAAAGTCAAAACAAAATACACTATACTGATGGGCGACTTCAATGCCAGGGTAGGCAAGAAGCAGGCTGGAGACAAGTCAGTGGGGGAATATGGCATAGGCTCTAGGAATAGCAGAGGAGAATTATTAGTAGAGTTTGCAGAACAGAATAATATGCGGATAATGAATACCTTTTTCCGCAAGCGGGTTAGTCGAAAGTGGACGTGGAGGAGCCCGAATGGTGAGACTAGAAATGAAATCGACTTCATACTCTGTGCGAACCCTGGCATCATTCAAGATGTAGACGTGCTCGGCAAGGTACGCTGCAGTGACCACAGGATGGTAAGAACTCGAATTAGCCTAGACTTGAGGAGGGAACGAAAGAAACTGGTACACAAGAAGCCAATCAATGAGTTAGCGGTAAGAGGGAAACTAGAGGAATTCCGGATCAAGCTACAGAACAGGTATTCGGCTTTAACTCAGGAAGAGGACCTTAGTGTTGAAGCAATGAACGACAATCTCATGGGCATCATTAAGGAGTGCGCAATAGAAGTCGGTGGTAATGCCGTTAGACAGGAAACCAGTAAGCTATCGCAGGAGATGAAAGATCTGATCAAGAAACGCCAATGTATGAAAGCCTCTAATCCTACAGCTAGAATAGAACTGGCAGAACTTTCTAAGTTAATCAACAAGCATAAGACAGCGGACATCAGGAACTATAATATGGATAGAATTGAACAGGCTCTCAGGAACGGAGGAAGCCTAAAAACAGTGAAGAAGAAACTAGGAATAGGCAAGAATCAGATGTGTGCGTTAAGAGACAAAGCCGGCAATATCGTTACTAATATGGATGAGATAGTTCAAGTGGCTGAGGAGTTCTATAGAGATCTATACAGTACCAGTGGCACCCACGACGATAGTGGAAGAGAGAATAGCCTAGAGGAATTCGAAATCCCACAGGTAACGCCAGAAGAAGTAAAGAAAGCCTTAGGAGCTATGCAAAGGGGGAAGGCAGCTGGGGAGGATCAGGTAACAGCAGATTTGTTGAAGGATGGTGGTCAGATTGTTCTAGAGAAACTGGCCACCCTGTATACGCAATGCCTCATAACCTCGAGCGTACCGGAATCTTGGAAGAACGCTAACATAATCCCAATCCATAAGAAAGGGGACGCCAAAGACTTGAAAAATTATAGACCGATCAGCTTACTGTCCGTTGCCTACAAAGTATTTACTAAGGTAATCGCAAATAGAATCAGGAACACCTTAGACTTCTGTCAACCAAAGGACCAGGCAGGATTCCGTAAAGGCTACTCAACAATAGACCATATTCACACTATCAATCAAGTGATAGAGAAATGTGCAGACTATAACCAACCCTTATATATAGCTTTCATTGATTACGAGAAAGCGTTTGATTCAGTCGAAACCTCAGCAGTCATGGAGGCATTACGGAATCAGGGTGTAGATGAGCCATATGTAAAAATACTGGAAGATATCTATAGCGGTTCCACAGCCACCGTAATCCCCCACAGAGAAAGCAACAAAATCCCAATAAAGAAAGGCGTCAGACAGGGAGATACGATATCTCCAATGCTATTCACAGCATGTTTACAGGAGGTATTCAGAGACCTGGAGTGGGAAGAATTGGGGATAAAAGTTGATGGAGAATACCTTAGCAACTTGCGATTCGCTGATGATATTGCCTTGCTTAGTAACTCAGGAGACCAATTGCAATGCATGCTCACTGACCTGGAGAGGCAAAGCAGAAGGGTGGGTCTGAAAATTAATCTGCAGAAAACTAAAGTACTGTTTAACAGTCTCGGAAGAGAACAGCAGTTTACAATAGGTAGCGAAGCACTGGAAGTGGTAAGGGAATACATCTACTTAGGGCAGGTAGTGACCACGGATCCGGATCATGAGACTGAAATAACCAGAAGAATAAGAATGGGTTGGGGTGCGTTTGGCAGGCATTCTCAAATCATGAACAGCAGGTTGCCACTATCCCTCAAAAGGAAAGTGTACAACAGCTGTGTGTTACCAGTACTCACATATGGGGCAGAAACCTGGAGGCTTACGAAAAGGGTTCTGCTGAAATTGAGGACGACGCAACGAGCTATGGAAAGAAGAATGATGGGTGTAATGTTAAGGGATAAGAAAAGAGCAGATTGGGTGAGGCAACAAACGCGGGTAAACGACATCTTAGTTGAAATCAAGAAAAAGAAATGGGCATGGGCCGGACATGTAATGAGGAGGGAAGATAACCGATGGTCACTAAGAGTTACGGACTGGATTCCAAGGGAAGGGAAGCGTAGCAGGGGGCGGCAGAAAGTTAGGTGGGCGGATGATATTAAGACGTTTGCAGGGACAACATGGCCACAATTAGTACATGACCGGGGTAGTTGGAGAAGTATGGGAGAGGCCTTTGCCCTGCAGTGGGCGTAACTAGGCTGATGATGATGATGATGAACTTTTCATTCAATCATACACAAATAACTGAAGAACTGAAGTACAAAAATCCCTGTCCTGGCCTGGCCAAACCAAGCCGACTGATTGCCTACATGCCATAGAACTTATGGCTTTCTCCATGGCACTTTGGTTTATGTTATAGGAAATATGGTGGCAGAGATGAAATGGCCACTTTGTGCTGAAGAATGCTAACTTTGTACCATGAGACAGCCTAATGCTTACTAGATTCTTCATTCTTCTCTTTATAATGTTTATGTGAAACTAAAATGCCACAAATTCATCAGCAAATCAAAGTGTTCAGCTTAGCAGAGTGTGTCTCAAAGAAGTCTACTAAGCAAAGCAGCGACATAGCACGTCAACTTCGCTTAAATTTACACTAACATGCAAAAGAAAACATATGGTGATTTGCCTAAGCACCGTGATAGCTGATCAGACAGCAGGTAATGCTAATTATACTCTCCCTTCCCCTTTAAGGTTACAAGAAAATATGTTCTGTATAGTTTAGAATGTCAATACGCCGAGGAATTTACATGATGTCAGTGCAAAATATTATTCCAAGAAGCCCTCAACAATGCACATAAGTAAACTGCATTTAAGATGATGATGATGTTGCACACAACAGGTACCTCAGGCTGTCTGTATGGGTCTTGTACTCCATGACAGTGTTGACGGGCAGGTTGAGTACACGGCGCAAAGTGTCACGGATGCGCAGCGTTGTCTGGCTGTCGCTGGCTGTGCGGTTCCAGATGGACACAATGTCTTCCTGAAAGCGCACCGACACCACGGCACCACACACCTCCTCACCAACCATAAACTGCTCGCCCAGGATGGCCAGGATCAGATTCTCCCAACAGCGGGATGCTAGCCCCTTGCGCAGCCGCACAATCCACTTGCCACCCGTGCGGTTCGCCTCGTCCTGCAGTTCATATTTTAATAAGCACAGTTATCAATATTATCAGAGCACAAAGACAGTGAAGAAAATGAGACCACTCGCAAAAACTCAGTAAAATTAGAGCGATTCATTTGGACCTTAACTTATCTATATGACATCAGCAGTTCTGATTGCCACCAATGCCCCCAGTTTTGTATTAACTAATCTTACGTGAACTAAATCATTACTATTTCTAAGGGTTTTGCAAAAGTCTCGCTCCCAAATTAGTGGCAGTATATTTCATAGCAGTGTATAATATGTCATTGTTGTCTGCTTTAGATATGTTATTAGGTGCAGTTTACAGAATTGGGATATTATTCTTTATTGCCAAATTACAGAGATGTAAATTTGATACCTAAGTGTTTTTTCGAGCAGTTTTCAAGAGTTTTTATAAAAATATCCATGGCATAAAAAGTGGTTGTGGAGAAAAACGATTTTTCTGTTCCTATGAGATAGCAGGCCCCAAGCTAAAGCTTCCTCCTAGCTGCTGTTGCTGTAGAAAGCTTTGACAGTGTGGTCTTGTTTGTGAAGAGACCAAGGCTTTACTCTTTCTTCCTAAGAAATGCAACTATGTAATCAGTTGTTAACAATTTACAGCACAAAATCAACAAACATGCAATCAGTGGCTTAATTCAATCAACAGGTTTGATATGTAATCAGCTGTTAACAATTTACAGCACAAAATCAACCAACATGCAATCAGTGGCTTAATGCAATCAACAGGTTTCACAAGAGGCACAGAAATGCCATTCATGACCAAACTAACTCCTGCCATGCTAACGGGACATGAAAATGTGCAAGTTGTTGCTTGCAGAATAGAAAAAAATGCACAAGATTAAAAGAACTGTTCGCTCAGCTAGTTGATTTACATGTCAGGAAGACAGCACAAGCTAAGACATTCACATAAAAAGAATACAAGGAAAAGTGCTACCAATAGCTAGTTTACTCACCACCTGAAGGCAACAATAGTAAGTACATGTGCGTAGACTGCAGACGCATCATGGTAAGAAATCACTATGACAAGAAAAAGGCCGTGTTTCATAACAGAAAAGCGATGGAGATATCTTTAATACATTTATTGCCTCTATTTCTTACATAAAAAGCTTTCAAAAGTTCCTGTACTTTGAATCTTTGCTTCTGCGAAGATCTCAGGTTTTAGATTAGAATTATGGACAGAAGCAAATATTTATGGAATGGGAACTATGGCATGCTTTTAATGTAAGAAAAAGAGACAATGGCTGTTCATTTGTGATGCAAACACCTATCTTTATTTGACCTAGTTCCACTGCTGCACATAGATATTGCTTTATCCTAACTGAATTCCCTAAATGTATACAGTTAAACCTCGATATAACCAACTTCAATATAACAAAATTCTCGATGTAATGAAGTATTTAACTTTTCATAAGCTCTTGTCCATAGAACACCACTTATTTAGAACCTCAATTTAACGAAGCGTGCTTGCATGCGATTTCAATATAATAAAATTTCGCTTTTGCCGCAAAGGAATGCCGAGACAACAAATGAAAACTTCGATGGATGTAGGTAGTCAAATGACTGTAATAAAAGCCTCTGCTTGCAAACACAGGTCTCAAATCGCGCGCAGTGCAACAAGAATGACCGCTGAAGTGGAGCCACATCATGTTCCGCATCAAGTCCGAGTGAGATAAGATCCAATCGCACCCTGTGGACTTCATGCTTTATGTGCGAGTGCAAGTGCGAGGGTGACACAAGAAAGATGGTGGCTTCTCAAGTGCTGCCTTCCCTTGCGAGCAAAGGGAAAGAGGGGGAGGGGAGTGAGCTCACGGTAACGCGATCAAGCGTGCGCAATTGGCGGGGGGCGAACGCCGCGATTTCTGGCACGCGACTCGAATGTGGCTGCACATGGCTATAAGCGCGGCTGAGCGCATACGCATCTGCGCACCCTGCTTTAGACGTAATCTTCCGCGTGTGCAAAGAGTGGACGTGCTGAGACGGCGTGGCACTATGTAAGCTACCTTACCGTGCTAAGTATTGGAGGTCATGTAATCTTGAGTTCCGGCAGCCCGTTGAAGTGACAGTCAGACGAAGCATTCATTCTCTGCTGTCGGCACTTTTCATGATAGCGTCGTCTCAGTGCAGGCGACGCTATCAGACGCAGGGGCGGAGTGCACGCAAAGGCGTGGCCGGCTTCACTGAATTCGTCGATGTGGCATGAAATCGTATCGTTTGTCGCCAAATTCGAAATTTATCAAAATTAATTATTTTCTCATTCAAATTTGCTTTCTAACAGAGGAGCTGTTTAAGCTTTTGTTCCACCATGGAGCGCTAGCAGAAAACTCAGCCCAGCTGTGTGCCACCTCGTGTTGCCTAAAGCCCCTGCATCCACGCGCCACCGCCGCTTTCTTAAGTAGCGACAACCTTTGTTGTGCGCCACCTTTTCGCCTCACACCAAATCCGGTTCCAGCATTCCCCGCTTCAAAATTTCCGGTTCCGGCGTTTACGCTTCCTAGAGTTGCGCTGCGGGAATTTCCGCTTTGACTGCCCATAGTGAGACACCCGCGCGTGCTTAGTAGAGCCGTGGCAGTGACCATGAGAAGAATGCAAAGGCGACAAGCTGTTGTATTCGGCTGAAGTAGTAGTGCGCGGTCGCTGTTTTCCAAATGCACGAAAAACGGCAGTGGTCTCCAAGCGCCCAGGCACTACATTCCACTGTACGTTGTCTCTCGTGGCACAACCCGTCGCAGGTTGACGCGAAGCAGCGAACACGATCAGATCGCTGATTACAATAGGCGGTGTTTCTTGGATGGAATTGCATTCACAGTTTAAACCGCAGCTGGTGCAATTAAAGCCTCTCCATCGACGCGAAAGTTAACGCTAAAAAACATAGCATCACTTCCACTCGGAACAGGAAGCTGCAGCTACAGAAGTTCCGCTTGACGCCGGAAGCTAAGGGGGTGAGTGGGAGAGGAGCGTGGAGGAGGAAGGTAGGTTGGCGGTACTTAACCTGGTCGGCGGAAACGTGTATGGAGGGGCTTTAGTGTTGCCTAGATACCACCTGCGAGAGCACCGAGCCACGTAACCTCCTTGCACGCCATGCGCGTAGGGCAGAGTCGTGACGTCACAGGCCTTGGAATAGCCAGTGCGGCGACACACCTCTTGCCTCTTTTACTCCATGCGTACGTGCTGCTGCCATGGGAAGACCGAAGAAATTCCACACGCCCGAAGAAGAAGTGGCTTACCAGGAAGAACGCCGCACTGCCAAGCGAGAAGTGATGTGTCGCCGCCAAGCTGATCCGGAATATCGCGTCGAAGCTGGGGCTGAGAAGAGGCGATGCCGAGTCGAGGACACAGAGTTCCAGTCCGGGGAACGCGAGAGTTGGTGCCTGAACGCTCGGCATCACTGAGAAAGCAATCCCGGCCTGCCACTGCTTGAAAACTTCTAGCATCAAGCTCGCCGAGACAACTTAGCAAAACCTAGCATAACCTCGCGCAAAACCTACAAACAACTTAGGCAAGACACATAAAAGTTAGGTGATCACAAATTCCGCTGCTGACTTGCACGAGGCTTGCACCACTAGTGCAAGCTGCACACATCTTTTTCTATTGCCTGATAATTTGGAAAATTCTGCGGCCCCTTCCATCCAAATCAATCAATCACTGTACCTATCCACATAAAAGGTTGAATTTCAATACAACGAAATCTCAGTAAAACGAAGCAAATTGCCGATTTTACCTACTTCGTTATATCGAGGTTTAACTGTACATAAAAAAATATTATTACACCTACTGCCTTTCTTTATAGTGGCAGATGGCAGAATAACTTTGTGTAGGCTTCTAGGCTGTGTCGTTACCCAAATAAATAGCCTGGCAATTCAATTCACTGGCAAAGATGGAATAAATATGCAGATATGCAAAGTATGCATAGAAAAAAAAGTGATGCACTCTTATTTTCATGAACTGAAAATTTATACGTACATGCAAGCTTGAGCTAAAAGAAATGCAGAAAAAGCATGTTATATGTGTATCATAAATCTGGGACACCTGCTACACCAGCATTCTCCCCATGGTGAAGGCAGTGAAAATGCTGCGTGGTAAACCGGAGTGGTTTACCACGCACCGCTCCGGCCTCACCGGTCAAAATTCCAGTTCATTATTTTTTTTTTTTTTGCAATCTTAGGGTGTTCCTTTATTATGTGGGGAAATAGCAGAAAGAAAATTGATGTGGAACCTCAGGAAATTGTACTTCTCTATAAAGCTGCCGATAAAAATCTTGTAGAAAACTGAGCTCCGCGATGTGCCACTGCCCTGTGGAGGAGCGACTTTTGGTTGATGCAACGATGCCATTTTGGTACCATCATAAAGATAAACAGGTGAGATCCAGATAGCCACAGCATCATATCTGGTCGTGCAGAAGTAACAGCAAAAGAAGACGAAGAAAGAACACACACACACACACACACACACACACACACACACACACACACACACACACACAACTAGAGTTGCGATTTGTTATTATTGCCATGTGAACACAGGAAGCACTTCTATTGTCTGACGCAGATTTGAATCGCTGGAGAGTGTTTCACATGCAGTTTAACAGTGGCAAGCTGTGAATTTTTTTGTCCTGGTGAAGTTTGCCAATTGAGGTAGGATGTGTCGCTAGCTCGCATTAGTTTCATTAGTGCGTCCAAAATGCAAAATTGGTGAACTTACACAATTTAAAATGGCGGAATGCTCGTACCCCGAAAAAAAGTAAAAAAAAAAAAGCTAAACAGATCTCAAGCACTATGGGAATCGACGCTATGCGAAACATTTGACAGGCAGCTATTGTCTGGGATTCTGCAAAGCGTTGCCAGGTTGACCAAAGCATTTGTGCATATCCAGTATTTGTGTGTGTTACGCAATTACAGGGAACTAAGATTAACGCTATTGTGGATGTGTGATAGCAGCAGCAAGATGACAACAACAGTAACGGTGACTGCAGGATTTCTATGAACAATCGAATTGATGTAAACGAGTGGCATGGAGGAGCTAGGTGTGAAAGAAATGCAGGAACTGAATGCTCAATGACAGCAGCACGTTATCGTTTCGAGGACACAAATGGTTGACCTGACAGTGATACTGCAACACGAACTGAAGCTCGTGTCTGTTATAGCCATTTGGACGAGTGGCGTGGTGCAGCTGCTCGCATTGACCAAGCTGTGACGACGCTGCCATAGTGGAATTCGATGCAACCTTGTCTTACTCACTGTGCGAATCAGAAAAGAACAAACATTTATGTTTAATTAAGCAGCCTGTTAATGACCAGAAGGGCCACAACCTTTGGGAGGAAAGAGGAGGCTGTGCATTGCTGCCTGGTGCTTGGAAATTAATGTTCGTGGGAAACTTGCTTCTCAATCGCTGTTTGAACAGATGCAACCACCATCTGTTGTTCTGCTACCAAGATGCTGTGATCTTCTTACGCGTGCCACATGGCTCGAGGGCAGACGGCATGTGTGAATCAGAAGTGAGAGTCAGATTATGAAGCTGGAATGACGACGATATGACCATCATGGCATCACAGACACGAGCATATCTACATAAGTCATCAGCCCAAGTTCTTGTCATGTAGTAATGTAATGCCATGCATGCATGCATGAATGTCCTCAATTTATCTCATTCTTCTCATGCACGTCATGACATTCATGGGAATCATGTCAAGGCTTGACATGATTGACCACAGCATCCATGCCAATCATTATATGACATGTCACTAACGTCACACATGCATGTCATGTCAATAAATCCATTATAGTCATCTCATTTATGACATTCATGTCATGATTGTCATTAATGTCAGTTCCATTTTTTAATGTCTTATATGTATCATGATATCCATGACATGAATGAAATAACAACATGCATCACATGAATGCCATGAAGTGATGGCATCATGGTCATTTGTATATGTCATATATGTGACTGAATATGTATCAGGATATGTGTGGCAAGATATACATGCATGGAATGACATGCTCACACACTCACACATGTAGTCATTAATGTCATGTTATGCAATTTGTGGCATTCATGTAAGGTCACGCACGCATGTCATGTCATACATATTCTGATACACATATACCGAGTTAAAGAAACAACTACCACAACAGCATCATGTCATTCATATCATTTATGTCATGACATTTACGTAATGTTATCCATATCCTGATATAGGGATATCAAATTAAAGAAACGACTACATTGGCATCATGTCATTCATATCGTTCATGTCATGGCATACATGCCACGACAAATATGTCATGTCACTGATGTCACGACATGTCATTCATGTTATGAATGTATGCTGCCCCATGCCTATTCTGATATACATCCAGTTAAAAAAACAACCATGATGGCATCACGACGTAGGAGGCTAGATCGACAGATATGATGATAAAAACATATTTATTATTACAAAGGAAGATTGATGGTGGTGCTCCTAGTCCAGGGCCTCAATGACGGCTCCAATGAGTTTGCAGGCACTCCGAATCAAGGCTTGGCAAACCTTGCGGGGTCCATCACGAAGAACATCATCCCATCACTCTCAGTATGGAAAGGGGTAGAGGATGGTGGGAAGGGGTGAGATAGGGGTTGTTGTGCACTATGCCATAACGCGAAACGTCGTGGCTTGAACAACACAACCCGGACAAGCATCAGAGTATCTCTCAGAACAGAGCAGAGGTTTGGGAATGTGTGAGTCTGAAGCTGCCTGAGCGCCACCTCTTCCTCGCAAAAGAAAGGGGGTGGAGGAGAGAATCGGATGCATGCACGTGCATAGTGCGTGACTATATCATGGTATGAGAGAAGTGGGCTACGGCTATCTGGGCTGGTCGCCTCATTAAGTGGGGCAGCTCAGAGAGAGAGTTCGCAAGCAGCTGATTGAGTGCATTCATTGCACGGCAATGAGGTATGACCAGGAGTCCAGAGCAGGTGGAGTTGGTGTTGGTGTGTTGTGAGGAAGCTGTGATAGGATGCGATGAGCAGCTAATGTAATGCCTTTGCCTAACAGAAAAGTTTGGCATGCCGTCTTTGAATCGGTGAGGATAAAATAGAAGTCTGGATGAGACAAAGCGCGTCTCGAATGGCCAGCTCCACCCTAAGGACTGGGGCTGTGGAGCTGTGTACAGACACTGTGTCCACTAATTCATCATCACCATTGACTATTGCTGCTACGAGAGCTGAGGAATTATGGGCTTTGCCAGAGTACACGGTTCTGAACCTCTCTAAATCTTCCAGCATGCATATCAAGAGTTGCACCATAGCATGACAACTACTACTATTGTACTCTGGATGCATATTATGTGGGATGGGGTGAACATTAAGAGCTTGCGCCACTCGGTCTGGAACTGGGGTATATGTCTTTTGACAAATGGTCGTAGGAAGTGGATAACCTAGCCTCAAAAGTAGGTTCAACCATGCGGAAGTGAGGCTGAGGCGATAAAATTGGCTCCTACTCTGTGTTCTGAGAAGCTCACTTAGGGTGTTGTAATTCCCTAACGCCAATAATCTCTTAGCCTGTTTTACATCCTAGAATATCAGTCAATCGATGTGCATCTGCTGCAATAGGGTGAGATGGTGGAAAGGTAGGTGATAAGTGAAGCAGCTGAAGATGCACACTTCGAATAAGCGGAACGTATCCTCTTCATAGAGACCTGCAAAGTGACCGCTCTCTCGACGAAGCATATTCATGATTTGATCAGTCTAGTGGGTGAGAAGATGCATGGTCTGCGAGACTAAGAGCCTGAGTATGCAGGTGCATTGGACCTTCTCGATAGAGTGCCAGCTGCTTTAACCTCTATATTTGGTGACGCAGCATGGTGTGGTCCGACAAGGACTAGCTCTAATTTCTGCGGGGTGCAACTGAGCCTCCCTTTCCATGCATATTAGGCGACAGTGTCGACTGCGAGCTGAAGCCTGTCCTGGAACTCACCATCTGACCACCGAGTGGTCCAAATCGTGGTATCGTCTGCGTAGGTACCGTGACGAAGATCTGGTATACACTCAAGTTGTTGGGGAAGTCCTAACAGTGCGATGTTAAAAAGGCTTGGGGACAGCAGTGATACTGTGATCCTGTTAAGCGGATAGTATCCGTGCAGTTAGGGCCCATTCCAACTGAAACTGTGTTGTCGCGTAGGAAGGCATGGACTTAGTTGTACACCCGTGACCTGCAATGCAAGGAGGAAAAATTGCCAAGGAGAAAGTCATGTTCGACGTTGTCGAACGCGCCTTTCAGGTCTAGTGCGAGGACTGCTATCGTTTGGCTGTGAGATCGAGGGCCAAGAACCTCCTCCTTTAGCTGAAGTAGCATGTCCTGCGTGGATAGATCAGTGCAAAAAGCCGAATTGAGTGTCCGCAAAGAACGACTGGCGTTGGAGGAACGATTACAGGCGGCAGAGGATGACAGACTCTATCAGTTTTATGATGCACGATGGTAAGGATATTGGGCTTACGTTCTCCATTGAGACATTTTTGCCTGGCTTCCGAATTAGGAAAGGTTGGCATGCTGCCACGCTTGTGGTAGCGCCCCCTGCCACCAAGGCTCGTTAAATGTATTCAACATGTGAGCATAGTCCGAGCCGCTGAGGTTGCGCAGGGTGCCGAATTGCAGTCTATCTGCACCCGGGGCCGTACTGCAGTGGACAGTAGGACAGCCCTAGCATTGTCTACTGTGATGACTAGTGGGTATGAGGAGGGGGGTCGGTCAGGGTCATCGCGGTAAGCGTGGGTGAGGATGTGTGCATCTTACTCCCTGTGGGATTGATGAGGGCCCTGAGAATTAACCACGTTTTAGCGGTACCCAGGGTGCCTAAGAGACGGTTGTAAAAATTGCGCCAGTTGTTACCAGTTAGTGTTTCAGCATAATTCTGCACCTCTCGCGTGATCTGTTCCATGTGGCGTTGGAGCCTATGATGGGAACGCTGTCATTTCCAACGCTTCTGAAGTCCTCAGCGAGTGTCCCATAGGTGTAACAGATGTACGTCAATGTCAGGGTTAGATACCATGGTTGTGATCTTTTGAGCAGTCGCTTCTAGGTCATGTGTTAGCGAGGCTAGCCACTGGTTGTATACTTCGCCTTTCAATGGCTCTAACCATCTTTCTTTGAACTTCGTACAATCCGCCATGTGGGCCTTCTGTTCAGGTCAGTGCGATGTACAAAGTGGTAGGACCATAGCCACAATGTAATGATTACTAAGTTTCCGTCTAAAGGACTGTGAGTCACGATAGGCCCGGTGCTGTGTGTGAAGGTGAGATCAGGGCACCTGTCTCACGTGACATTATTGCCTCCTAGCGTTGGCTTTGCCGGGTTGGTAGGAAGAGTAAGGTGCAGGTTGCAGATATCTTGCCAGAGCCAGGCCCCTTTCACTATGGACAACGGGTATCCCCTGACGGGGTGAACTATACACATTAAGAATGAAGATATTTTCGCTCCATTTCTCATGTGAGATGAGCTCCAGAATTTGGTGAGGAATGTCAGTTATCGTGGTGTAGATGCGGCACTTTATACGCTTGGACACCAATGCTCCCACTAGAGGGTAGTCACTATCTACCGCAACATAACCCGAAAGGGAGGAGGACAGTTCGGTTGTTAGAGTAAAATCCCATCTGGCGGTTTGGCAGCCTTGGCAATATATTGCTACAGGAAGCTCTGTTTTCTATGGGACCCCTTGCAGTCACGTGCTGAAGCCTGTGCTGGATCTCACCATCTGACTGTCAAATATAGAATGTTGCCTTTGCAACATTCCTGCAAAAGAGTGTGTTCCCACAAAAAATATGTTGTCGTAGGCTGCAAACTGAGTTAGCACTTTAGAGGGCGGCAGCATTCACATGACACAAATAAGATCTGAAAACACATTTTTGTTGAAAACAAGCTACCAGAGCGAATTTCTTTTACAGTACAGAAATGAGAACTTTGAGAAATGAGAATTTACACACGATGGAAACTGATAGACAACCAGCAAAGGCACCGAAGCCAGCGCGCGCAAAATCAGCCACTTTGGCTCATTACATTTTATGCAAAAGCAAATGAGGAAACATATCGCACCTATGTTTTGCCTGACATAAGCAGACCTCCATTTAAATTATTTTAAATTGTGATCAGAGTTCCTTTTTCTTTTTTGGAGAACTTGATTATTTAAATTTTTTGTTATTATGTATATCTTGCAGGAAAACATCTTTTTCAGGAATGTTTCAAAGGTGACATTCTATATCTGACAGTCTTTACACAAGTTTCTGGGTGAAATAGAAAATGTGCAAAGGCACACTTAAGTTACAAAACATTTCTCATTATGGCCGTGTTCGGAATTTTCAGATTCTTTTTCTTTTGTGGACAGCATAAAAAACACATAGAATTGATTTACATTTAAGCATAGTAAAACAAGCAGAATAAGTTTTTGCAACAACTTTTTTAGTTTGCATTGAATTCGGCTGTGAAGTCGGCCAATATTGCAGTAAGCAGTAGCAGGACACCCGTGGTGCCACCTTTAAATATTTCTTCTGGTGCGATAAGAATGCTTCTTGGGAATCAAATTTTCAGTTCCATGCAGTTTGAATGTGCCAACATATAAAAAAGCAGACAAAATAAAAATACCAAGCCAGCATGCATGTTTGGTCTCTCCCGGGGTTACCCCAGCTGTAAGCATGCAGCTTGACGAAGCCAGGGGAACTATCCCTTTCAGCATGTTCCTTCAATGCAGCAATGGCCACTGATAAATCATGAAAGAGGAAAATAATGGCTAACAGGAAATGTCGCTGTCCAATGGTTGTCTCTCCATGCAGCCAATTGGCATGCATCCAAAGTGATATTCAAAAAAAAGACAATGGACCCAGCCTATCATGTGCAGCACTACACTGCCAGACTTTCTTGCTGAAGTAATCTATAAGCTTTCTCCATTTCACTACCTAATTACTTGTGGCTGTGCATTCATGACCTAATGCATTGATAACTCTCAAGTGCCTTCTGACAACTATGTTTAGCGTGGAAAATTTGTTTTCATGTGAACGCAGCTTCACATGGTGTTTACTGCAGTGAGCCAAAAGTATGCAAAGTGAAATAGACAACCAGGTTTAACCTGCTGTGATTTCAATTGCTGTTGTCACATTCTCAGTAGCGAGAGATGCAAGATTATGCACATGCAACAAAAAATAAAAATAAGAGAGCCACTTGCCTCCCACATTGGTTTGATCCCTTCCTTGAATAGGTGATAGTCACTGTGGCCCGACATTTCTGAAGGCCGAATCAAGTGGCTGTAGTGCCTCCAGAACTGCTCCACCTGGCATTTAACGAAACCAACAAAAGAGAACACGCCAGCTGAGGCGGTACTACTGAGAATTAAAATGCTGTGCACTGAAGTATGCTGCTAAAAAAAGAAAAAGCATCTAGATGAACTCTGAGGTGAGCTACTGGCTTGTAGTCAACCAGCACACCCTTTCCCCAGGATGGTCTCTATGATCTGTTGGCTTACCTCGGATAACACAACTAATTGCACCCTGATATCAACCGGTTGAGAGAAACACCCCACTAATGCGAATTTGATCAAGAAATTCTTCGATAGCACATTTTATATCTTATTCATATTACCATAGAGTTCACTAATACACTGCACTACAAAAGTTCTTGGTGCACAGGATATACAAACAAGTTAAATTTAACCAATACCAATATGGCTGCCACACATATGAAAGCTGCTGTGTATATTTCTATATTTACATAATTTAGTGAATCATTGCACTAAATTTGTTTATTCAAAGCTTACAAAGCCACTACTGCAAAATTTATCCATGCTTTTCTTCAACCTTGTTGCTCTGAAATGAAAATTTCCGTGGTCAGGTGTGCAATCTATTAACATACAACATGCTAATTGGTAATGGAAATTTCTGTGGTCAGATGTGCACTCTATTAGCATACAGCATACTAAATGGCTCTTTTCCATTGCTACAAATCTGACAGTGGTGTATCTCAGGGCAATTGAATGATGTTCAATAGCCAATTCAGAGGTGAAATCCAAGAATTTGTTCAGCCACATGAATGTTAACTAAACGTTTAAGATTCACTCTGAGACCCTGCAAGTTAGAGGCCCCTGAAGCAATTTTGATGGCTGTGAACAAATGCAAAGAGTGAGTAGGGTAGATCCACGTGATCACCAAGGGTCTAATTTAATTGCTCTGCATAAAGCGGGTAATGATTGAGTTTTTGAACATCTGCATCGCTACAGACTGCAGCCGTGCCACTCCCTTCATTTCCACCTGCCTCTGCCCATTCTACGTAGAATGGCTGAGTGATGTCACTCGGGCGATCAATCTGATTGGCTTCCCAAGGTCCCTGAGAATACTTCAAGCACGCAGCTGCAGTAAGCTCCAGTTTAATGTAGACTGTCTGCTGCAGCTATTGCCTGTACTTGTGCATTAGCTGTGCATGCAAAGAAAAGAGTGAGATAAAGAGTTTCATTCATAAAGCTAAGGCTCTGTGGTGGACTTGTGACTCTGCAAGGTAGGTTGGGGAAAAATGTGACAAAGGCTAGCTATGGTGCAGTGGTGACAGCTGTCGGTGGCACACAATGTGAATAGTACCAGTGGTTATCTTATTGTGCTGAAGGTGTGCACAGGGAGTAAACTGCAGCAAATGCACACTGTAGAAGACACAAGCGCTGCATGTAAACTTCAGATTAGGGCCAAACGAGAAAAACTATGTTGATCTGACACGGAAAGACACTCAATTCAACTTAACCGCAAGGAGACAGCGCTCGCGTCCCTGCATGAGGTTACACGCAAGGAGGTAGCACACAGCCATGCCCTATGGAATACAAGGCAATGGGAAGCACTGTGCCTTGAGAGGGAAGCAATGCTTAACCATTAGCAGCTTTTTTTAATATAGTGTGCCGACACAAAATTCTTGTGAGGAAAGATTCAGTGAGAGACACTCTTTATGCCTAAGCAGCATTCTTGCAGTGTGTCTACCAAGTTGACATTTCCAAATTCCCTGAGCTTTCCAGGTTTTCCCCGAGTGCCATTGCAAAATTCCCAGAGTGACACAGAACTTCATTTTATGTCAAGACGGGTTGACACTATGTCGCCCGATGCTGTCACTCCCTAGTAAGCATGTTAAAGAATAAGAAATGACTTAATCCAGTTTGAATAGTAAAGAGTAGTGTTTATTTTATTCAAAAAGCAAACAGAAGGGTGGGGTTAGTAGAATGCACAGCAAATAAAATATCTTTGAAATATATGGTAACACCCATTGCAAATTGAGTCGAACATTCTCTATATATGAATAAAAAGTAGATGCATAAAGCGAATATTTTTGAATATGAGCTATTTCTATCAACTGATAGTGTGAATGAATGCTCGCGCCACTGGGCTGACTCTAATTGCTGTCACTCTTGGACGACTGCGCTAACTTTTGCTGCGCGTTAACTAAGCTGGACGGTGTCAGCCGTGCTTGCAGGAGCCTCGAAGGAAAGAACTTCACTCGTTGGGATCCGTTTCGAGACAGGTTTATTTACAAAAGATAGATTGAAGAAAGGAGAAAGGAAAGAGAGAAGAAACACGAAGTCCACGTTCTCTGTTGGTCGCACTGATGCCTTTGTCCCTGTCGGAGGCGTCGGTGCCTCGCACTCAGTAGGCGGTTCGCCGAAAAGCCAGTGGAAAAGCTCAGTTTGCGGGTAGAGGTGCTGGCTTGGACGCGGTGCAGTGGGGCGCCCCTCGTCCGTTCGCTGGCTCCCTCTCTCTCTTGCGTCGTCGGTCCCCCAACCATGAGTGCAACAATGTATGGTGGTCGTTTGTGACTTTCAACAACCTCCCCCGCAATGAGCGCCGGCTCATTCCCAGCCACCATTGTTCGCACAGGCTGGCACCTCGCTGAGCTCGAGTGGGTACAAAGCTTGTATGGGTCCTAGCAGTTCGCTTTGGTTTGGGAGAAGGACCATGCAAGCGCGTATTCGGCCATCTCTTCCAGGAAAGGTCTCCAAAACACAACACATTTTCCACATCTGGCGTGGAGCCCGACCATCCCCGAGGAGAACTATGTCTCCCTCACCGATGCTTCTTCCTCTGAATGGCTTTGTGACATGCGCTGAGCAAAGCTGCAGTAGTTATTCGCGTCTCCACCGTTGCCAGAATGAGTCAACAAGCCCGGCGCGTTGCTTCCATTGGCGTTAGTGTCTCTGCTGACGATTTGACTTCAGTGGTTTCTCGGAAGGGAGGCAAGCTCGTTAGCCTGCGACCAACTAGAAAATGTGCTGGAGTCAAGGGCATAAGCTCCCCCGCATCCGAGGAGACGAAAGTCAACGGACGAGAATTTACGACAGCCTCTACTTGGGTTAGAACCGTGGAGAGGCTGTCGTGGTCAAGGCAGCTCCTTCCGAGCACTCTGCGAAGGGTGGCCTTCACGGTTCTCACCATTCTCTCCCAAAAGCCACCCCACCACGCTGCTCTCTCGACAATAAATTTCCAACTGATATTGATAATATTATAAGCCGCCACAGCGCCAAATGCAAGAGGGGCACCTCGCGGCTGCATTGAGATATTGCCGGCGCGCAAGGAGGAAGCGCGGAAACATGCACGCTTGCAGTCTCGCAGGGAGGCGCATGCGTACAGGCGTTGGTCTTGACACCAGAGTTGCCCCACTAGCAGGGGAGGAGAATCGTTTCGCCATGCGCTCGCGCACCCCGCAATATTTTGTGGGCGAGTGTACAGGATACACATCCTTTTTTGTAACTATGTTAAGGTTGTGGTAATCCACATAAAATCGTCATGAGCCATCAATTCTTTTCAACAAGACAACAGGTGATGTCTATGGACTACACGACAGCTGAATGATGTTCTTGGCTAGCATTTTGCGAACTTCTGCGTGAATTAGAGCACTGCACGGGCCATATTTTCAGGCCCGGGCCCGTGCTCGAAAGTACTATGCAGTGACCCGCCCAAGCCCAACTCAATAGTTTCAAACCTGACCTGTACCCCGCCCGAAAGATTTGGGCCGAGCCCGGCGCGGTTCGGCCCGTTAGCCCTTGTGTGTAAGTGAAGCATGGTCCAATTCTCGGTAATTGTGAAGATACCATCTGCGGAACAGGACATAAGCTAGAGATAGTTTTGACTGTGTCAGGACTTCGGCAGGCGTTGTTGCTGATAAATAAACAGGTAAAATGGAAAGAATACATATTCAATCCATTATACTCGTGCGTTAACATGCGATATGAAACCCTGTGCTACATGTGCCAAATAGTTGCATGGCAATATATATAAAAAGAATAGGGCACTTCTCATGTACACGATCACCAACAACTTAATCTAAATATCATATTTAAAAAAACCATTGCAACGTACAATGCTAGAACTGAAGCGAATAAACTTGGCTTGAAATTTATAGCTCTTTAATACATAAGTTGATGACCATGCAACGGTGACGCTCATATGGAACTACATTTGTCGTGCAACAAGCAATTTTTGTTGCTTTATTTCAATGGCGGTTGATTCCAATGGTTGACTTTTCAGGCATCAACTTTCAGGACTCTACCAGTTTTGTTTCAACGTGTAGAGTATTCAGTGCATTGCAAGTACGACATAGACTGAGTCCAGCAAGTTCAGATGTGATACCTCTCTTTTCACTCCTGGCAAACTGATGTAGGGCTAGCAAGAATACAAAGCAATGATCACGAAAGCTGACAATTTGACAGATTAAATTTTCTACCTAGTGTTAGACTTTGCAGATCTCATTCATTAGCGTTGCAATTTTCTGAACATACTGTCAAATGCACATCCATTTGCTGTGTATGCGGGCAAAAGCTTGCGAGAGTGAACGAGAAGGATGGTGGCTTGATGTGTGCCATCCTCCAGCATACCCAATGTTGAAGGCCACGTTATCAAAAGATAGCTAGAGCGGGAGCGGGGGGGAGGGCAAAGTGAGCGTGCACTAGGGGGAGGGAGAAAGAGGCAAGTGCATTTCTCCTCCTTGGCCGTACCACAAGCTGTGCATCGCTGTCCACGCTGCTGAGCCCACTCTGTAGATTCTGTGGGGAACTAGCAACACTGAATCCCACAATATGGGACTGCAAGGAGGACAAGCCTCCTTCTAACCTGATGGCCTCTTCCTCACCTAAAGCATGGGAGGCAGTGCTGTGCAGTTCTAGCCTGGACACCCAACTCCAAGCCATTGAACAAGCTGAAAAAGTCGCCATCAAACATAGATTGATGGCCATCTGGCCTGCCTGAAGAAGCTGCGCCTAATCACCCCACCTAATGTTGACGAAATTCCTACCTATAGTAAAAAGTTTTCAAAAGTCGCCAATAGCATACCCGGCCTATTGCGGGTCTGATGAAGACCCGGGCCTGACCTGAGCCCGAAGCTTCTTGGCCTGAGCCCAGCCTGGACCCGCAACAAAGATAGCTTACCTGACCTGAGCCCTGCCCGTGGGCCGGGCCCGAGCAGTGCTCTAGTGTGAATAACTTGACGCTCAGCCGGCGACACTGCCTGGATGATACGGGCAGCAATGAATAGGAGCAGTGTCGCCAGTATTTACGTGATGTTCAGCAGGTGTAGCTTGGGCTAAAGGAGGATTGCTAAAGTAAAAAATATCGTGGTATGAAAACAATGTGGTAGAGCTCATAAGCATGCCCAGACGGCAAGTTGGGAGCCATCATTTTCTGTAAGTTGGCGATGGCACAAGTTGACGACTGCGATAGTAAAGTAGGGTTGGTTGAATTGTTGTCTACTGCAATAGATGCTACTGAGTGATCCTCGAATGCCAGAGACATCCCGCGTGCCAGCACTTGTGTTGTCAAGGCAAAATTGACCACTGGCAGGTGGACACAATTCGCCGTAATAGATAAAACTGCATGAAGTACTGAGATGCGGTGTGTAAGGAGGACGTCTTGCATGGGTGCCGCGATGTAGTGACCGTCGGGCACTGGTGGGGATGACACAAAGTCAACATAAGTCTGTGCTGAAGGTGGCAAGCGAACGAAGTCTATGCAACTGCGTCAACTTAGAGGTGGTTCAGGCGGAAGGTACTGGCTGTACAGTTTATGAGAGCAGAATGTGCGGAGAGGAAGTCCAGGCCAAGAATGATTTTGTGGGGACAGTTGGCGATGACAGTGAAGAGAATGATAGTGGAGCAATTGGTAAAGGAGACTCGGGTGGCACACATATCAATTACAGGGGCTGTTCCGCCATCGGCGACACGGGGAACAGGCATTGTGGAGGGTGTTACTATGTTCTTCAGGGGGTTACAAAGGTGAGCGCTCATGACAGATAAATGTGTCTTAGCGTCTATTAGAGTGACGCAGAAACGTTATCGACTTGCACTTCAAGAAGGTTCATTTGAGCGGGTTCATATGACAGGTTCTTGTGAGTAGAGGATTTTGCGACATAGGGAGAAATGCACTATCACCTCAAGGTGCTGCATCGTCGTCTAGTTTTCAAGCTGGGAGCGTTCGTAGGGAGTCAGGGAATATGAGCGACGGGGATGGGTCGAGAGAGATTGTAGGCATTGGGGTGAAGACGACCATGTATAGAGGTGGCTCGGTGCAGGAGATTCAGTCGCGGCATTATCAAACTGTGCAGTATAGGGATGAGAAAGGCCACTTGGGTTAGAGTAGCCAGTATAAGTGGCCTGGGCCAGGGAAATCCTTAAAGGGTTAACAGCGCACACAGAGGGGGACAGAGTGAGGAACTACAGGACACAGCGCTGCAACAGTGGCAAGAAATGTGCCCGACTCGACAGCAATGAAAACAAATGGGCTTGTTGTCACCAGTGTGCCATTCACATGGGCCACGGAAACGTGGTACTAGTAAGATGTGGCCCAAGGTAGAATTGAAGAATCCGAGCGGGTGTTGAGGCAATGGGCGGAGCAGACAGAGCGAAGTCCCATGTTGGCGAACTCTTGGCGGACAACTGCCTGAATCAGGGAAACTGTTACTGCAGGCGAGTTGGAGGAGCTGGAGTCAAAAGCAGCCGGACATTCCTGGTAACATTCCTGGAGACGTGGAATCGGCGATGGGTAGAGTGAAAACAAAATACACTATACTGATGGGCGACTTCAATGCCAAGGTAGGCAAGAAGCAGGCTGGAGACAAGGCAGTGGGGGAATACGGCACAGGCACTAGGAATAGCAGGGGAGAGTTATTAGTAGAGTTTGTGGAACAGAATAATATGCGGATAATGAATACCTTCTTCCGCAAGCGGGATAGACGAAAGTGGACGTGGAGGAGCCCGAACGGCGAGACTAGAAATGAAATAGACTTCATACTCTGCGCTAACCCTGGCATCATACAAGATGTGGACGTGCTCAGCAAGGTGCGCTGCAGTGACCATAGGATGGTAAGAACTCGAATTAGCCTAGACCTGAGGAGGGAACGGAAGAAACTGGTACATAAGAAGCCGATCAATGAGTTAGCGGTAAGAGGGAAAATAGAGGAATTCCGGATCAAGCTACAGAACAGGTATTCGGCTTTAACTCGGGAAGAGGACCTTAGTGTTGAAGCAATGAACGACAATCTTGTGGGCATCATTAAGGAGTGTGCAATAGAAGTCGGTGATAACTCTGTTAGACAGGATACCAGTAAGCTATCGCAGGAGACGAAAGATCTCATCAAGAAACGCCAATGTATGAAAGCCTCTAACCCTACAGCTAGAATAGAACTGGCAGAACTTTCGAAGTTAATCAACAAGCTTAAGACAGCTGACATAAGGAAGTATAATATGGATAGAATTGAACATGCTCTCAGGGATGGAGGAAGCCTAAAAGCAGTGAAGAAGAAACTAGGAATTGGCAAGAATCAGATGTATGCGTTAAGAGACAAAGCCGGCAATGTCATTACTAATATGGATGAGATAGTTCAAGTGGCTGAGGAGTTCTATAGAGATTTATACAGTACCAATGGCACCCACGATGATAATGAAAGACAGAATAGTCTAGAGGAATTCGACATCCCACAGGTAACGCCGGAAGAAGTAAAGAAAGCCTTGGGAGCTATGCAAAAAGGGAAGACAGCTGGAGAGGATCAGGTAACAGCAGATTTGTTGAAGGATGGTGGGCAGATTGTTCTAGAGAAACTGGCCACCCTGTATACGCAATGCCCCATCACTTCGAGCGTACCGGAATCTTGGAAAAACGCTAACATAATCCTAATCCATAAGAAAGGGGACTCCAAAGACTTGAAAAATTATAGACCGATCAGCTTACTGTCCGTTGCCTACAAAGTATTTACTAAGGTAATTGCAAATAGAATCAGGAACACCTTAGACTTCCGTCAACCAAAGGACCAGGCAGGATTCCGTAAAGGCTACTCAACAATAGACCATATTCACACTATCAATCAGGTGATGGAAAAATGTGCGGAATATAACCAACCTTTATATATAGCTTTCATTGATTACGAGAAAGCGTTTGATTCAGTCGAAACCTCAGCAGTCATGGAGGCATTGCGAAATCACGGTGTAGACGAGCCGTATGTAAAAATGCTGAAAGATATCTATAGCGGCTCCACAGCCACCGTAGTCCTCCATAAAGAAAGCAACAAAATCCCAATAAAGAAAGGTGTCAGGCAGGGAGATATGATCTCTCCAATGCTATTCACAGCGTGTTTACAGGAGGTATTCAGAGACCTGGATTGGGGTGAATTGGGGATAAGAGTTAATGGAGAATACCTTAGTAACTTGAGATTCGCAGTTGATATTGCCTTGCTTAGTAACTCAGGGGACCAACGGCAATGCATGCTCACTGACCTGGAGAGGCAAAGCCAAAGGGTGGGTCTAAAAATTAATCTGCAGAAAACTAAAGTAATGTTTAACAGTCTCGGAAGAGAACAGCAGTTTACAATAGGTAGTGAGGCACTGGAAGTGGTGAGGGAATACATCTACTTAGGACAGGTAGTGACTGCGGATCCGGATCATGATAGTGAAATAATCAGAAGAATAAGAATGGGCTGGGGTGCGTTTGGCAGGCATTCTCATATCATGAACAGCAGGTTGCCATTATCGCTCAAGAGAAAAGTTTATAACAGCTGTGTCTTACCAGTACTCACGTACGGGGCAGAAACCTGGAGGCTTACGAAAAGGGTTCTACTTAAATTGAGGATGACGCAACAAGCTCTGGAAAGAAGAATGATAGGTGTAACGTTAATGGATAAGAAAAGAGCAGATTGGGTGAGGGAACAAACGCGAGTTAATGATATTGTGAAGAAGAAGACGCGCCTCGCGGCACAGACACATCGCCAACGCGCGGCTTGGCTCCGCTCGCGCTGTTCATTACTGTCGCCTTTTTTGGACAGTGCTTCAGGCTGTCTCGCCGTTCCCGGTCGCTGCGCTTTTGCCTTAGGAGCCGCCAATAAACCTCTTCTCAATTGGTGGAGGTGCTGGGACTCAAACCCCGTCGCTTGTAACCCTGGAGCTGCGATCAAGAACGCTATCGCCCGCCATGACAGACAGCTCATCCCAAACGGCGCCGACGCCACAGTCCGTCACTTGCACCGGCGTTGCACGACAACGCGACCCCAAGATCTTCAGCGGTGCAGACGACGAAGACGTAGAAGACTGGTTGGCGTCATATGAATGGGTGAGCGCGCACAACAAGTGGGATGATCCAGCGAAGTTAACCCACGTCATCTTTTATCTGGCTGGTGTTGCCCAACTCTGGTTTCACAACCACGAAAGTGACTTACCCACATGGTCAATCTTCAAGACAACCTTTACAGAAGTGTTCGGCCGACCCGCTGTTCGCAAACTGCGCGCTGAACAACGCTTGCGCGCCCGAGCACAGCAGACGGCAGAAACATTCACGAGCTACATTGAAGACGTTGTGGACCTGTGTAAATGAGTCAACGCGGCAATGCCCGAAGCTGAGCGAATTCACCATATACTGAAGGGCATCGATGACGGCGCTTTCCAGATGCTTCTAGACAGGAATCCGCGCACTGTGTCCGAAGTCGTCAGCCTATGCCAAAGTTATGATGAGTTACGGAAGCAACGCGCTTCGACTCGGCGTGCTCTGGGCTGCGACGACTTGGTGGCAAGCCTTGACAGCATGTACGACCCATGCTCATTACTTCAACGGGTCAAGGACTTCGTGCGTGAGGAAGTTGCCCGCCAACTTTCTTTAGTCCCCTTCACTCAGGAGCCCACCTCCCGTCTTCCAAACACGCTCCGCACTCTCATCTCCGAAGAGGTCGCTCAAGTTGTCCCTTCCGCACACCATCAGCCGCCTGCAGCCACGAATCTCAACTCTGCTCTGGCAGTGCAGCCTGTCACGACTCCTCCCACCTATGCGCAGCCAGTCCTGCCTGTGGCTGCGCCTCTTACGTACGCGCAGGCAGTACGCAGGCCTCCGCCTGCGTCTTTCGCGACCCATTCCCAACCGGTGCCACCGGAAGCCCATGCTGCATCTTGGACCGCACCGAGAGCTAATCCTTGGAGGACGCCTGATAATCGTCCCATCTGCTATTCTTGCTGCACTCCTGGACACGTCGCCCAATATTGCCGACGTCGGCCTCAAGCGTTCGGCGACGCCTCTCGGCCCTTCCAGTACGGCAGCCAGCCCTTTCGCCAATACGCCACTCCTTCCCACCAACCGTATGGTCGTGCTGACCTTCCAGAATTTCCCTCGAGTGCCATCGCCGATACCCTGACACCTGCCGAACGCGCCGACCTTCTTGATCTCCTGCACCACTTTAGAAGTTCATTCGACGTTTCACAACCTCACTTGGGTCGCACGTCGGAAGTGCAGCACTACATTGACACCGGTTCACATCAGCCGTTACGTCAACGACCCTACCGCGTCTCGGCCGAAGAGCGTCGTGTCATTACCACCCAAGTCGAAGATATGCTGCGCCGTGACGTTATTCAACCTTCGCACAGTCCCTGGGCATCGCCTGTCGTTCTCGTTCGCAAGAAGGACGGGTCTATTCGCTTTTGCGTCGACTACCGTCGGCTAAATAAGGTAACACGCAAAGACGCCTATCCTTTGCCGCGCATCGACGACGCCCTCGACAGTCTTCAGGGAGCAGAATTCTTCTCGTCCCTTGACTTGCGTTCGGGGTACTGGCAGGTACCGATGGCTGCAGCCGATCGCCAGAAAACCGCATTCATTACGCCTGACGGCTTATATGAATTTAACGTAATGCCGTTCGGGCTGTGTAACGCCCCTGCCACCTTTGAACGACTCATGGACAACACGCTGCGTGGCCTCAAGTGGTCCATATGTCTGTGTTACCTCGACGATGTCGTGGTTTTCTCGCCTGATTTTCCGACTCACCTGCTCCGCCTCAGACTTGTTTTGACCTGTCTAACGAACACTGGCCTCCAACTCAACCTCAAGAAGTGCCGCTTCGCCGCGCGAGAGCTCACCATTTTAGGCCACGTTGTGTCCAAGCGCGGCGTTCTACCCGATCCTGCAAAACTTCGAGCAGTCGCTGAGTTTCCGAAGCCTCAGACCATCAAAGAACTTCGGAGCTTTGTGGGCCTATGCTCATATTTCCGGCGCTTTGTTCGGAATTTCGCATCGATCATGGCGCCATTGACTCAGCTTCTGCGCGGTGACACCACCCTCTCCTCCTGGTCCCCTGCATGTGACTCCGCCTTCGCTACGCTGCGTCGTCTTCTCACCTCCCCACCTATTTTTCGCCATTTCGACCCGTCGGCTGCAACTGAGGTACACACAGATGCCAGCGGGGTCGGTCTCGGCGCCGTCCTCGCCCAACGAAAGCCAGGCTACCCCGAATACGTAGTCGCCTATGCGAGTCGCACGCTCACGAAACCTGAGGCCAATTACAGCGTGACCGAAAAAGAGTGCTTGGCCTTAGTATGGGCACTTGACAAGTTCCGACCATACCTGTACGGGTGCCCATTCGACTTGGTCACAGATCAGCACGCGCTTTGTTGGCTTGCCAACTTGAAAGATCCCACTGGCCGCCTAGCCCGTTGGGCATTACGCATCCAGGAGTACGATATTCGCGTCGTATACCGCAGTGGGCGAACACACTCCGACGCCGACGCCCTGTCTCGTTCACCTTTACCTCCAGACTCGGCCTGCGGAACAACTTCCGCACACTCCATCTCATCTCTCGACATGGACTCCTTTGCCACCGCACAACGTCGTGACCCGTGGATCGCTTCTCTTTTCGACTATCTTTCTGGATCATCGACCATCCCTGTATCCCGAACCCTCCGACGCCAAGCAGTTCATTTTGCCATTCGTGACCAGCTGCTCCACCGACGCAATTACTCTCCTGAAGGCCGTCGATGGCTTCTGGTGATTCCCCGCAGCTTAAGGTCGCAAATATTTGCCACTTTCCACAACGATCCACAGTGTGGCCACGCCGGAGTCTTCAAGACCTACGAACGAATTCGCCACCGCTACTACTGGCGCGGCATGTACAATTTTGTACAAAAGTTTGTTCGGTGCTGTCTTGACTGTCAACGCCGCAAATCGCCGCCTTTACGCCCGTCTGGTGCCTTGCAGACGCTCCCGTGCCCTGCCACACCCTTCGATCGCGTCGGCATCGACCTATACGGCCCGCTTCCTATGACGCCAAACGGCAATCGGTGGATCGTAGTTGCTGTTGACCACTTGACACGCTACGCCGAAACTGCTGCTTTACCAAGTGCTACGACACGGGATGTAGCCTTTTTCGTTCTACATCGCTTCGTGCTTCGACACGGCGCACCTCGAGAACTCCTCAGCGATCGAGGTTGCGCCTTCCTCTCCGAAGTCGTCAAAAGTTTGCTCTCGGAATGCCATATTATTTATCGGACAAGCACGGCATACCATCCCCAGACTAACGGACTCACAGAGCGATTTAACCGCACACTTGGTGACATGCTGTCGATGTACGTGGCATCTGATTATGGTAACCGGGACCGCATCCTTCCATTCATCACGTTCGCGTACAACACCGCGATCCAGGCCACTACGGGATTTTTACCTTTCTTCCTCCTGTATGGCCGCCAGCCTAAGCATACCATCGACACGCTCCTTCCATACCGTTCTGACGCCTCCGAGTGTCTACCTGTGTCCGACGTCGCCCGACAGGCCGATGAATGCCGCCAGCTAGCGCGCTCCTTTACGGCCGAGCAACAGCAGCGCCAGAAAGAAAACCGCACCGACACGCTTCCGAACACCACCTACGCTCCAGGCGTTCTTGTGTGGTTGTCTGTGCCTTTCCAGACTCCGGGGCTTTCCTCGAAACTCGTCCCAAAATTCGAAGGGCCTTACCGAGTCTTGGAGCAAACATCTCCGGTGAATTTTCTAATTGAGCCACTGTCACCACCTGAAGACTTGCGCCAGCGTGGACGTGACATTGTCCACGTCTCGCGTCTCAAGCCCCACCACGACCCTCTGCCTCCTGATTCTTAAGGCGCCAGGATGGCTCTTTTTGTCCGGGGGGAGATTGTGAAGAAGACGCGCCTCGCGGCACAGACACATTGCCAACGCGCGGCTCGGCTCCGCTCGCGCTGTTGATTACTGTCGCCTTTTTTGGACAGTGCTTCGGGCTGTCTCGCCGTTCCCGGTCGCTGCGCTTTTGCCTTAGGAGCCGCCAATAAACCTCTTCTCAATATCTTAGTTGAAATCAAGAAAATGAAATGGGCATGGGCAGGACACGTAATGAGGAGGGAAGATAACCGATGGTCATTAAGAGTTACAGAATGGATTCCAAGGGAAGGGAAGCGTAGCAGAGGGCGGCAGGAAGTTCGGTGGGCGGATGAGATTAGGAAGTTTGCAGGGACAACATGGCCACGATTAGTACATGACCGGAGTAGTTGGAGAAGTATGGGAGAGGCCTTTGCCCTGCAGTGGGCGTAACCAGGCTGATGATGATGATGAAGATGTGGCCCAAGGTAGAATTGATGAATCCGAGCGGGTGTTGAGGCAATGGGCGGAGCAGACAGAGCGAAGTCACATGTTGGCGAACTCTTGGCGGACAACTGCCTGAATCAGGGAAACTGTTACTGCAGGAGAGTTGGAGGAGCTGGAGTCGAAAGCAGCCGGACATTCCGGGTAACATCGCCAGTGTTGTTGGGACGAGGAGCGTCGGCACAGGAAGATGTCGCTGGGGTGTTTGATAGATAGGCAGACTGTTGGTCAATATGTTGGCTTTTCGAGAGTTCCATGTGGCGGTGCTCTTTGATAACTGCATCCGCCGTGGCCATGTTGAAGACAAGCAAGTTGAAGGCATCATCGGCGATACCTTTGAGAATGTGGGAAACCTTGCTGGCTCAGTCATGTGTGCGTCAAGTTTGCGGCATAGAGCCAAGGCGTCTCTAATGTGTGTGACGTAGGGCTCCATTCACGTCTGCACACAGCTGGATAAAACCTTCTTTGTGGCAAGTTGGCGACCGTAAGGATTGCCGAAGAAGTCTCGCAGCTTTTGTTTGAGTGCATCCGAACTGGTGAGCTCATCTTCGTGTGTCTGAAACCTAACTTGAGGTGTGCCATCGAGGTAATACCCCTGTTGCATGGGCACTTTAACGGCCGTTAATGGTGTATCCACACGACGGACGCCTCCGCGCAAATCTGTGCCGCGGACGCTTATTCCGCCGCCCGTCCGGCTGCGAAGCGCATCCAGACGACGGACGGACTGAGTAGACGACCGCGCCGGAAAATAAAGATGGCGGCTACGCCCGAAGCGACTGCCGTCCGCCTCGAACCTGTCAAGTCGTCGTCGTCCACTGTGTAGCCCGTAACTTTCAAACTGAGGATTGTATTTGGTTTAAATTTGTGTCCACAAGCTTCGACAGCAATGTATTCGTGATGAGTGGGCACCGTTTCCGAAAGCGATACTCAGATTCTCGGCGTGTAGGCTTAGAGTGGCTGTATTGGCTGAACATGGCCTCGAAGATGTTGCGGCGGCCCGGGCGGATCTCAGTGGCCGTAAGTTAATATAATTGCTTGTTTCTACTCACTCTAGATGGCGCCATCGGTGTAAGAAAGACTTTGTCATAGGTGTTTTCACTCTGAATGAAAATGGAGATCGAAAGGAAACGACGGTTGGCCGAAATGGCTGTTATTTTGTCCGAATTGGACACGAATGGTGTCAGCAGCGATGAAGTTGTTTCAGAAAGATCCCAAAGCTGCGCTTGTTGCCAGACTGTAGAGCATGCTAGGCTAAATCCGCAGCATTCGACCCCCAAAATCCGGATGCGAAAAATAGCTCGGCATTTTCCGTCCGTGGGGGTCGCGGACGACGCGCGGACGGCACAAATCCGTGACGCGTAGTCACGTGATGCGCAGTCCGTCGTGAAAAAGACGGATTTCGTCCGTCGTGTGGATCCACCATAAGGAACATGACAGTTGGCCTAAACGGCCGTTAGGCGGAGTTAGTCAGCAACGCGAGCGCCGTTGGAAACCCAATGGCAATTAACACCAATGGAACTTGCTGGTCTCCGTTGCGCCGCCGTTTCCGTCCGTTTTGTCATGAAATAATCAAGATAGCAGCCTCCAGCAGCAACGTGTCCTTGCTGCAGGCGAGCACGCCGGTGCAAGAACGCTTTGCCTGGACAGCGTCACTGACGCATTTACTTAACTTGTGGCAGGATCACCTTGCCGGGTCGCAGGATCGAATCCTGGCCACGGCGGCCGCATTGCGATGGAGGCGAAATGCGAAAACAGCCGTGTACGTAGATTTAGGTGCACGTTAAAGAACCCCAGGTGGTCAAAATTTCCGGAGTCCTCCACTACGGCATGCCTCATAATCAGCAAGTGGTTTTAGCATGTAAAACCCCATAATATATATATATATATCACCTTGCCGAACTGCAAGCTCAGAAAAACAATGTGCCCGTGTATGCAAGGATGACGGTGCTGTTCAACAGTCTGTACAGCGAGAGGGCGACGCGCTGGTGTAAGGGTATGCAAGCTCGCATGTTCGTATCCTCCCGTGCTAGTGAGGAACACGAGCTCACGATGTAGGCAAATGTGGAACGGGTCACACGAAAGTTGGCCTTGATATCTTGATCCGACAATGTCGGCACGTTGGTGTCGTACCAAGACGATGGTCTGGGAAACGTCCAAACACTCCTTTGCCTGGCAGACATACCACAGCGAGTGCACCGAGGCTGCGACATCGCCTCTCGGCAGCCTTCTGCTTCTTCTTGTATGACGCTTTCTTAATGCACACAGCTTGCAGTTCAGCCCTTTTTGCAGACAACAATGCCTCGTAGTGCGCAACCAGGAGAAGCAAATCGGGTGGATGATCACGGTTGCATTCATAAAGTGGCCGGCTAAGCACCATTCCATGGCTGTTCTCGGGTGCGCGTCACAAAGTCGGGCCACGTTCAACACTGCACCTGCTGAATCGCGTAGACGGTCACTCGCGGTACGAAAGAAAAAAGGAAATGCACAGTGGTGCTGTGGTTAGTGCAAGCGATCGAACGTGAAATGGGACGCTTCACCACGTTGAAGCCACAACAAACGCAGTTATTTTGCAACGCCATGGATCGGATTGAATCGGCTAAATGAGCTTCTCCGATACTTTCCCATACAACTCTTGCGAACAGTCAAATAAACACATTGTACAGCATGTAGCGCAGAAAATAATTAGAGAAACAAAATTTTTTTGAGTCGGTGAGGTAAAAAGTTCAGAAGTCACGTGATAAATCGTCGAAGTGGAAGTGAACAGACTGAACACGGAAAGTGCCGTGTGAGCGCAGCCAACACCATTCCGTTCCCACAGCCGTTACAGTATTCAACTGCCACTTGCGTTAACGGCCGTTGCAAGTGCCAGTCTAACAGGGGTATAAGACTACGTTGGCGAGTATTACAGTAGGGTCCCACTGGTTATTGGTGCTGACGTGTTCGTTCAGGCTGATCCAGTCCTCGGCGTATTACCCATCTTTTCTTGAGAATATGCCAGTATCACGGAGAGTGGAGAGTGTGATGTAGGTCGTCAGAGAGGCAGCAGGTGTCGGAGCCAGTTGAGTCGAGCTGTTGTCTCCAGGAGCCATGATGGAAGGCTTGACATACCGTCCACTGCGAAGCTCTGTGACGAGGACAGGGAACAACCACCTCCACCAAATATGTTACATGGGAGGATGGAGACGATAAGCTATACACAATTATATTTACAAAATGATTATGTTGCACTTGGCCAAAAGGCAACAGCCCATGCTAGCCTCCAATCGTCTTCACAGCACTGGCCTCTTCGTCATCGTAAATATTCGTTTGTAGAAATATCATAGAAATTTGTTGCTGTACTTTTCGTGCATAAACAAGAAGAAACATGAGGACCGATGTATTTTATATTCAGTCAAATAAATGCTACATAAAGACAACAGACACTGCGGCCCAAGAAAGAATAGACAAAATGAATTTCGTTTGTTTATCTGAAGGTATAGTAAATGTAGGGGAGAATAAATTTGCTTTTACCATCCCCTCAATTATCAAACAATGCTTTGCACGGTGTACAGTAGTGTTTTGAGTTTTTTTATTATTGCTGTTATTTCTGTTTTATGCAGGCACATGTCGTGGCCTTGGTAACTATATTTTGACTGCCTATTTAGATAACAGAATGACATTTCTTTCTTCTGATTATTCCTTCGACATTTGTTGCAGGCAGTTCTCATAAAATATTTGCTAAGGACTGAACCAACCCTAAATATGCAACAGATAGAGATTAGTCAATTAATATCACTATGAGAACTACCATGGAGCAATGTCAGGCTTTGAAGCGGGCCAATCCAGATACGCTATTCCCCAACTCTTGAATATCAGCAACAGTGTGGTTGCTATTAAACAGAGAGCCACACATGATGTACGATCACAAGGACTTACGGTATCAAAGGTACAGACTAGCTTGAGGTTCTGATCATAACGTTGGTTATTGGGTTTGTTCCCAGGGGCTCGCCTTGAAAACCAAAGCGAGTACGCAAACTGCAGCCTGTGTTCACCGCGTTCTTCGGGGGTTGTAGCCTGCGAAAACAAAGCAGTGTATTCTTGAATCTCGTGCCACTTAAGCACACAGCGTCGTTGCTAACCCTGCAGACATGAGTTAAGCAACTTGGCAGGACTTAGTGTACCGCAAGCAATAATATTTAACAAAGTTGCAAAGCTGTATTGAGGCATTCTCACAACTACCTGCTCTGACCAACCAACTCTACAAAAGCCACCATACCGTGGCTCATGGAAATATTTATTCTGTAGGAAGATGATTTACGTTGTCGAAAGAAATTTTACGCGCGAACTTCTTTGCTCGCCCCACAAGCAGCACAAGTAAAGACATAGAATGAAATGCGGAAAGTAAATAAATAGAGCGATTGTTATCGCCGACAGGATGTTAACGAGGCGCGGAGGTAACAAACTACACGAGCAACGGCAATGTTCAACAACAAAATCGCAACGGAATATGTTATTCAGTTCCGTGAAAATGCAGTTTACTTTAGACAGCGAATGTATCGCCAGTGCACGCTTACAAACACGTTGTAGTAGAAAACATACGGTCGAACTATCAGCGCTTACCGGCGCAGCCATAATCGGTCTTCGCCGACTCGCCTCCTCGTCGCCGCCTTGAGAATCGTCTTGCGCCAGCCTGCGAAAGAATAGCGCTGATGGTGCCAACTGTACAGGCTCGGAAAGTGCCATACTGGCGACACAGTGCACGCTGTTTAATGTCATTTGTAGTTCTATAAATTATGGAAAAGTGAAGCCACCGGTGTACAAGATTGACATAATGTTCGTTGCTACGTTTACGCGCTCCTTGAAAACGATCACAAGCAGGGTGAAATGGAAATTACAAAAGCCAAGCTGCATTGCATACATACATGTTGAGAGAAACCCTGCAAATATTAACAAACGATAATCACAGCACACGAGGAATGCAGCCTTTAGGCATGACTTACTTTGCGTGTAGTTGTTAACAGACTTCACAACAAGGGAACGTTACAAACTATAACAATAAAAAACAAGCATAGCGAAACTTTACATGCCACCTGAGCTGCTCATAGCAGCGCAAAAGGGTCAATATTGGACTTGTCTTGGATTGGCACGGCTTCGCTCATCAAAAAAATTGCAATTAATTATTAAGGGCTATTTTTGGCTTCGTGTATGTCTTCATATATGGCTTGGCTGGAGCAGTTTTGTTTCGTTTTGCATTGAGCATCGCGGCATTGCAGCGTGGAGAGAAGCGTCGAGCCGAATTCAACGTGATCGCGCTTTTATAATGCGTTTAGTACTCTGGACGTGAGCTGAATAATTAACACCATGGATCTAATTACGAAGTTGTGCTCTTTTGTCGCCAGTGTGCAAACATTGATCCACGGATGGCACGAAAATGGGATCCCAGGTGCGAGGATATGAAGAAAGAATTTTGAACTCAGAATCAGAGGTCATGCCGCCGGGCCGCTGAAAGAGTTTTTGCGC
Organism: Dermacentor andersoni; assembly: GCF_023375885.2. Lineage (NCBI taxonomy): Eukaryota > Metazoa > Arthropoda > Arachnida > Ixodida > Ixodidae > Dermacentor > Dermacentor andersoni. The sequence continues at coordinate 14,336,700 of NC_092815.1, forward strand.
TTCGACACTCCAGCATGCCGTCATCATCCGCTGCACGAAAGATCCAACGCGCCTTGGTTGCGATCAAGATTACGCTGAACCGGAAATCGTGAAGATGCGACGAAAAAAGTCCGTCGCACGGAGGCCTTTCAGGAGTGATTGTTCTATTTTGCATCTCTACTCGTCTCGCAAGCAATTTATGCACAAACTGTGATATGAGGTTGCTTGCTGTGACGGTGTGGGCATTCGTTTGCGTGACACTGCTGGGAGTTTTAGCGTACAGTATGCTGCTGTGGAGCCAGTATTGGAGGTGGGCTACTCCGCGCAACACCGGAGTGCGAGCGGCGGCACCACGAAGGCGGTCGCACTTGTCCAGAGGATACAGCAACGCTTCGATGGGTGGTGGTGTGCTACAGCCTCATAGAATGGCTCCATTGCCTAAGGACAAGCTTTTCGCCAAGGTTCTTGTTTGACGTGTTTTTATTACAGGAACATCACGCCAATATATAATTCCTCCTTCTCTTTTTTTCTTCTTTATTTATTTTTATCGCTCAGATGGCAGTTTAGTTCCTTGTCTTCATCGAAAGTGGTTAGTGAGTGAAAGAGCGAACATATGAGTGATAGTGAATGTATAGAGCGAGCGACTCAGCGGGAGAGTTTTTTACAGGCAGATTTAGTCCTGTGGAGAAATTGCGGCAACTGATCACGACTTCGTTTATGCTCTTGTCGCGTTGCTGCTTGTGGCTGTTACTATGGCCTTTTTTAGTAGTTATGTGTTGGTCGTTTCATTTCATTTTGATATAAATTTTGACATTGTTGTTTGCTCACGAAACACGCAAACAGAAAGTGAGGGCAAATCTTAGAAAAGGCCGCATGAGCGCCTCGTTTTAGCGACGCACAGGTATAATAATAATAATAATAATAATAGTAATAATAATAATAATAATAATAATAATAATAATAATAATAATAATAATAATAATAATAATTTATTCCACAAAGTTACTAAGAAAGCAGCGTACATATCAGGCCTGCCAAAGCCACGTAGGGCTTGAGCGGCAGTGCCTGGCAGGCAGCGTAACCAAACAGTTATTCATTTGACATACTTTTCACAAAAAAAGAAACGAGTAGTTCCCTGAGGCGACTAGTTGTCAATTTGCGTGAGTGCCTTTTTTTAACTTGTATTTGGTTTGAGCGCGCAAGACGGTTTGAGACGATTTGTTAAAACATACAGGAATATTAACATAGTAGTCTCGTATTCTCTTGCCGTATCCTGTACAACGCCTGGGTACGAGGTAAAGATTCTTAGGCCGCAAACAACGTGCGGGAACGTACCTGACCTTGAAATTACTTTCCCAGAAATGCTTTAGCTCAACAGTTTCCAGCAGTAGTCGATTAAAGTCCGGTATAAATACGATTTTGAAAACGTCACTTTTGTCATTAAGATTTAAATCATAGCTGATGTTCTTTAGAATAGAAGGGAGAATAGAGTTGACCCTAGTTTGCCAACGAATTGCGCAATGACCATAAACTTATGCCGTACCTTAATATACTATAACACAACGCATGTACAACTTTTCGAACAGAGAGGGGCATATAATATCTCAAACTGTATAGCACACAAGATACCGCACGAATTCGTTTGCGTACATAATCTAAGTTGGAGCTCCAGGAAAGATCACTGTCTAAGTACAAACCGAGCTATATTACAGAAGTCACATAATCTAAAGGTTTACACATACATAGGGAACACTTTGAATTGTGTAGCACGAACGGGTAATCAATGTCTAGTTTTTTCAGAGGATTGTGAAAAGAAATAAGTTTTGTCTTCGATGTATTAATATTGATTAAGTTAGCAGAAAACCAGTCCATAGCCTTAGTCGCCATTGCTTGTAAGGAAGTAATGGCATGCATAAAGTTTGTTGATTGAGCTATAATGACGGTATCATCTGCATACTGATACAATGCAACAGGCACCACATCAGCAAGGTCATTCACCTAAATATTATATAACAGTGGACTGAGTATAGACCCCTGGGAGACACCAGATTTTATTACAAAGAAATCGCTCTTAGCATGCCCTAGTGAAACCTGCTGGCGCCTGTGATGCAGAAAGTTTTCCAGGAGTGTCAGAAATGTGCCACGAAATCCTAATATTGAAAGCTTGGTTAACAGAATACCATGACTCACGCTATCGAAAGCTTTGCTGACGTCAAGGAGGACGGCACATACGATCTGATTACGTTCGAAAGACAAGTTCAACCCGTCAGAAAGATTTTAAAGAAGCGATTGGGTACCTTTTCCAGGAATGAAACCATAGTGGGAAGAGGATAAAATTCCGTGTTTATCCAAGAAACTTGTCATTGTCAGTAATAAATGTTTTTCCAATACTTGAGATAAGCAAGGCAACACAGAAATTGGGTGATAGATTTCTGTGCTATTATGTGCTCCTCCCTTATAAAGTGGAATTACTACAGCAGTTTACATATTTAATGGAACTGTACCACTGGAAATGATGTTGTTAAAAAGCGACAGAAACACATCCTTGATGATACCAAAGATGGCTCGCAGGTCATTTACATAAATTCCATTGATACCTGGTGATTTGTTACACTTTAGGCTAAAGATAAATGACCTAAGTTCGTCTTCGGCTACCAAAGGCAAAGGCGCGGACTCCAATGTACTGTTATGCAAAGTACACGACGATGGAAGCGGTGATGCATTACCCGACACTCGAGAGGATAAAGTATTAAAATCATTCGCAAGAGTACGGTCATCGGTACCGAAAGAAGTGAAATTACATTCGCGATTGCGGTGCTTGTTAGCCCCTGTAAGGTTATTTATTAATGACCACGTTTTTCTGGTGTCTGTTCGAGCGGATTTAAATTAATTCCATAAATGCATTCGCTTGGCACGACGAATAATCGCATTTGCCCTATTTCTGGCTTCCTTGAATTTTGACCGCATCGCTTCAGAGGCAGGATAACGTTTAATTTGCGCCCAAAGAAAGTCCTTTTCTTTTATTGCAGCCAGATTTCTGACGATCTATTCAACGATCTAAGATTTAACGTCGTAGCAGGGGAAAGAAGCAACGTACCAGCACGCACGTGCTGCAAGACACTCAGCGATTTTCGAAATGACAAGCGCTCTTCGCAAGATTTTTTTCTTACTTTAAAAAGGTTTTACGAGAAAGATTGCTTATCATGCAACATTAATGAGAAAAAATGCGAGTTGAGGGCAGCAAGTTGAGTTTATTTTTGCAATGTGGACCCAAGTTAGAAACCGTTTGTCTGGGAGGTACAGGTGTGTCAACACCTCAGCCACCGCACCCTCTCATGAGATTATCAGAGACCCTCAGTACGGAGTCCCGCTAGCTGCGTTCGTCACTGCCCATTTGGCGGGAGCACCGAGGGATCGTCGAAAAGCGTCCCGACGCGACGCAGCGTTCATCGCTTCCGTCTCGATGCAGGTGGAGGCGTACCGGGTGCAGCTGGAGCGCCAGCTGCGCCGCGCCCAGTGGGACAGCGTGCGTCCCGTGGGCGCCGGGGGCCGGCCGGCGTCGGACCGCTACGGGCTGCGGCCCAGCAGGCGCAAGCCGGCCCGCTTCGCGCCCGCCGACCAGCTGCTGGCCAGGGCCAGGGCTCTGCGCATGGGCATGCTGACCAGGTACTGGCAGCATCAGTGTCTATCGCCGCATCGGCCGAAAGAACTCGTTTTCAAAGCAACTGCTAAGGAAGGAAGTGTATATATATATATATATATATATATATATATATATATATATATATATATATATATATATATATATATATAGATATATGCGGGGTGTTTCAGCGAACACTTTCAAAATTTTTTATAGGTTGCCTGTGGCAGATAGCTAAATTCCAGCTCATGAGCCGGTCTACTCGAGGCGGTGGACACTACTTGCATAAAAAATTGAAATGCGAAATCGATAATTAACAAGAATTTACTAATTAACTTTCTAGCTAATTATCTTATGATCCATATTGCAATTTACAAATTTTAGGAGTAGACTTCGCAAGGCGGATCCACTTGGAACGAATTCTCAGGACGACACCAGTTTCTAGGTATAAATTCCCGAACTTTACGGAGAAATGCGCTGGCGTTCCAGTTACTTGTGTGTTTCAGTGCATAAAACGACGTTTTATTAACAAATTGACTGGAACGCCAATGAATTTCTCCGCAAAGTTCGGGAACTAGAATTGTGATATCTGCCACAGGCAACTTTTAAAGATTTTTTAAAAGTGTTCGCTGAAACACCCTGTATATATTGGCGCGTAAAATTTCATAATTTTGCACCACTGATGGCTGCTGGAAGTAACGTCTGTTGGTCGGTTCATTAGGAGGTAAACTGCGGAAAGCGGTCATATTAAATAGGGCTCGCGCGCACATTGACGTATGCGTCACCTAAAGCAGCCTTCGCGATCCGACGCGCTGATTTCTCTCGATGATGTAAGCATGGTGCGCGACGTGCCATGTGAGCCACAACACGCTGATCGCATTCGTGCTTTGCGTTGTTTGCGGTATTTTTACACAAGGACAACTTGTTTCATACTTGTGAGAAGAAACTGAACACGGGAAGGATGCCTCACGCTGTCTGAATGGCGCTTTGGCAGGTGGAGTTGTCGACGCGTGGGCGTGCCGCATGTGCGCCGTGACAATAAACGCCGACCGGTCTGGTCTGGGGCGTGTACGTCATGTTACACGCTGTGTGCTTTCGGCTTCCATCTCTCCATGATGTTGGTGATGGAAGACAGAGCTTCTGTCTCTCCAGTTCATCATCGTCGTCGTCATTTATAAAACCCTTAAAGTCACAAAGGACATTGCTAAGGGGAGGGGGGTTATGTATATGAAATATGAAATAAATGAGGGAAAGCAGGGGCAAGGCGGGAGATGGAAATTCAAGATGATGAGCAAAACGAGAACAAGGTGAAAGCGACAGCCAACGTTTCGACAAGTGGACTTGTCGTTTTTTGAAAAAGACAAGTCCACTTGTCGAAACGTTGGCTCCCGCCTTCACCTTGGCCTCGTTTTACTCATCGTTATGAAATAAACAAGTAATACAAGCACGAACGTCTACCGAAACCAAAGGGCGCCAATGGTAAAACAAGCGCTATTTATAAACGTACTTCGGAGATGCAAATTTTTATGGTGCGAACATGTATTGTTCGGCAGCACTGCAAAAATAGGTATGATCAAAGATAACAACTCGATCAGGTGTATATCTTATTATGCCACCGTATATAAAGGTCAGAGGAGGCGAGTCCGCACATAATACGATCTGTATATTGCCACACTATTGTAGATTGTCCATAACAGAAGAGCAGGGTGTTCGACTGAACCGTGATCTCCGCGACACCCCCCTGTAGGCATCTCGCAACCATCGTTCACATCTCATAAAATAAACTGATGTGATCGTAACAGCATGTACACACTGTTGGATTTATATACGAGGCTTAATGAAGTGACCCTGCACCAACCAGCTCAGGAGAAAGCCGTCTTGATATACAGCGCACTCTGTGAGTAAATGCTCGTTGTAATGAAGTCATCCGTAGAGAAAATGCACTCCATTGTAAGTGGTATTTCGCTAAAGGCGGAGAGGCTCAAAAAGAGCCATGGTAACGCGGTTTGCGCATTAAACCAGCGTGGGAGCTCGTGAAACGTTTCACCACCACCACCAACATAATAATAATAATAATAATAATAATAATAATAATAATAATAATAATAATAATAATAATAATAATAATAATAATAATAATAATAATAATAATAATAATAATAATAATAATAATCTTTTATGTCCACTGCAGGACGAAGGCTTCTCCCTGCGATCTCCAATTACCCGGCCCTGTCCTGCGCCAACCGATTCCAGCTAGCGCCTGTGAATTTCTTATGGTCCACCGGTCATCTAGCCTACGCATTACATAACCTGCCCAGCTCCATTTCTTTCTCTTAATGGCAATTAGAATACGGCTATCCCCGTTTGCTCTCTTGTTGTTGAGCTTCTTTGTCAGCCTCCAAGTGTCTGCCCCATTGTCAGCACCGGCAGAATGCATTGATTGTATACCTTTCTTTTTAATGATAATGGTAAGCTTCCAGTCAGCATTTGATATGTCTGCCGAATGATCTTGAACCCGTTTTTATTCTTCAGTAAGTTTCCTTCTCATGATCAGGGTCCCCTGTGAGTAATTGACCTAGGTAAACGTACTCCTTCACAGACTCTAGAGGCTGACTCTGAACTGAATTCTTGTTCCCTTGCCAGGATATTTAACATTGTCTTTGTCTTTTGCATATTAATCTTCAGCCCACCTCTTACACTCTCTCTGTTAAGGTCGTCAATCATTTGTTGTAACTCGTCTGCAGTGTTGCTGAATAGAACAATGTCACCGGCAAGTCCAAGGTTCCTCAGATATTAGCCGTTGATCCTTGCTCCTAAGCCTTCCCACTTTAGTAGATTGAATACTCCTTCAAGCACGCAGTGATTAGCGTTGGAGAGATTGTGTCTCCTTGTCTGACCCCTTTCTTTATAGGTATCTTACTACTTTTCTTGGGGTGAATTAAGGTAGCCGTGGAATCTCTGTAGATACTTTCCAATATATTTACCTAAGCGTCCTCGTACTCCTTGATTACGCAATGCCTCTATGACTGCTGGTATCTCTACTGAATCAAATCCCTTTTCGTAATCTGTGAATGCCACATAGAGAGGCTGATTGCACACTGCATATTTCTCGATTACCTGATTGATGACATGGATGGGATCCATTGTAGAGTATCCCTTCCTGAAACTTGCTTGTTCCCTTGGTTGACTTAAGTCCAGTGTTGCCCTTATGCTATTGGAGATTAACTTAGTGAATATTCTATATAATATTGGAAGTAAGCTAATGGGCCTATAATTTTTCAATTCTTTAACGTTTCCCTTTTTGTGTATTAGTATAATGCTGGCATTCTTCCAGTTCTCTGGGACATTTGAAGTCGATAGACAGTTCGTATAAAGGGCCGCTAGTTTTTCAAGTATTATGGCTCCGCCATCTTTGATTAAATCGACTGGTGGTCCATCTTCACCTGCCGCTTTTCCCCGTTTCGTGCCTTGCAAGGCCCTTCTAACTTCATCGCTAGCTATAGAAGGAGCCTGTGTATCCTGTTCATTACTACTTAGAATGGAAGTAGCGTGGCTTCTGTGGGTACTGTACAGGTCAGTGTAGAATTCTTCTGCTGCTTTTACTATGTCTTCGAGATTGCTCATGATATTACCCTGCCTATCTTTCAGTGCATACATCTTGGTTTGTCCGATGCCTAGTTTCCTTCTCACTGTTTACAGGCTGCGTCCATTTTTAGTGCCTCCTCACTCTTTCTCACCTTATAATTTCGCATATCCTTTATTTTCTCCTTGTTGATTAGTTTTCACAGTTCCGCGAATTCTATCTGGTCTCTTGAGTTGGACGGTTTCACTCTTTGTCGTTGACTTATTATGTCCTTTGTTACTTGGGAGAGCTTACCTACTGGTTGCCTTGGTGCCTTACCTCCCACTTCAATTGCTGCTTCGGAAGCCAGCCTAGTTACGATTTTAATCATTGCCTCTATGTAATCTTCATCTCTCTGTTCTAAGGCTGCTCATTTGTTTGCAAGTGCCAACCTGAATTGATCTGCTTTTACCCTTACTGCGTCTAGGTTGGCCTGTTTCTTCCTGATCAATTTTACTCGTTATCTTTTCAAACTGAGGTGAATTCTAGCACTCACTAACCTATGATGACTGCACCTTTACCCTACCTAACACCTCTAGCTCCTTTACTATGCTGGGATCGGCAGAAAGCATGAAATCAATTTCATTTCTTGTTTCACCATTAGGGCTTTTCCAGGTCCACCTTTTGTTGCTACGCTTCCTGAAGAAGGTGTTTATTGTTCGCAGCTTATTTCTTTCCGCGAATTTTACCATCTGTCCTCTAGTGCTTCTAGAATCAACGCCGTTGTTGCCAATTGCTTGTTCACCAGCCTTATTTTCCCCCACTTTTGCATTGAACTCGCCCATTACTACAGTACTGAGTTTGGACTTTTCTCATCGCTAATTCAACATCTTCATAAAACTGATCTACTTTCTCATCCTCGTGACTGGATGTTGGAGCGTAAGCTTGTACTATCTTTAATCTATACCTCTTATTAAGTTTGATTACGACTACAGCTACCCTCTCAATAATGCTGTAGAATTCGTCATTGTTGCCCGCTATGTCCTTATGGGTTACGAATCCTACTCCGAACTGCTTCTTATCTGGTAGTCCTCCATGGCAGAGGACGTGGCCATTTGTCAGCGCTGTATAAGCCTCAGCAGTTCTTCTAACCTCACTAAGGCCAATGATATCGCAAACAATGCCTGATAGTTCCTCAAAGAGTCCTGCTAGGCTAGCTTCACTCGAGAAGGTTCGGGTGTTAAACGTTGCAAGGGTCAGTTTGCATTGGCGGCCTGTCTAGGTCCAGAGATTCTTAACACCCTCTGCTGCGTTACAGGTCTGACCGCCGCCTTGGTCAGGTGTTCCGCAGCTGCTGGGGACTGAGGGCCATTGGGCAATTGAGGGAGTCATTTGGGGGGGGGGGGGCGGGGGAGCGGCCGAATACTGCACCAGGTAGGCCAATTCCTGTTCTGGTGAGGGAGTGTCTTGTTGAAGCATAGTGGGTCTTCCTAATTTGGTTGTACCTGGATTAGTACAGCCTCACTTGCTCTCGGTGTTTTTGCCAGTGTCAGGCGCCACTCCAAGCCTGGAGATGGAGATGGACGAGACGGAACTTATACTGAAGCGCCGCCCAAGGCTGAGGCACCGGGTGTGTGAATTAAGGGTGCATTGGCAGAGACTTTCGCTTGAAGGGAAAATCCTCAGTGGCGAGACGGGCCGCCAAACAATGGTTCTGAGCCGCGCGTAAATTAGGCGACCTTGGAAGCGGCCTTGCTCTATGCTTGGAAAGCGCTTATACGATGCCTCCTTTAAGCTACAGCGAATGCGTTTGCGATCAGTTAGGCATTGTTTGTACACCTTACGCGGGAAAGCTATTGACGCCCCTTTTGCCGCCGCACTTGCGATACTTGGAATTTAGCAGTTGCGAATACATGCTCGTGATCTACGGTAGTACAAACGGAAACACGCGAAAACGAACATACGTGCAAATGTAGAAGAAATAAACGGACGCAAACTACGACCTTTCTTGTTTGATAAAAATCTGTATGTTAACTTTGCAACTGCTGTCGCTTCGTTATTTTTTTCCTTATTGCTTACATAATACTTCAAACCTTCTCACCACTTCAGTATCACGTCAGTAACAGTTCCGTCTCGTTCGGAAAGACGTCTCCGATGCCTGAGGTAGGCAGACGAGACCGTAAGCAGTTTGGTATACCTCCTTCCCCACTCTTAAGCAAAATTAAACCTTTTGCCACACAACGATAATCGTCATCTGTCTTGTCCGCATTTCCGTTCTTTAACGCGGCGAGCCCGGTGCTTCGCAGTAACGAACGGCATGCGCGTTATCAGCATGACATAGCATTCCCAACAGGAAAGTAGCGGGCGCGTCGTTTTCAAGAAAGGAAACGCAAGCAAGGCAGATGACGATTATCGTTGTGTGGCAGATATACACCCCAAAGGACGTACTTTTGCCTAATGCTATCTTCGGCTGGTCGTTTCTGAGCACTCTGGAGCGCTCTCGCGAGCGGCGTTGTCTTCGACTGGCTGAAAGAGGGTGCGCGCCCTGCGTTCGGCTGGTTCTTCTCGATTGCTCTCCTCTATCTTGGAGCGCTCTGAGGCGCTCCGAGCCCTGTCGTTGGAGCAGTCATCGAGATTGAAACGTCATCGCAGCGCCGCGTCGCTGCTGTTGGCGACGGCCCACCGTAACCTTGGCAACCTAGGCCACTGCATGCTGGCGTCTCGACGAACGTTCGTCCAGCCGGCACGTCCTCCGGTTTTTTGGGCAGCGCCGGGAGCTTTGGATAGGCGAAACATCGGACGTTGGCAGTAGTCACGTGGTTTCGCATCAGCCATTTCCTCCTCCGAGAGCGAGTCGCACATTCGGCTTGCGCGCTTGTCCCCTACCTTTGAGCTCGGGAAACGACCGTTCTACCCGACTCTGCTTCGGGGCATACTCGCGACCAGTCGAAGATACCATAAGAGTGCATACACGCCTCGTGAATTCCCGGTGAGCGCTGAAAGTTTTCCTTTTTCTCATTTTCTTTTTTTTTTCGTACTACTTTAAGGGCTGTTCAAGTTTGTCGAAAATATATCGTGTACCTTGCCACGCTCATGGCCGCATGCGTACGGGAGACTCCGAAATCCCGTTGTTAGAACCATTGAGAAATACTATGTGGTGCTACCTGTCGCGATCAGCAAAACCTGTACACCGCGGATAATTCAAGCATGTTTTCAGGCATTTGAGATATACGAAATTGGCTTAGACTGACTCTAGTGACATGCCTTGCGCTGACTTCCTAGTGAACCACCCCCCCCCCCCCCCAAAAAAAAAAAAAAAAAAAAATTTCGTGTGAAACATTTATTGAAACAAATACTCTTAAGCAGCTGCCATTTGGTCTCACGGAGTAGCCGACACTGGGCAGAGTGACTTTCACAAAGCTCTCTGGATCTCCAGGTTTGTACGAAAAAGCACGAAGGGCCATCACGTGTGTATGCTCCATCTGCTGCAACGAACCGTCGTCGTCGGATTTTGCACTTCTACTATGCGGAGTGCACTTCGAACATGCGCACTTCGAATAATCCTGTTTAAAGTGCACGCGTTGTTGTTGGGACCACGAAACGCTTCGAGTAAAGTGATATTTAGAAGAAAGCGATTTTTTTTCCTAACGAGAAATTAGTGTACGTGGGCTGCAGCGAGATAGGTGGAGCGATGTTTCCATATACAAAGAGTGAAGTCATCCCAGTCTGACAAATGCGCACGTTGTAATCATAGCCTCCTGTAGAATAGCCCATGTTGTAACACACGCCGCCTCTGCAACTTGTTAATGCGCTTTGGTGCCTACTGTATTATGCGACAGAGTTTTCCGTAAGTTAAAGCACTAATGAGACCACGCCCGCATCTACTGCTCCCACGTGACGTCCACGGAGGCGCCAACGCAAGACGGCATTTTCCTTCCTTTTTTTTTTTGCTCCTACTAAACACACTATGTGCGGCTCGCATCGTGTTCACATTGCCTTCGCCGGGAGCAACCGAACCTGAGCGGCGCTAATCGTTCAAATGAATCAACGCACGTGTCATCTCGCGTCCCTGCTACAGAAAGCCGGTGTATTATACGAGGGCCCACGCCTCTCGCCTAGCTCATACGCACGTCACAGGAGTGCGCCCTCTTTTGAACTCAGTGAGCCCATATATGTTGCTTACCTCTTGCAGATAAACACTTGGGTATCGGTGTTTTGGCACCATCAGCCAAATTGATGTACTATTCGTAACAGATGCTCATTAGACAGTTCTAGCCGTGCGTTATTACTGTGCGGAAATAAACCCACCTTTTCATTCAGGTTCAAGGGAGCGGATTACCGTCTGACCATGCCCATGACAAAAACAGCACAAAAAGAAAGAACATATATGATCTGGGTATTTTTTCATAAATCAATTTGCAATATATCATCTTGCAATTTTGCATGAAAAAGCAATGACCAATCGCAATTATGAGTTTAGTATATTTACAGAAAGCGGCCGGTCAATGCAAAACCGATACGAACGAAAAGCTTTCAGACCGCGGTTGCAGTTTCTTTGCTCTTACGCGATCAAGTGCAGTGACCTTCTTGTGGTCGTGTTTTCACTCATTCACCGTTTCCTTGTACCTGACAGGGACACGGAGCCGTTTAAGCGGATGGGTTACAGCCAGTACTTCCCTCCTACGGACTTCTACGCGAATCAGTTCAACTCCTGCGCTCTGGTCTCCAGCGCGGGATCTATGCTCGGCTCCAAGCTTGGACCGGAGATTGGTGAGGATGAACCTTCATACCACAGGGCCCTTGTATGGCTATGACGCCCTGCTGTTGACTACAATATCTTTCGTAACCCATGGGTCGCCTTAACATTGGTTGCCTTAGGATGTTAAACCCCCAAAATCAGTTAAATATCGGGACTGGGATAGCCCTGGTTAAACCGTCGTGTTACTTAGGGTGAGTCATGCTTTAGCGTCGCCAGGAGTGTAGTCGATGTTTTGTTTCACAATATTTTGTTCCGCAACCTGTGGTTTGCAGGTGATATTGTCCAGTTCAGCAATGCTGGAGATCACTTGAAACAAAAGAGTGAGGATCTTTGCCGACAGTCTAATAATAGGTTCGAAGATTAAGGTACAGAAGATAAAGGTAACGTTTAACAGCCTGGCAAGAGAACTAGAATCCTTGATTGACAATCAGTCTCTAAGATCTGTGCAAGAGTACGTTTTTCTAGGCCACATAGCCACAGGGGACCCGGATAATGGGAAAGAAATTTACAAAATGGATTGCTGAGCGCATATGGCAGGCATTACCAAGTCATGGCCAGCAGCTTACTGGGCAGAATCTTGGATGCTGTCGATGAAGCTTGAGAAATTGAGGACCTGGCAACGAGCGAAGGAATGAGAAATGACAAATGGAAGACGGTTATGGACGACGGTTATGGATGACGGTTATGGAAGACGGTTAGGAAGACGGTTAGGAAGACGGTTATGTGGATCAGATAGCAAGCGATGAACGGTGGCCCATCAGAGTTGAAAGCGGGCGCCAAGGGAAGCGCAGTCGAGGACTAAGCGGTGTGATGAAATCAGGAGACATGCAAGTATGGGATGGTGTCAGCTGGCGCAAGGGTAAAGGCAATTGGAGCCCTCTGGGAGAGGCCTTCGTCCGGCTGGACGAAGGCCGCTGGCTAATCGCCTTCCACCGAAACGCTTCATGTATGAGACGTGCAATGCAGTCGAACAATGTCCAGACAAGATTGCCTGAATGTATATGACGCGGTTTCGATTCCGCCTAGCACCGGGAAAACTTTAGATGAATTTTTTTCTCAATGAACAGCGTCACATACCCAGTGACCCAAGCTGGTCCGGCGGTTGGTTTTGACAGCGCCGTTTTGAACCCGGCTCCGTCAGCACAGCAACCTGCAGATGCTCCATCCATTAAACCACGCACTGTATGCAGCGATCCAAGTTGGCGGGAAAACGGACGGAGACACAGATAGACACTTGCTAACGCTGGTTGACTGTGCTTATCGGTACCCGGACATAGTATTGCGAATTATACTACACTGTACTACAGCTGAACCCCAATTTTGCAAAGTCGTTGGAAAATGGTCAAACCTTTATAAAATAGGGAATTTCGTAAAATCGAAAAATACTAGAACATCAAGATTAAGCGACTAAACGAATAAATTATTTCTAGCGAAAAAGGCGGTTATTAGGGCGAAAGCCTTAGATGGCTCGTGGGTCGAAAAATGGACCGTCGTGCATTACGGCACCAAAATTCAAGCGCATGCACCAGTATTTCTATATCAATAATAATAAAAAAAGAGCTCGATTATCTCGGTTCGCGTCGAACCGACACCCTTCTAAATAACCAGTGTGGCCACAAAAGTGTCTGCATGTGGTTTTCCCGGTTTTGCTCCTTGCCGAGCAATGGACACGTGTCTTATGACGTTTTGCGGAGTATAAGTACGCCCGCAAGAACTAGAAATAAATTTGTTGTTGAAAGTTAGCGCTGTGTGTTTGTCTCATTTGCCTTTCCGTCACCCTCTCGTTCTGCCTGCACTACAAGAAAGTAGAAGGCGCCATATGTGCAGGCCCACGTGGCTATGTGCTACCCATGTGCAACCGCGCCAAGTAGTCCGACAGCGTTTGACAGTGCTTCCGGGTGCGACGGTTTCGCGTTTGCCCAGACACGGAAGGTAAAAGACGCAAATTAAGCGAACTTTTTACACTCAGTGGTGTGTTCTGTCTTATTTAACTGTTGCTAATAAGGTGTTTATGTTTTCCCATCCCAAGCCTAAACTACCGTGGATTAAAATTCGAGGATCTTTTCAGAAGCGCTCTCACTTGTGTGCGCTTTGCCTCCGTAACTTTCACTTCAGAGCCACGGAAAGTCGTCCACAGCTGTCCGCGAGTACACCCTCGTCGATGAAAGTGTTAAAAAAATCATTCAGTGAATCTGCGTATGTGTCTTAATGGTCTTCATAGACTTGCCACGACTGTTATAACGTGTCTTAACCACGCATAACCAGTGGTGATATCCAGGCGACCGAAGAAGAGAACAAGTAATGAGAAAAGCATCTAAAGAAAACACAAGTAATAGAAAGTAACAACGCATTCGAATAACAACGTAATTTAATGAATGTCTCGTGAGCGCGCAGGCTTTCGCACTCATCCTCTATATGCTAAAGTGACCATCTACTTTTTGGCTTGCCTACGGTTTTTCAGTAAGGATGTCACGCAGTTCTCGTAGCTCGCGAGAGCGATGAGAGCTTGTTCCCTTCCTTCCTGAGATCCAGAAAATCGCCCGGGGAGGTCGACGGCGTCCATGACCTGTCGGCACACGGTAAACGTTTGCGCCCGTGTGGTGATATCCTGACATTTGTTCTGCGTCGGCAACAAGGAAATTAAATTATCGGGTTTTACGCGCCAAAAGCACTTCTTGATTATGAGGCACGCCGCAGTGGAGGGCCCCGGAAATTTGGACCACCTGGGGTTCCTTAACGTGCACCTAAATCTAAGTACACGGGTGTTTTCGCATTTCGCCAGGCGGCCGCCGTGGCCGGGATTCGATCCCGCGACCTCCTGCTCAGCAGCCCAACACCATAGCCACTGAGCAACCACGGTGGGTGTGTCGGCAACAAGCTCCACAAGGTGCATCGTCACCTAAATTTTCTGTTGTGTCCATGTCAGCACCGGCATAAGTGCTCATGTAGTCGGCGGAGGTCACGCATGGCGGGATAGCGTGAAGCTGGCTGAGATGTTCCTAGGAACTGGAAGCCGACTGTTCGACCAGCTACCTGCTCGGGGCTCGCATTGTCGAGGTACCTAGCTTCTTCGTGGATGATTCCGAAACCAGCATGCTTGAAACGACTGATGATTATGGACTGCTTTATTTCACTCCAGGCTGCGGCAACCATCTCGATCGACATAACAACGTCGATCTTCGTTTTTCTGCTCATCTCCAAGTTCAATGTTTAGTTGTTTTCCTGTCTCCTTCCTTCGGGCTGACTTCGTAGAATCGAGAGCGACAGTTAACTTTTTTTTTTCGCAAGCTCGAATTGGTGAACACGTTATACCCAATGGAAAACATTTGGGGAACTTGAATTTCTTCGTGAAATAGAAATTTGCAAAATCGTGGTTCAGCTGTATAGGTAGGCAGACAGACAGACACTAGAAAGTGCGTTAAGTATCCCAAGAAAGCTAATCGCAACAGTGGTGTTCACAACTGGTTACATTTTAGCTATCTCAGTGTACTTCTATGCCTGCTTCTTGCAAGAGCCCGGGAGTGGCTTACGCAGTTAAGAGCAATGGATGGTGTGCTGACAACGCTTGGAGACGCGTCAGCTGGCGTTCGGGTGCGCACGCAAGCGCTTCATTCACGCGTGTGTCGCGCATGTTCGCCTGCCCCGCAGACGGGCACGAGACCGTGCTGCGCTTCAACGACGCGCCCACGGCGGGCTTCGAGGCCGACGTGGGGGCGCGCACCACGGTGCGGCTGCTCAACTCGCAAGTGCTGGCGCGCCCCGAGTTCGACTTCTTCAACTCGGCTCTGTACCGGAACGTGACCCTGGTCGCCTGGGACCCGTCGCGCGACCGTCAGCCCCTCGACAAGGCGAGTGCACCGAGTAGCCTCGCGCTATCACGCGCGGGCTCAGCTCGGCGCGGTGTCTGCACGCGCCTAGCTCCCCAAGGCTTCTCCGCACATACACAGAAAAAAGCCTACGAGAGGAGAAGCCGTCTGTCGTTTTGCAGGTGCACTGGAAGAATAAGGCCACTATTGACGCATAAGCGCGAACATCAAATCGGGAGCGGCAAGCGTGGTTGTGAACTAACTGTATATAGGTAACTTGGTTTCTAGCCACGCTGTAACTGACTGACTTCGCACTGTTGTTGTAGATTTGATATTCGGCCCCAATACTCCCTAATACTCCTTACATATTTGCCTGCTCTGCCTAAAAGGAATACTGATGACCAATTAACATCTAATCAACCTGGTAGAGTATCTCAACCGCCCGTGAAAGTATTCTTTCACAACCGTATTTTTGTTCATTTTGCGAAAAATTTTTGATTATTACACATAAGAAAATCAGGGACAAATCTCTTTCTGTTGAACTTTGAGTCCGAAACTCATCGCATTGGAAACCGCTGACGTAACGTCACCGATGAGAGGCGGGATTACGAAACCTACCCCTTTCAGTAAAAGCGGCCGTATTGCAATTGCAAAAGCGCACTTTGCTAATAAAGCTTGACTCAGTACTCTAGTTTTTCTTTAAAGGCCAACTACAACGAAATTTTACTTTGTTTTGGTTAAAATGGTTATGATGTCACTAGATGTGTGTGCTAATATCATACGCGAGAACGAGAAACTACTGATTCCAAACTTCAAAGCCGCCAATGACCTGGCAATACTGGAACATCTGGAGCAGTCATATTATTCATTTTTGGAGTTGTGCAGATCATCTGGTACTACTGAAGAACTATGGAAATTTTTCCATGATATGACAACATTTTGCATACAACATTTCATTCCTGAACGTTCTAAACGTGTAGGAAAAAGAAACCCCTGGGTAACTCGGGAAATAATACACACAAAAAGAAAACTTAGACGTATGCGAAAGGCTTGCACCCTCCGTCCTAGTATCGAACAGAAACATGACATTCATCTTTTAGGTAAAAAGCTCCGGCATAACCTGAAGACGTCTAAAGATAACTTTTATAACTCAACACTGAAACGATTTCTCAAAGAAGCCCCAGATAAGTTTTGCAGGTACTTGAATCCAACGGCTAAGTCGTGTAGCATGCCCACAGACAAAAGTAGCCAGGCCCAAGCGGAGGCATTTAACTCCTTCTTTTCCTCAGTTTTTACCATCGATGACGGTATTTTGCCTACCATCAATGATTATGCAGACTTCCTATTCAGAATATCAAGATTACAGAAGAGGGCGTTTTCAATCTCTTACTTCACGTTAATATAAAGAAAAGTCCCGGTCCTGACGAAATCCTCAATGAATTCCTTTATAGATATGCCGAATCGACATCCAAGTTTTCAACACTAATTTTTCAATCATCCATTTCCAGTGGCTCGTTTCCCACTGCCTGGAAGTGCGCAAAAATTGTGCCCATACATAAAGGTGGCCCAACCTCTGGCACTAGCAACTACCGACCGATATCGCTCACGAGCGCCTGTTCTAAAATGCTAGAACACATTGTGTCAAAGCATCTGCTCACCTATTTAGATGAACATAAATTACTTTTTCCAGGTCAACATGGCTTTCGCAAAGGTTTGTCCACCGTCACTCAGCTTATTGAGCTTGTGCATGACCTTTCCAGCACAATTAATGCCAGCGGCCAAACTGATATAATATTCTTAGACTTTGCAAAGGCCTTCGACAAGGTGTCCCACAAAAAGCTTTTACTTAAAATCAGTGTTACTTTCAAAAATTCTTCCCTTGCGCGGTGGTTCACTTCCTACCTTGAACATAGAGAACAATATGTTCAATTGGGACATCAGCAATCTAGTTTATCTCCCGTGGTATCTGGGGTACCCCAGGGTAGTGTCTTAGGGCCCCTTTTATTCTTAGTTTTTATAAATGATCTGCCAAATGACATCACTACCCAAATAAGAATGTTTGCCGACGACTGCATATTGTACAAGAGAATAGAGTCACCAGGTGATCAGGCCGACCTTAAGCTTAACTTACAGAAAATTAAGGACTGGTGTGATCGGTGGCAAATGCAGCTTAACCCAACTAAATCGGTTTTTATGTCCATCTCTAGAAAAAAGAATATCTTAAATTTGTCATACAGTATCAACGGTCATGAGCTTGCTCGAGTTAAACAACATAAATACCTAGGTCTTATATTTACACCCGACTTGCGTTGGAATCTTCATGTATATGAGCTTTGTGCAAAAGCTAACAAAGTATTGTGGGGGCTGAGACGTAACTTGCGCTGTGCCTCCCCTGAAATTAAAATTATAGCTTACAAAACCTTGCTAAGGCCTATAATTGAATACGCAAAAATAGTATGGGATCCCTACACCCAAAGTAACTGTCTAAAACTAGAGAAGGTCCAGCGCCTTACTTCTAGGTTTATATTTAATAAATACCGCCATTTTCACTCTCGGACTGAATTGTGTAAACTTGCAAAGCTTCCACCTCTGCAAAAACGTACGGAGTATGAAAGGCTTAAATTCCTGTTCTGAGTAATTCATAACCATGTCAAAATAAGATACGACGAGTACTTCCAGATCAAGACACAGGAAACATCACGGCACAGACACAGTATGTATATACCTCCTCCCACAGTGCACAATGACTGCTTCAGGTATAGTTTTTTTCCCAGGGCAATTCAGCAGTGGAACTCTTTGCCTGACTCAATTGTTCAAATAAAATCAGTTAATGCATTCTTGGAAGCAATACATTGTCTTATGTACCCTGATACACCCTGATGTTCTGTAGTAATATTGTGACATAATAAGTCAAAATGTGCTCTGTATTTATATTGTTAATGTGTGTCATATCAGCAGTGCTACTTCATTTTTAAAATTTTTTAGTGCATTGTTCAATCGCACTAATGCACTTATCTGTTTATGTATGTTACATCCATTCCTGTAATAGCCCGTCATGGGCTGACAGTATGAATAAATAAATAATAAAAATAAATTTGTAATGAATTATAGGCGGAACATAAGATATTTACACAGGCTGCTTCACATGCTATACGCTCCCTGAAACTAGGCTGCCTACGTGGCCCATAAGTTCGTTGCAGTTGGCCTTTAATTACCTTTCGTTCAAGATAAAATATGTGTGCTACCGGTGCAAAGTGCGGTGCCGCTCGCAGTGGGTGGAGCATCCCGAGTTCGACCTGTTCCCGGCGTACTGGCTGCGTCGCGAGGTGCTTCCGGACGAGCCTTTCTACCTGCTGCACCCGGACTCGGTCTGGGAAGCCTGGCACTTCCTGGACAACGAGAACCCGGGGCCCGTGCTCAGGAACCCGCCGTCCAGCGGATTCCTCGGTGCGAACGCCTCGTCCACCCACGGCGAGAGCGCGGCTCGCTTATCGGTCACTTTTATTTCTCGAATTTGCCCAAAGGCATGAATACGCACAAATCTAGGCCGGCAATATATGTCAGTATAGGGCTCAGCGGTGAGAACCAGTGCCACGGATCGTAATCCGGTAGGCTCGTGGCATGTAGGCCCACTGTTTGCAGGTAGAGGCGCCTGCTCTGGCTGACGCCAGGGCAGGTCTACAAGAGATGCTTGGCGGCAGCTGTGCACAGGTTGTCCCACCTGACTTGAGCCAAAGTTTTAAATTTGAAGCGCACTCCGGACGCGAGTTTAACCGAATGCATAATGTTGGCACTGGCCTAGAGTTCCTCAGGCTATTTTTTATTTTCCCTTTAACTAACCGATTAGTTACGTTTAATTAATCAACTTCTGAAGTATTGGCTGCAGACTCGAAGTGCGATACGCAAAGTTGTAGAGCACCTTGGGAAACCTCTCAATAAATTGTTTCCAACACGATATATCTCACGTGGTTCTTTTTTCCGCGTTTCAAAGAAAGCCCTCGAAATATGAAAAAAAAAAAAGAATGCCACGTGACGGGGCGATTGCGCGCTGTTATTGTGCTGCTCTCAAGCGTGCGATGGATGAACAAGGTCGGCTGCAGAGAGACTGGCCCGTGACAGGACGTTATGTCTGGTGGAGGTATCTGGACATGCGGCTTTTATCGCATGACGGCGCAATGCGTGCTGCTGGCCGAGCAGTGCCGAAGCGATAAAGCGTCTAAGGAGACGAAAGAAAACAAGAACATAGCTTTATTTTTTGATGCTCGAAATGGGCAAGAGCTGGCAGCCTGCCGACGGAGTGTAATGGGGTTGGGTGGGGAAGCAGCGTTACGGCCGGAATGATTTTCCAGTGACCTTCAATCCAAAAAGCGCCTTTTGATTATAATGCGTCTTCGAAGAGGTCACTATCTGCTGCAATGCACATTTGGCATCTCATAGGCACATTTTCCAAGGCGTTCTTGATCATGGTATCAGGGATGGAGTTGCAGACTTGTCTTATTTTTTTCTTTTAGGTTTTCTGATGTTGCTATTGGTGTCCGGTATACTTTATCCTTGACGTAGCCCCAGAGAAAGAAATCGAGGGGAGCTAAACCTGGCGACCGTGCCGGCCAAGCAATGGGCCCATGTTGTCCAATCCACTGCTGCGGGAATGCAGCCATTTGTAAGCTTTGCTGCTGTCGTGCGCGGCAGCGCAATCATGCTGATACCAAATATCCGTGATCCTAGCCAATGGAACTTCGCAACGAAAATCCTCAAGCGCCCCATCAAGGATGTCGTTGACGTATCTTTCGCCTGTTAAGCGTGTTATAAAAAAACACGAGGCCAATGATAGTGCCACCGTAAATTCCGCATCACACATTAACCGACCACTGATATATTGGTGATGTGTCTTCAAAACCCAGTGAGGGTTTTCGTCGCTTCAATAGTGAGCGTTGTGGATGTTCACTTGGGCATTACGTGAGAAGGTAGCTTCATCGGTCCACAGAATTTTGTTGACAAAGCCTGGGTCGTCTTCCGTCTTGATTATAATCCAGTTTGCAAAGCCATTTCGATTTTAGAAATCGCGGGGCTCCAACTCATGGTGCAGCTGCACGTGGTACGGATGACGTTGCCTCTTCTTAAACGCTGTCCACACTGAAGACTTGACACTCCAGCTTCAGCACCCACACTACGAACACTTGCACGTGGGTCTGAAGAAAGCTTTGACAGAATATCTGTCTCCACGTCCTCGCCCAGGACTGAAGATTTATGTCGTTTTTTCGTAAAAGTCCCAGTGTGTCTCAGCGTTTCATATGCACGCACAATTGTCATTGAGCTCGGACGCGTACCTGGATGCCAGCGTTGAAATAGCTCAACGGCGCGCCTTCTATGTCCGCTAGACGTACCTAGAGGCAAAGCCATATCCGCTCTTTCCTCATTGGAGTAAGCCATATCTGCTGCTCAACGTTGGTCACAGCCAAATAGCGCTGCTGTGGCGAACACACAGGGATACGGGCGCCTGAAGAGCACTGGGGCCGAATCTTATAACGGTTCGCTTGGCCTCACCTGATTGGCCAAAATTTTGGTTACGTCACAGATCGTCAGAGGCAGCGGGATGGTATCGCAATCTATGAATACGTCACACATCTGTCAATTATCTTCAAAGCGAACCGGTCGTAGGAACCGGCGAAGGGGTAGACCGCTTTGGGTTCCGTTGGTGTGGCTTGGCTGTTGGCTTGCTACCCTAGCCGCGCGCGCCGGTCGCGCGACCCCGGAGACACGCGGGCGTCGCGCGCGCGTGCGTTGGTTGCATCGGAGGATATTGCCTTCGTCGTCTGCTTGGCGTTGCTCTCTCGATGTCGACCACGGCCGGAAGTGCTATACGCGTTCGAAGAAGTGACGGATAGTGAGTTGCACCTCCCTTGCCGGCTTTCTAAGTAGACCTTTTGCAGGCTACGCTATCAAATGGAGGAGGCTCGGGTGCAAGCTTACCAGTGGTCATTCCACGCAGAAGAAGGAATATTGCGCGCTGAGGTTCATCGCCACCGGCCTGCAGCTCCCAGAGGTCGGTCGGAAGCGAAGCATTTATCGGAATGGCCTAGATCTCTGCTGCCGACACTGTCCACAAAGTTGCTCTCGCAATTACTGTGTTGGCCGGTAGAAAGGCTGGGTCAGCTTTCCCGTGGCCCCCGCTTCAAAGCCAATGCCAAGGAGATATTTGCATGGCGAGATCGAATTTCCAGTGCTATCGCCAGCGTGAATAGCTCTTAGATCGCCGTTCAGCAATCAGAAGGGTTCAACCTAGGCTGGTTCAACGCTTCCTTCATTCGGCTGATAAAACTATACATTCAGGACGGGAAGATATTGTGGCGATCTCCTTACTTGGCTGCCCTTCTTTCTCTAGTTCGGGAGTGCCACACTTTGTTCTTCAATTTCACGGCACAGCGCGCACCGTCAGTACCACACTCTTCGATTTTACTTCGTGCAGGCAATGCAGGGCCCGTATATCGTAATGTTCGATTTCAAGTTCCATTGCTTCTATCACGCGACGCGCCGTGGGGCAGATCGTAGGGGTAGCGGCAGCGCGGCGGCGAGCCAATCATGTCCGAGCCGATGACGAAGGGTGAAAAAAGAAGGAAAATTTATATAGTCGGCTAGTAAAGTTGTCCCTAAGAACCAGTTCACGGTTTTGTCGCGCTCGCTACTTAAGTGCTGGCAGTGCGTTCCTGTTGCGTGCATCGTGCGAGCTCCTGGTAGCAGACGACATGTGGCGCTGCGCTCTGCCAACTCATTTACGCTAGCGATACCGCCTGTCGGCTGAGAATGAAAAAGAATGACATTAATAAATTACTTCTTGCGTAAATTACGTCTCGCGTACTGCATTGCGTAAACGCCCGCCACTGCACGTTTGTACTTCAGAACTTGGCGTATAATACTTAATTTATATTTTACATTTATTTAGCAAGCTGAAACATTCTGCAATTCCTCGATTAGCGCGTCATATAATGACGTACACTTCAGAGGTGGCACCCTCTCATCTATTGGTCGCGTCCTCCCCTTCTTCCACCACCGGCTAGGGAGTGGCACATCTAGTGACGTAAGTGGCGAAGCAAACGGTTCGTATTCCGAACCGTTATAAGTTTCGGCCCCTGGATATATTGCAGTTCGCTGGGATTGGTTCAAACGAGGTACATAAGGTACGATCTACATCCGGTAAACCGGAACAGCCTGCGGGCGCACTCTCTCAGGCACTGACGCGCCAGCCACGGTGTACAAGTGTGAACCTAGATGCGGCCACCCGATACTGCGACCACGAAGCCATGCGCAAGTGCGTGGTCCGAGATCAAAAAAGAACGTCTGGTAGACAGTAAGTGCGAGAAGGATAGCAGACGGAGCCAGTGCGAAAAGAGTCATCGTCTGAAGAAGACATGCGTAATCTTCCTTGAATATAGCCGTCTTTTTTTTTTGTTTTACTATTAGTTAGTTTTATCCCCGTGCGATTTATCCATTGTTATTCGAGCCCTAAGGTTTAAAGTTGTAGCATCATCGTTCAATGTTAAACTAGTACAAGGTCATTTGTGCACAAAGGCAAAATTGTAGCAGCCGTCATCGCCTTCCATCATTCCTACGCGCTGTTAGGATTGGGGGCTCAATCCCATCGCTCGTAACCCGTTGTCAAGATTGGAGTCCGGCATGAATTAGAAGGTAGCTGGCCCATGCCGTCGTCCAGCTTATCCACGCTGAGGACGTTGATGAAGGGAAGGAATGCTTCTCACCGAGAACGAGGAATATGGGTTTATTTACAGTATCTACATCTGTCTAGCATGACTGCGAGAGAGAGAGTACCTCAGTCTAACATGACTGCTTGAGAAAGTACATCAGTCTAACATGACTGCTAGAGAAAGTGCATCAGTCTAACATGACTGCTTTAGAAAGTGTACTGAGCATCCGCACAACAGCGGTTTATAAACACTCGGTCCCCCCCCCCCCCCCCTCGATCCCAAGGTGACGGAAACGTTCGTCCAATCATCGTAAACAAGCCGCCTCTCTGCGGGACGGCTTACACATACACACTTCCGCACAGGTTCACGGTCCCGAGCCGACGTCAGACAAAGCTCGTAGAACTCGGGGCTTGTGTCAGGAAAGGTGCCTTTTATTCCCCGAGCTGACCCCCGCAGCGCGGCCGGGTGCCCATTGTCTTGCGTCTTGGACGGTGCGTGGGAAGGAGCCTCGAACTACGTTCCCGCGAGCACTCCCCCGCTCGCGGCAGACCAGGGCGGCGGTGGCGGCTCAGTAACAATAGTTGGTTCACCGATCGCATTCAGTCACAACGGCGACGAGGCTAGAGCGTAACGGTGGCGTTCCAAGAGAAGTTGCCGCCGCTGTCGCAACTGGCTGGCAAAACTTGCACCTCAGCTGGGCCGTTCTTAACAGCGCTTCGACCTTTCCTTCTTTCAAGCAGAATCAAAATGCTGCCTTCGCCTTTTCTTTTGCATGACTTTAGACGCTTAATCGCTTCGGCAACGCTCGGCCAGCAGCATGCAGTTGCACCGTCATGCGACAAAAGCCGCATGCCCAGATACCTACACCAGGCACGCAACCTTGTCGCGGGCCAGTCTCGCTGCAGCCGACCTTGTTCATCCAGCGCGCGCTTGAGAGCAACACAATAACAGTGCGCAAGCGCCCCGTCACTGGGTATTTTTCCCTATTTCGCGGGCTTTCTTTGGAACGCGGAAAAAGGAACCACGTGAGATATATCATGTTGGAAACAATTTATTGAGAGGTTTCTCAAGGTGCTCTACAACAGTGGGTATCACACTTGGAGTCTGCCACCAATACTTAAAAAGTTGATTAATTAAACATAGAAATTTGTTAGTTAAAGGGAAAATAAAAAATAGCCTGAGGAACTCTAGGCCAGTGCCAACACTGTGCATTCGGTTCAACTCGCGTCTGGAGTGCCTTTCATTTTCAAAAGTTTGGCTCAAGTTATGTGGGACAACCTGTATATATATAATGACCGGTAGGATCTCATGTGGGAGAGTGAGGAGTTCATAATTTGAAGGACCCCTGTGGGGCAGTCGATTGGACATTAATGCTTTCGCATTCAAAACTCATAAGAACTGTTCAGGTGTCCTCGAATTTTTTTTTAGAAGTCGTTGTTTGCGTAGAGTAATCAATTGGTCGTCAAAACTGCGAGGGAGGTATACACGACTAAGAGGTGCTCGTCGTGCCCCAGCTCACCTCGCTAATATTGTGCTGAAATTACAATAAAATAAGGAGGTATACAGTCACCTTTCGCCGATTACGGCTGCTCTGTTCCACGTGGCAGCGTGAAAAAAGAGTATATATGTGTAACACGAGAAATTAAGAAATCTCACATAGTTTGAGTAGAGGAAGCACGGACTCAGCTATGAAGAGTATGGGAGGTCCTGATGGAGTCCGAGATGTGCACGTTCACATGTGAAAATGCGAATACACGCGCAAAGTTACAGAAGATCTGTGCGAGCCAGGTTATCAACACAGTGGAGACATGAGGTGGTCGAACGACGGATGTCTTCGTAGCCGACGTTTCGACTAGGCAAATATTTGTCAAAGAGTTCTTGGGTATATAGCTCTGACGAGGGCAAGCTCCCTTCTCGATACGTTGGATTGAGAGGCGCTCCCCGTTCGACCACTCCGTGATCGCTACTAAAGGTTGACAATTTTGTCAAGGTCCGAACGCGGAACTATATTAAGCGCTGCATTCTGCGTTATACAGGGCTTCTCCTGCTGCTCAAACAATGCCGTCACGTGGACGCCTACGAGCTTGTTCCCTCGATGCGGCTGACCAAGCGCTGCCACTACTACGAGGTGCACGAGGACCTGGGCTGCACCCTGGGGGACTGGCACCCGCTGGCCGCCGAGAAGCTGCTCGCGCTGCACCTCGCCTCGTCCTCGGTGCACGCCCTCGAGCAGGCGTTTGCCAGGGGAACGCTGCCGCTCAGCACGCGCGACGGCGAGCCACGCGGGGGCTGAGTCGACGAGCGCTGCCGTGCCACTCACGCGCGAAGGCTCGCCCGGCTGCCCGTCGCAAGAAGGTGCCATCTACCACGTCTGTGCGATCCACCGCTTATTTTGTTGGAGGTGCTGAGGCCGACTAGAGTGAGTTGTGGTCAGGGATGGTCTGCATATACGCCTACAGTTTGGGTTCGCTGGCGAAGGCTCTTAAGAAGCGAACAGCGCAAATGAGAGGGAGGACAAGACGGGACACACACAGTTGCCCAAGTGCACGAAGACGACCCCAGCGAAAACAAACGCTAGTGGTAACATGTGTCGACTCACCGAGGAAGTGTAGCAAGCTTGTTTTCTCAGAAGCCGGAGGACCGGACACCATTTCTGACCCCTCTTCATCCGATGCAAGAACCGCGTTTGTTCAATATGCGTTACTGAAATGGGGCCTAGCCTATCGAAGGTATGGAGCGCATGCCTTTAGGAAGGACCAGATTTTATATGCAGCGTGTGAGCATACTTTAATCCAAAGCAAGTATGGGCAGCGTTAATCGAAAACTAAATTACTTTAATATGGGCTTTTGTCTTCTTAAACTCCATGGCGGCATTGTAGTGGACATGCGTGAGCTGCAGTAGTACATAGGCGAAAGAAACATCCTGACGCGTACGGTTACGACCACTTGTAGCTAATTTATATGCTTTGGTGGATGTTTATACATTACCGCAACTCCGTCGACCTTGTCTTGCTCCATATCGTGCCGCGAAGTCAACAGCCTTGGTGAGCTATTGGCTACGGCCACTAATGTCATTAATTTGAATCATTCACTTTCAAGTTTCTATACAGTCGCACCTGTGTCCTTCCTTGCACGTTCCAATGAAATTTCACACTGTGCTCAATGTGTGCCCATGTGCAGCTTACGTTAATCTAAGTTGGCTCATAATTGTGATGGACGAAAAGAAACAGAGCAAACGAGCATACTTGTGCTGTGCCGTCGCGTATTGTTGAAGTTTGACCACACGTTCAGAGAATAAATACTGCCCTCGAACCACACTAAAGGAAACGCGCTAAGAATGAAAAAGGAAATGGGGATGAAATATTAGTGGCTGAAGTTTGATGTGGCTATTCTTATGTTATCGCAGGCACGATAAATATTTTATACTTGAAACAAATGTGTTATGTAATTAGCGTCCTTACTGTAAAAGAAAGCGCGTTTTAACTTTCAACTTCATTTGGGCAAAGAAGGTTGCTGCACAGCCTACCAAAGCTGGCGGAAAACCAAGCATGTTTTATCAATTTCGTATCAGTGCCTCCTCTACAACGCACTTTCTCTGGTGTACCGTCTGATGGTGCCCTATGTCAGCCTAATCGAAACCAACAGTACAGAAAGCATAGAAGTTAATGTGGAAAATATATTTCTGCCGTGATGTGTGAATACGGTGGCGATTCGCGGCTGACGTTCACATTATCCACCTTGGGTCTTCGAAACTTCGCAAGAGGCTTCGCACAGGTACGTATACGTATTTTCGACTTTGTACATCGCAAGCACGCAACACACCGAGGACATCCACTTTGTCTGGAAGAAACTACGAGTTCGATCCGGAGAACCGGCGGTGAATTATAAGTATTTGCGAGGGCATAATGGCTAACTTATAGGCGTGGCGATTGATTTTTAATATGTAGTAGTAGTAGTAGTAGTAGTAGTAGTAGAAAGATTTATTTGTTATTTGGTAATCTGGACTGAGGGTGGAGCCCTCAGTCCAGAGCCCCATTTGCTGCTGCTATCCGTCTGGCCCGGTCAATCAGGTATCGCTGGTCGTCCAAGGCTCTGCTGGAAAGAGCGGCTCCCCACTGCATCGGGTATTGTAGGAAGGCCGGGTGGTTTGGAGCATTCTCACGTAGTATGGTATAGGTCTGGGTGTCCTCCACAGAAAGTACATTTGTCGGGATACTGGGTAAACAGTAGAAAGTGTGGCGGAGAGCAAGGCTGGGGAACGTAGTAGTCTGGAGCTGGCGCCAAGGGGCTGCATCTGCACGGTTTAGTTTCACGTGTGGTGGAGGGAACGTTCCACGGGGTAGTCTGCAGAGTTGTAGCATATGCGTGTATATAAGTGGTATCTTTTCCACCCTGTCTGGGTTTGACTGGCCGTCCACCGGCGCCCGGAGGGTTGGGCCTCGGGCTGTCGCATGGACGCGCTCATTGCCAGGGAGAGACGTATGTCCAGGTGACCAAACTAGGTGGGGTATGCTCGTCCTTGTGTAGCAATTTATTTGTGGCTGATAATACTGTTTCGGCCCTCCCGTCGGCCACTGCTACCACTTGAGCGGAAATGTCGGGGTAGCACGCGGCGTCTGTATAGAAGGTGTCGCGGTCGTTGCCGTGTGCTCGGTGCAGTGTCATCGCACGTGCAGCGCGCTTGCCTTTATGGTGTTCGGGGTGCATATTCCGAGGTATGGGGGCCACTGTAATGTTTTCTCTGATGTTTGGTGCGATTTACAGGGGCTCGCGTGGGGCAAACATTGATGTTGGGTATCGTGATTGTCTGAGTACGTGCCTTCCGGTCGATATACGTTTCAGTCGTTCGATCCGATTGACTTTCTGAGCTTCGATTAATTCGGCCAAGGTGTTGTGCAAACCAAGCTGTAATAGTTTGACTGTTGAGGTGTATATAGGAAGGCCTGTCGCCGTTTTCACCGCTGTGCGTATGAGGATGTCTAGCTGGTTTGTTTGTTTTTGGGCGAGTCGGTGGTAAGGTGCGTGATACGTAATGCGGCTTACGATTAAGGCGTGTATGATGCACATGACGTCTAATTATTTTAGGCCGTGACGGCGGTTGGTGACCCTACGGATCATGTGGACTACCTGATTAATTTGTTTCTTCAGCAGCGTCAGGGTATATGTCGCCTTCGCGTTGACTTGAACGTGGAGTCACAGTAGCCGTAATTTGTTTACATTATTTAAATGTACACCCAGGACAGTCACCGTGATGCCAGGGGGTAGGTGATGTTACCTCTGGAGTTTTTCTTACTGTAAGCAGTTCCGATCTTTCAGCTGCGCACGTAAGTCATCCTACTCGTGAATATTGCTGGGTGGCATCCGCTGCTGATTGTAGTACGTCCTGTATTTCACCATCTGAGCCACTGGTGGCCCAGATTGTGATGTCATCAGCATAAAGCGCATGTCTAATTCCCGGTATAGCATCCAGTAGTGGAGGTAGTCTGCTCATAGCTATGTTAAATAGCACAGGGGAAAGCACTGAACCTTGTGGCCTGCCTTTTCCCGCAAAAGGGATGGAGTCTGAACGTATGTGTCCTATACTTATTGTTGCAGTGCGATCTTTGAGAAACGCCCAGACGTAATTATATAGTCGTCGGCCACATTTGATTGCAGCTAGATCGGTGAGTATGAGATCGTGAGCTACGTTATCACACGCGCCTTTGAGGTCTAATGCAAGGATGACTTTGGTTTGCTGGGTGCTGATATGGTCAATTATCTCTTCCTTAATTTGCAGCAGTACTTCTCGAGTGGATAGACCCGGTCGGAAACCGAACATTGTGTGTGGTAATAACGATTGCTCTTCTAGGTACGGCTGAAGCCTAGCCAGGACGACTTTTTCGAGTAACTTATGTAAAAAGTTTGCCACCTAATACCTGCGATCATCATAATGTTTAATGTTTACTGAAGTTCGGCGAAGATATCTCCCACCGATCTCCATCTACTTTTTCTTACGTCAGCTAACTACATGCTGACCCTGCAAAATTCCTAAGGTCGTTATAATTCTCTGTCGTCCTCGACTGGGCGTCCTTTCCAATGGCACCCATTCTGTTATTGTACCAGACACCGGATATTTTCACTACAGGACTTACTCAACTGCACTTCTTGCTTTTATGTCAACGAGGAGGTGGGGGAGGGAAGATGGAAAGGAAAAGTAGGAAAGTCAACCAGACTCGTTTCCGGTTTGCTACCCGCAGAGAGAAGGAATGAAAATGAAGACTGGAGATGGAGGGATGTATTAGCAGTGCAAAGGCGTGGGATTACTGCTCAGACCCACCGATACAGCGGGATGGCTTGGACGTCAGACAACACAAACACAAGACACAATGGCAAACGACTTTAATGAATAAACAACCAACTCCCACGGGCGTCGTCGGGAGGCGAACGCCGCGGGAGATCCGAGCGTTTTGGCTGCGAGAAATTGAAACGACGTAGCGCGCTGCCGCGGGTCCTTAGTGGTGTCCTCGCAGGAACAAAACGCACAGCGGAGGATGAGTGAAGGGTGCGGTAGCTAGGGAGCGCCCTGGGGTCCGGCCGCCTTCTGGGCAGAGCCCGGGCCAGCCGGACGGTTGGGGAGTTGGGGTTGATATGGGAGGGGGGGGGCGCCAGGGGGGGCGGCCTGCGCCCCTCTTGGTCAGTCTTTGGTGAATGGCGGCGGCACCACTACACGTACTGGTGCTCGCTGCCTGGCACTATCACGCCACGCGCTTGTCACATTTCACTCCGGCTCCCGCGTTGCCACGGCTCCTATACACAAAGGAAACCGCCTATCCTTCGCATATCCGTTCCTCGCGCTCCCGAAAATGCTGCCAAAGATAAGGTTGAAGTTCGAAGTTAATCGGATCCACGGCAGCTATACTTGCACTGTGAAAAAGATGACCAAAAGGAGGGCCTTATCACATATCGGTTACACTGAGATTGACTGTACGCTGAGCGGTCCTCTTGACTCCTGCCAGAGCTATACTCCAAACGAGTAAGAGTGAGGGAAGGCTGTTGTATAACTCTCGATGCATTTTCAAGAATGGTCGGAACGAATCGTGATTCCACAAAGGAGAGGAGCACTTTTCGGGAACCGCACTTAACGAACACAAACAGTTCTTTCAGTCCTCAACCAATTCGCCACTCACCTAGCAGTAAGAAATAAGAGAAACGCTAGCGAAATGCAAGAAAAAAAAAATAAAGAAAAGGTGACTTTCGGCTGTCCGGTTTCTTCATGGAAGGAGCCGCAAATTCACAACCTCCTCCCGACACGGTCAGGAGGCTCCACCACACACATGAGTTGTCACTACAAAACTGTCCACGTGTGAAAAAGATGAGGGTGTCTGTGTCATCCAAAACAAGGGATTGGACCACGAAATCTTGATGAGGCGCTTGAAGACGCGAATTGAGAGATGTGGCACGTTCTCTTCAACAAAGCAGATACTTGGCCAAAGTTGTCCGCAAGCTTCGTCTCTGCAGAACTCGCGAACTTTGCGATCTGGTGAAATTATGCTTAAATAACAAGCCCACCGGTCGAAGCACACCATGACAATAGGATGGCGCTTGAGCTTTTACAAACAAGAAAGATTGCAAAACGAAGCACGCCTTGCAGGCTCCCCGGTGCCTAACTCCATCGGCCGCTTGCACATCGTCAACACCGGAGCAAGGTACTGATCCCATAGGCTCCTTCTGCGCAAGTACCAGGCTTTTCCCAAGCGGCCATCCGAGCGTTGTCATAGTCATCTACAAACTCTCGAGAAGCACGCGCTTTAAGAACTAGGGTGAACGTGTGTACAACAATTGGGCACGTCTTCCCGCAGCAGTCCTACCAACTGTCGTGTGTGGCTTGCACAGAAATGCCCTCTCAGGAACGCTGCTTCTTTGCCTTGCCTGTGATGTGGTTAGCAGGCAAGGCGACTGTGGCGCAAGCCATCTCCAGAACCCACACTGCGTTCCGTAGAAGCTCGGACGTGGTCTTCACACGAGCGGCCTGAAGAAGGGAACCGCCAGGAGCGCGAGCGCTGCGGTGCCGGAGGCCAGGGTGCTGGCACCGGCGGCGACTGTGGTTGGCGGCGGAGGTTCGGCGTGCGCGACGGGTCCGAGTTCGGGCGCCTCTGGCGCGGCGTCCCTCTGCAGTCCCAGCGGGCGCACCGGGACCCTGGCAGCCATCGGTGCCTCGGTGCGGTCGAGCACGTGCGCCGTGGCGCTTTCCGGGTGCCGCCGAGAGGACGCCTGCTGCTGGGCCATGGCGCTGGACATCGCCTTGCAGTCGAACCACCAGACGGAAGTGGCACGCGGGTACGGCGGGTCGCCCTTGTCCACCTGCCACAGACAGGAGCGTCCAGGTTATTATTAGGACCCCACACGTGGCTTCTGCGAACCTTCAGGCGAGCAACGCGTTGAAGGTTTGCAGCAGCCAAAGCAAAACTGCTTTTGCGCGTCTCTCGTACTCGCTTTCGTTAATTCTAGATGGATTTTAACTTCCGTTTACTCGCGTTTTCTTTCTCTGTGTTTAAGTTTTATACATTCGTTGCCGCTTTAATCTGGAGTTTAAGGGTAAAAGAAACTTTACAAGCTCGTGTAAATGGGCTGCCTATACGGCTGTTCTGTGTAGATAGTGTGTGAGCGAGCTTTATTGTCGTATATTCGAAAGCCGCACTGTTTGATGAGATCGGATATTTAAATCAAGTCCATATTATTCGTAAACGCTTTCTGTATGAGCACTCACCCCGAAGTCCTTGTCGTTGAAGCGGTAGTAGTGCGGTCCCT
This sequence comes from Dermacentor andersoni, assembly GCF_023375885.2. Classification (NCBI taxonomy): domain Eukaryota; kingdom Metazoa; phylum Arthropoda; class Arachnida; order Ixodida; family Ixodidae; genus Dermacentor; species Dermacentor andersoni. Next base: position 14,368,936 of record NC_092815.1, read on the forward strand.
TGAAGAAGTAGGAGTAGCCGTTCTGCCATTGGAAAGCTGCGTCCAAGTGGCCGGGCAAACCGTTCCAATTGCTGACGGGCTGCGGGTAGCGGTCGCTGACGGGCACTTCGTTGCGGCTGTCGTACCGCCAGTACTGGTTCCCCTTGAAGAAATACGTCTTTCCGTTGCCACTCCAGACGAGCGCTGCATCCAGGTTGTCCGGGATGCCCTGGAAGCCGACGCTGATCTTCTGCGGGTAGCCCTTGCTCACCTGCTTGTTTCGGAAGCGCCAGTAGTTCCCCCCCTGCAAAGAGCCGGACGAGAATCAGAGATGGCGTGCCTCACGGCGAGTGATGCAGTAATAGTGGCATCGCTAGCGTCAGCTGCCGTGGGGGCACATCTAACCGTATGGAACTATAAAATGCTGATGAAGCCGCCGTTAGGACGGCAAATGCCTTTGGTTAGGCAGTCCAGTGCGAGGTCGGACAGGTCAACAGATGTAGTGCGGTAGATTTGGTACGCATGCACACAGAGCAAATGCGTACTTTGGTGTAGAATCTTTATTTCAAGCGCTGCACTCCGAATGAGGCGCTTGATGGCAGTGAAAGAAGAAACGCGTCGTATGCCTTGTGTCATGGGACAGCTACCAAGATCAGAAACATGGATGCCAAATCCTTGGGGCGGGCAATACATTTGCTAGGGTGCCTTGCTCAAGAGCCGATATTTGTAGGTTATCGTCGCGCAACGCCCCCCCCCCCCCCCCCCCCCCCGCCCACCTTTCTCCCGTTTAGAATTCAAAAAGGGAGCCCACAGCTACATTTACCTTGAAGAAGAAGGTCTTTCCGTCGGACCACGTCAGCGCTGCATCGATGTGACCTGGAAGGCCACCCCAGTCGTCCGATATCCTCCTCGGGTAACCGTCGGCTATGCCGTCAGTCTCAATCTTCCAGTAATAGTCACCTGGACAGCATACAACAGAGTTTGGGTTAAAACACTCGACCCTCTCATCTTTACGCGAGGCGAGAATATAGAGATGTTAATCAGTGACATCACTGTGTTGCATTGCTGCACATGATACGACTATTAAACTAAAATCACACCTACTGCGTGAAGTTCTGACACCATCCTGAGGTACAAGCTGTTCTAGAAATTTCAGTCACTCTTTTCTTTTCTGTTTGGGACACACTGCGACTGTAAATATCAATCGTGGCGGTATTTCGCCGCCCTAGCGTAATATTCCAATAACGGGCGCGATATTGAGTACTAGTTTCCCGTGGACGAGGCATAAAAGCGATGACGCGCGAACCTGGACATTTGTTTTAATGCTCAATCAGGCTTCAGATGTATACCATAATAAATAGCTTTAGAAACAACGAACGCAGGAGCCTTAGCGTAATTCTGTGAACGTGCGCAGGACCCAAGCTATATGCTAAGGTCCTGAAACTATGCGCAACTCAAGCAGCTCCGCCTTCCGCAAAATAGCTATGCTCGGATTATTTTGTGCTCCGTCGGGTTCCTTTGCCAGCTGGGCCGATAGCGTGCGCCAACTTTGAGCCTTATGAAACTCGCTAATGCGACGGGCGCCAAATCGCTCAGCGTCTATAGTTTACACACGCAACACTTCCTAAAAGCTCGACGACGATCAGCGCCGTCATCGGTGTGGCAAGAGGAGGAAAAGCCTCCCTGTCAGCGCGTCACGTTTTGTCCGCGCTCGTACGCACTGTTTTTCCTTGCCCCGAATTTATAAACACCGGCTATAATTAGGACCACGACAGCCTCCGCGCGTGTGGCCCACACGACGGAGACGTCTTCGTTGTCGTGCGTGCTCGTACAGCCGAGTCCTTTCTTTCTTTCTTTCTTTCTTTGCGCGTTACGCAACGCAGCCTGTTTTGTTGCCCCATTCGTCCACGCGCCTGCAGCGAGCGGATGCGCGTGGCCCGCGCGTTGCCCGTGGCTCTCGCGAAACTGCCGCATAGCTTGGCCTTCGCAACTGAAACCGGGCTCGTTCGTCGAATTCAATAATTAGACACTAAGTAGCAACACCAAAATCAGTTTGCGCGAGTGAAGTATAAAGCCAGCTTAAAAGAACACACACACACACACACACACACATATATATATATATATATATATATATATATATATATATATATATATATATATATATATATATATATATATATATATGTTCCGAATATCCATCCTACAGATAAAAATATTATATATAGATATTTTGGGATTTTACGTGCCAAAACCACTTTCTGATTATGAGACACGCCGTAGTGGAGGACTCCGGCAATTTCGACCACCTGGGGTTCTTTAACGCGCACCTAAATAAGTACACGGGTGTTTTTCGCATTTCGCCCCCATCAAAATGCGGCCGCCGTGGCCGGGATTCGATCCCGCTACCTTGTGCTCAGCAGCCCAACACCATAGCCACTGAGCAACCACGGCGGGTCGGAAAAAAATGTTGATTAGTATTGAAGGTGAAAATGAAGGCACAACTTGGCATATCTTGAATTCCGCGCCCGAACCGCCGCGCCAGTATGCTTGAGCGTGACGTCAGTGATTTCAAAGTACATTTTCTTATTTCGGCCATTTTAGAGCAGATATACTTTTGAAATGCTGTCATTTAGAGACATTGTTTCATCTAGAATGTAACGTATTTCGTTCTTTAGGGATAAGCAATTAACTAGGGAGGAAGAGACGCGGGGAAAGTGACGGCGTCGCTGGAAGCTGGTGCGGGAACTGCAACGGCAGTTCGCTTTTGCTAAATTGGGTATCGTTGAGTAGTACACGATGGTGAAGCACTCCTGTCAAGGCTGCGGGGATGATAAACGCCTTATCTTATTGTTAACAGCCATTAAATAGCATTGAAGTAGACGACGCGGACACGTGCTAGAGTTAGTGAATATTCCGCAAACGTCAGCACATGGCCTCCGATATTTCCAACGCGCCGACCGAGCTTTTCAGACGAAGCCAATATCGTACTTTTTACTTTCAAGTAAATATTTTTTTTTCGGCATTGCAAAGAAAGGCAGTGCGACTATAGCGCGATAAAGTGAGTGCACACGCACACGTACGTCAGATGCATAGCAATGTGCTATATTGTATTTAGTCAGAATGCTGCTACCTAATAGGCAACGCAAAAGGTAAAAGCCATACGCATACGGCGAACTAACAAGCAAAGTAGATCTCGTGTATCTCCCATGGCTCTCACGTTGTTCGAATGGTTACGCTGCCGGGGTTAGCTCGTGTATCTCGGTCCGGCTGCTTACGACTCGAGATGCGCGCCGTACACAGTATCCGCCGCCATTATCGACGCGCCCCGAGGCTTGAAGGCTCGCTACGCCATCGGCGAATAAATCGTTCCTGTCTCTCATTTCTTCGCATTTTTCTTTCCTTCGCATTATTTTCGTTTTTCTCCTTTCGTTTCCTCCGCCGCTCTCGGCAGCTTCTTTTCTTTCTCTATCGTGGCTCGCTTGGCAGCAGCGAAGAGAGAGAGAGAGAAAAGAAAGATGATAAAGAAAGTGCGTGGCACGAGGAAAACTTGAGAAGCCACGACGTTCCAGGTGGGGAGATGCCAAGGTCGATCGACTGGTTAATCGATGCTGAGTGCGGACGGGCCAGCAACACAGCGAACCCGGCTGCTTATAGCGCAAAGAAAGTAGCGCGACCTTTGTATTTCTCTCTCGGGCTCGCAATTTTGTTAACTTATTTGTTTTCCTACTTAAAAACCCCACACAGGTCGCACGCGACCGCAAATACTTTTTTTTTTATTTCTTCCGAGCGGGAAACCTCAGCCACTCGCGGCCGACAGTATAGAACGCGCATCCGCCGTCTCGTTCAACCTTCGATGTCGCTCGTCTTTTGCGTTTGTCCTTCTCGTGGGAATTTTCCGCATGCGTGAGGATTGGAAAACTCGCGGCGGTGTTATCGCGCTTCATCCAAACGAGAGCTTAGAGAGCAGCCAACCTGCACTCCTTGCGAGGCAGCCAACGTCCTTTAAGCGATGTCTCTTTCTTTTCTGAAGTCATATTTTGCATTCGGCGAAATATATCGATATATCGATTGCTGTCTCTCTCTCTCTCTCTCTCTCTCTCTCTCTATATATATATATATATATATATATATATATATATATATATATATATATATATATATCTATTATAATGTGACCTTATGAATGTCAATGATAAAAATCGAGCCCTTCGGTTTCCTTTCTTGTATATGTATATAGGTGCTGTGCATGTGTGTACACCCAGCACCTCCACCACGTCTGAGGAATTTCTTTAGTCTCGGAGATTCCGAGCCACGCCGACAAAGAAGTCGCGCCCTCATCCTCCGAACCTTTCCGAGCGGAGGCATTCTCACGAGTCTCCGGATCCCTTACAACTGTTGTTACTCGGACGAGGGGTCTATTATTCGAAGATCAGATGATTTGCAATGCCCCAAGTTTTCTACTCCTGCGGAAGCTGCTCATGTATTGTTAACGTGTAGCCTGGGACAAAAGCTAGCCACCCAACGAGCTCAAGGCCGTTAGATGTTACGAACTGACCAATCTGACAATTACGAGCGATGGCTAATAGACATATCATAAATCGCTTTTCGTATGTCGCTCCAAGCAGTGCCCGCATAAGACGGGCCTGGATACTCAGGCAAAATAAAAAGGGAAAGAATGAACAGGCCGCGAGAGCTCACCCTTGAACACGTAGGAGCTGCCGTCCTCGGTCCTGGTGGCCGCGTCGATGGCGGCGTCCTGGCACAGGTCGGGACCAGGCTGCGCCGGCTTGCGGCTTCCCTTGCTCGGCGTCTTGGTCGTTCTGTGCACGGCACCTGGAGGCGCAGAACGTCGGGGGATCAGAGCGACACACGCGAGCAAGGCGTTAGGTACGCGCCAGTGCCACAACATTCGCCGCATACGCAGTAATCGAAAACTCGTCTGCTCGCTTGCCGAGCCATGCCAAGAGTCAAGTGCAGTTGATTTCTTGTTCATAGTTTCCATGCACAGTGACGCAGGCTAAACGTCTCAGCTCTGTGTACATATATGCCACTTTTTAAAGAGCAAAGTAAATGTTCGAGGCTCGAGTTGCTCTATGTCATAGGGCGCTAAATGCTTCGAGACCCCGCCGCACACACACTTTGGTCCATATGCGATGAAATTGTACTTTCGTCCCAGTGACGCGCGGCTCTCAAAGGCCGCCGCCCATACACCGGCCTTCTACGAAACGAAGCACCGGTGCGCCGCTGTTGGCCATCAAGCCTCGTGATTGCACCGTAAGCAGCGTGTTCAAAGCTGCTGCTGCAGCTCGCAAGCGGGGAAAATGCTGCAAGCTCGCAAGGAACGGGAGAGTCTCAGAACACAGAAGCAAAGAAGCTTGCGAGCTACGTCAGCGACTTACTGGCCGTCGGCGTACAGGGAAGAGCACGGCGCACGCCGGCCTTTGGACGCTGCAGCGCTGCGCACCCTCTGCGTGCAGGCGTTCCTCGGAGGCAAGCGAGGGTGTTACCGCGGACGCACTGCGTGTTGTCAGTATGTGTAGAGAGCCAGGCACAAGCGCACACAGCTCGACGTGAGGCACGACGGGCAAGCCATGCGGGGTGTCGCTTTATTGTTAGTCATGCGAGGTTAGCGAGTCCGCTCATGGGCCACGACGACATGCAGAAGCAGCGGCTCAGCGGGGTGGTGCGGGTAGCGCAGCAGTAAGCGGGCTCTCCTACGCGGCGGCCAGTAGGTCGGCCAATGGCGTCTGCGCTGCGGCGGGCTCCAGGAAGGCGGGAAGCGGCGGCGCCGGTCGGGATCGTGGGGCGGCCACGCTGGCCGGGGGTGCCAGCCGCCGGGCACTTGGCGAGCTCGGCCCTTACCGTAGAGCGACTGGATGCCGTCGATGTCGTCGCGGTCCAGCTGGAAGCCCGGCTCGAAGCCCCGGTAGAAGGGCGCCATCAGCGAGCGTCGCACGTCCGAGTGGGACAGGCCCAGGGAGTGGCCGAACTCGTGCGCCGCCACTTGGAAAAGGTTCACGCCTGCGAGCGAAAGTCGTGGTGATGCCCTTATCGTCGGTATCTGCTGTGCAGATATATATATAAACGCAGAACGACGGCGCCCTCAGTTAAGTGAAGCACATATTCATAGCGCTAAAGACGAAACCAAACATGATGTAATATATAGGAAGAGCGCTGTTGAAATAGGTCGGATCAGCACCCGTCCTACACATTCCGTGTTGCGCTCCGTTTTTAGCGCTGTGAAGATGTGAGATATTCGTCGCCCGACCTGGTTTAGCATTAAAGTCCGTCCCGGCATTGTATTCTCGGTATTTGCCTGTGCTATTTAGATTCTTAAACCTCGATGCTTCTGATAAACTATTACATTGAGAACTTCCAATGTTACAGCTGACCTTCCTGGCAGTCCCGTTTACCGCGCGCACATCGCATGCTGCATATGTTGAAGACAAATTTCGTCAACTATATACCACACGTTGTAGTGTAACCTCCATTTCTATACATATTGTAGTCTTTATGCGCGACAGTCACATGGAATGCTTGTCATGCAGAACTACAATTATTGCAGAATCTTGGTTTGAGGAAAGATAAGCGGCGCTGAACAGTCGCGGGCAAACACCTAAGAACGCATTTTGCCCATTCTGTTGTATAGGTCTCTCACGGTCCGCGTCTGTTTTGTTCCGTTTAATTTTCCTGAGGTACAAGTGTGATGAAACAGCACATATGGGCACTGGCAGTTATGCGTACCATTTATATTTAACCCTCTCATTTGTTCCTATACTGCGGGAGACGAGCATATTTCACGGTGAAAACTAAAGTAAGCAGCGGCGCTGCTCATTTTCTGCTAGGATTTTGTATTTCGCAATGAACTTGCTACAAAAGTGCTCTGTAAGTTGTTTTTTCTCTTTCTTTTCTGAAAGCGATGCGCAAGATGCTCGCTTGCTCGGGAACAATTATTGTCGGAACGCGAGATTCCAATCAAGCAAGCGCGTATTCGTGCTTGCCGCCACGTTGTCTCGCCATTCTTAGAAGCAAAGGCACGAGGGGGGGAGGCGCACTAACCGCGTCGCTTCCCCCAGCGACGAGGCAGTCATTAGCGAGGCCGATGGGTTTTTCCCTAATCACGTTGTTCCGCGTAAAAGCGCCGCGCGGTTGACCAGGCACGACCACGAGGGGGCGTTCGGACAGAGACAGCGCGCGACTTAATTCTTGGAAGCACGCTCGAATGGGCTCGAGCGGCAGTCTAGCCTTCCCGAGCACCAGTCGCTAGAGAAATCGCCGAAGGATAAAACACCCCGACGCCTAGCAGCGATGTTTGACTTCCGACGCAGACCTCGGGACCTGGCAGTCGAACGACCTCCTTATATATCCCGCGAGAAACATCGCATGCTATTATCACGAGCTATTATTGTCAATCCAAAAGGGTGCGCCTTCCGAGAGGTCGAGAGGGACTGTCCTATCTGCCAGGGTGCATGGAAGAAAAGTATGCGAGACGCGTGAACCTAGAACAGCAATAGCTCCGCAATACCCAACTGAGCCAACAGCACCTGAAAATACTGTATACGTGCACTGCATGGCTGTGCTGCAATCATCCACGCTACGAACTATAATTAAACACTTCCCTAGCAGGTGATTACTGTAGCCTCGTGCTCCACCTTGTCCACTCTCCGGATCGAGGAGGACTAGAGATAATCGTGCCTTATTTTCCATTTCATTAAGCTTTTGTTTTTCATTTCTTTAGCGGGCGGGGGAGGGGAAGCGCTGCACACAAACCAACAGGAGACTGCGAACTCTGCGTCTTGGCTCCAGCTCCTACATCGCTTCCCAAACAACGCTAGCTCAGACTGACTTTGCTGCGGACTTCTTATCGAGAATGTCGGCATCGAAGGTATGTATGGTATCGTCGGATTCGCATGGCTTTGCCACGTCACAATCACTGTAGCGTCACGTTATGCGGCATAAAATAGTTGGATAGTTGGATAGAATATTGGACTATAAAAGCGGGGCATTGCCATATTTAGGCACTAGACAGCAGAGAATTGGCAGCGATGTGTCTGCACTTAAAGGGAGAACGAATTTGGTATTTATTCTAATATAACTTCGATAAATGGTCACACTTTTCGAAGAAAAGAAAAAGATAATCTAAATGACGAGAAGCTTGTTTTTAGTGAGCGAGGTAGCTTTGTTAATAAACGTATCTCTCTCTTTCTCTCTCTTTCTCTGTATGTGTGTTCGTGCGCGCGCGCGCGCGCGCGCGCGTGTGTGTGTGTGTGTGTGTGTGTGTGTGTGTGTGTGTGTGTGTGTGTGTGTGTGTGTGCGTGTGTGTGTGTGTGTGTGTGTGTGTGTGTGTGTGTGTGTGTGTGTGTGTGGCGGATGACATGCGCGCACGGCCTCGACGCCTGTCGCGAGACCGAAGGCGATGTGTGATGCTTCTCGAGGCGAGAATGGCGGTGAGATGTGTGCGGCATCGAGAAGCATGATTTGAAGATTCTATATGCCCCCCCCCGCCCCCCTTGCAGTGGCGCATGCCCCTTCTGAGGCCCTGCGTGTAATGAGCAGAAAGTGGTGTTCTCGTTGGGTATACTCACCCGTGTACTCATCGATGGTCCACTTCTCTTCGTCGTCGAAGTGGGCGTCCCCGCCGTAGCGCGGGAAGAAGGCGTGCGCCAGGGTTCCGCCCGGCCCGTTGAAAGGGTCGCCGTCGCCGTGCTCGCCGCGCACGAACTGGATGTCGATGTTCACGGGGCCCGTCTTCTTGTGCGTGAAGGTGAGCGGCGATACGTCGGACCACATCTGCGAGAAGTTGACGTGTGGGGGTATCGGAAAGGAGGCAGAGTGGGTTCGCTATTTTTATAGTGAATAACCACATAAGTAAATAACCGCGTAAAAATATAAGGTCTTAACATAAGGTTTAAGCATCAGGAAGCTATAGACATTGGACGGAATCAACGTCGCCACATGCGCGAATATTATAGAAACGGGGCTGCGCGGTTTCACTCTCTTTGACTAAATAAGCACGTAATAAACACGCTTTCTTTTATTTATTGCGTTTTCCTTAGGAGACCGGATTTATTTCAAAGCATAGTGTTACATGCGTAGCTCGTCTGTCAACCCTGTAGTAAATGTGTGTCACTCTAGCAAAAAGAATTGAGGACGACTCTGAAAAAGAGAACTCATACAAGTAACTATTTGTTGAACTACACTTATTCTAGACACAGACAAGGGAGTCGTAGAGTTATAACAGTACGCATACGAAAGGCTTGTTTCAAAGCAGAAACTTACTGAAGTAAGCCGATTGGTGCATTATAACGCACCATATACGTTGAACTATGAAGGTAAGGACCCCAGCTTTCCCTCCAATTTTCACCTTTACATACTATCGACTTGGTCGCGTCGCTTTATATTTGCTTTTTTTTTTTTTTGTTTCAAGCAGCGGTACAAACTACTAACGTCGATAACACACTACGTGACGTTATATTTTTGCTGTGGTTTGCAAGCGCGCAGCCTTATTTCCGGCCAGAGCGTAAATGTCGATGCTTTATGCGCACCTTGAAGGCCCTGGCAATCTCTTTGTCGACGGCCACCCGGTCCTTGACGCGGCGTGGGTACTTGCTGATGCGATAGGAGAGCTCGTTGCTGGCCCACTTGGAACCCTGCAGTGCGTAACGCCTCCTCCTCCGACGAGCGTCCAGTCCGAAGCCTACTTTGTCCCGGACGCCGCAGCGGGGAAGCTGCATGGTGGACGCCGTCTCGTTGTCGACTCGTCCTGCGAAGGGCGGATGGCATCCGCATTAGGAGATGCGAAAGTTCTCAGCACGAATCAAGTTTAGCACAAATAGAATGAGTGTAATTCCGCGGTTGCTCATCGAAGCACGGCTCCGTCTACATGCGTGCGTCAAAGGAACGTTCACTCGGCTACCAGGTCGAAGGTCAGCCTTTGCCGTAAGTTCGAAAGCACGTGCGTGTGAGGGTATCTGACGCCCGACATGCATATTTGTGCTTCCGCAAACACTGGCTGTCTAGAAGTTACGCATATAAGGGAAAGAACGACAGGAGCGATGCAGCCAAGTTTCCGTCTCAGGGTCCGGCGACCACCATTGTCACTGCAGACGGGCGTCTGAAATCTTTACCATTTTCACGCCTGCGTGTTAACTGACTTCGGCAATTCAACTTCATTTTACTTTTGAAGTTAAAGTTGGGTCAGCATCGCGGCTAAAATGTAACAAGTAAAATGGAGCAAGTGCTTCCAACCTCTTCAGCGGCTCCTTCGGTTGCCAGCCATATCGCCAACTTCACTGGAACTCGGACTTTCTAAGTGAACGATGTTTCGGATGTATGCTGTAGCACTCCCGCACCCCGCGCGCCCAAATAAAGAATGCAAACAACAACACGGGAAAACATCGACGACGAAAGTAAGAGAAGCGCACTCTCGAGGCAATGCGAAACGGAAGAAGAAAAATAACGCGGTAGGTATACCGCTCTGGGTGGGTCACGGCACGCGTGCTCTTCGAAGACCCCTCGCCCAGCTCCCTTCGCGCTCCGTCACGACAACCGCACCGGCGGGACGCGCGTCGCCGAAAGCAAACGTGCCACGCATGTTGCACTGCAACGCGATATACGTCCGACTGCAGCCCCGAGTCATTCAACACTACGGCCTCGTCACTGCAATGCTGGTGTTCGGGCTATAGCGTGTCTTGCATACCGCGCGGGGGCTCGGCGCACGTGTGCGATCCACACCGCCTTATGCGGTTGCTCCAATTAGCGTACGGTTTCCGTGCCAGCCAGGCGTGTGTATAACCGACTGCACTTGACTCACAAACTAGTGGGGCAAGATCGCCGAGCGATTGCCGAGCTGCTTCCGGGGGCGGTGAGGTTCCTTGACTCATCGCTGACGGGCCGTGCGGCCCGCGCAATAGCGGCTTCCCACGCGCTGCTCGAGGCATTTGGCGCCGCTCCTGGCCGCGGGTGAGTCACAGCCTCCGCGCGTTGCGCAGCCATCACAATGCTTCGACGAGAGCTCAGCCACAAGCAATTCTTGCCGGCCGCCTGGGCCAATACGCTGTCGTGCTATGGCCCGCGAAGGGAGTGACGGACGTGTCTTCGATGTGTCATTAACGCCGCATTCAGCGAGGAGGGTATGCAGGAAGTCAGCCTTCATTTGGTCTACGTACGCTGCCGCACCGAAATTGTTTACGTCGGCTTGGGCACAAATTACTCGACGTAATCGTTCATATAATACACAAAACAGCCTCTCTCACAGGTCTCGCTTCCTTTTTTTTTTTTTCATTAGCAAAAGCAGGCTAAAAGGCTTATGCGGAGGAGGAAGTTCTGCTTGAATGCCACAAGTCTTCCACATTTATGATTGAGAAGCAGGCTGCCGCACGAAAGCCCTGCAGTCACGGTTCATGAATACGCTGAGATCGTAACCCTTATATGCATCTGCATGGGCTCGAACTGAGCATAAATACAGGCCATCGCCTATCCTCGTCGTTCGGGCTCTTGTCGTCACGCGCACAACGATCACGTTCGTGTTGGACGACTTGGCCGCACATACAGCCAGATAATTAATGAAGCCCTGCATCGGTAGCATTGCACGAGCGCCACCGCGGACGTTTACTATACAAGCGATGCCGTGCGAAACGCTTTGAGCCTCACAGGGAGCGTAACCTTGTGAAAGCTGTACCGCTATTACATTGCCGTGCACGTTGGACTGAGCTGCAAATTATATTTAAAAACGGGATAATGACGATAGGCTATAACCCTGCCAAAGCAAGTATGGCCAATTGAATTTTGGGGTTTCACGCGCCAACACCACGATTTGATTATAAGGCACGCTGTAGTTGGGGACTCCGGATTAATTTTGACCACCGGGGCATCTTCGTGCACCCAGTACACGGGACACGGGCGTTTTCGCATTTCGCCCCCATCGAAATGCGGCCGAGATTTGACCCCGCTACCTCGTACTTATCAGCTCAACACTATAGCCGCTAAGCCACCGCGGCTGGTTAAGCAAATATGACTAAGCGAAGGGATGCGAGAAAATATACAATTTTATTGCTTTGTCTTTATTATCTTTAAGCAAACAAGAGATCTCGACATTATCACAAAGGTTGAAACTGCGTTATTATTATACCAGTTCCGTCCACCCAGCCTCCGCGCTTTAAGCGAGTGTATTTTGACATTCACTGATACCGCTATTGCATGCTCGTCAACGCGCATCACGCCTCAAATTTGGCAGCAATCGACAGCATTCAGCATCTCCTACCTCGCCGAAGCTCGCTGCTTAAGCTGCGTATTACAAAACGCGGGTGATACAAAGGCGTGCCACAGCTCACGAGTTGTGTGTATACCAAAGTCTCACTTGGTTCAGACTACGCACGGCGAGCCCTGTTTTAGTGATCCGCAGAGCGCTTTCAAGGCCGAATGTCTGCTTCCCCAAAGCCAGCCGACCGCGGTCAGGTTAGATGCCACAACAGAGCAACAGCAATTTTACTAACGCAGTCGTCGCTATGTGGAGTGAGGGCCTCTTGTGCCGTTTGAAAAGACCATTGTACGCTTCAGGGAAATTAGCTACGATGCTTCTTTCGTTTATATTAAATTTACCGAACTGCCGTCAGCGTTTTGCCTGTGGTAATTAAGGAACTCCGCTCGTTACCACACTCGCCGAAAGGGCGGAAACATTCAACACTTTACAACGAACAGCGCAACTTTATTTTTTACTTCTTTTCGTTGCAGAGAGCGGTGATACAAGGACACCGGAAAGAGTAGCCGGTCTTTTGTTGCCGCGCGCGTCAATCCTCGCCTTCCCACCGAGCGAACATACGGCCGTTCTGGCAGAACGAAGCCGGAGTTTCGCAAGTGCTCGCACGACGCTGGATTCTGCCGTCTATTTAGAACTGCGCCACTGCACCATTTGGAACACCGTCGCTTAATGATATTCGTTGTGTTTTACGATAGTGCATACACCATGACTTGTACACGAAGTCTAATTTTGTATCAAGGCTTCATGGGCTGGAATGTATTGGACTGGGCTCATGCGGTAACAGTATACAGGGGCGCTATAACGTAAAACTATCCCAAACCTTTCAATTCCATTTCTGCTATCAGCCCTCCGTTACTGGTGAAAACATTTTGGACCACCCCCACTTCACCTGCCTGTCACGCGACATCACGAAAACCGCGATACCTCCCCATCTGATATGATGTGTGCACCCTGATTATGCATGAATTGAACGAAAAAAGAAAAACAGTTATTTCTGATTCGATTCCTTTTCGCCATTAGCCCCCGGCTATTGGTCAAAAGTTTTCGGGCTGCACCCACTTCACCTGCCTGTCACGCGACGTCACAAAACCGCGAAAACTCACCGCGTCAAAGTGACGTGTACGCATTAAAGATGCATTAATATGCCGAACAAAACTGAATTTTCTTCTGAAATAGCCGCAGGCTGCCCCGTTCCGAAAGGAATACAAGATGGCTGCCGCCGATCGCTGAGGCGCTGGCTACTCGCACCTGCCGGAGAGCATGGGCTTATTTGCGTATAATAAAACTTCTTGCGTGGCCGTGTAATGTTTGCGAGAACTTTCGGCACGTTTACGAACTCATTCGGTCAACTCTTGTTTCCTGAGGATCCGTTTTAGCGTCATTCTTAAGCTTCCGTTGCATGCCGCCGCGATTTTCGACCAGCCACCGCAAGCTAAGTAAGGGAAAGCGGACCAATCGCAGACGCCGACAAAAAGTGACCTCCCATGAACGAGGAGAGCGTTCGCTTGGTCTGTTCAGACAACCCTGCGGGTGACCGCCCAGTGCTTGCGTCGGTGGTTACGCAAATTTGACGTCAGGAGATTGGAATAAAAACATATTGGAATAGATTTAAGTTATAGGGACCCAGAAATAAATAAATAAATAAATAAATAAATAAATAAATAAATAAATAAATAAATAAATAAATAAAGAAAGAAAGAGAACAACCAGTCATGTTGCTGCGTCTTTATCTGCGTGCTTGTTATCTTCGTGCAAGCTTTCTTTTTTTGTTTTCCCTTCTAGTTACTTTTTATTCCTTTATTCAAACGATTATGTTTCCTAATTGGTTCTTGATGATAACACTTGCACTGATGAGTTAGATTAATACCAAATGGCTTGATGTAAATGTTGTTAGAATGGGGCACTGGAAAACTATCATGCATTTGACGAGTATCAAAGTGAACGTTCTGTAATTGCTGACGTATTATGTGCCTTTTGGATTACTTTTCGTTTACCATCATTATTGCCTAGTGTATGCAACGCCGAAATAAATCATGAAAATTTGAAAAAGAAGTGTGTCGGGAAACCACACATGCGAAGGTCATGGTTCCGATATGCATTCGCCTGCAGCTTTTGCCTCTCTTTTGCCCATTTCCCCTTTCAACGTACTCGTTATTTTTCCTTCAGTAAGTACACACAAGTACACAAGCCACTGCAAACGTTGTTCGCTTGCCTCCGAAAGCAATGATAATTGCTCGGTCAATAAAGCACCATACAGGGTGTTACGTCAGAAAAAAGAAAGTACAACGGCACTTGATCGCTAAAATTTAGCACCACCGATTAACGGTAAAAGACAACGGTAAAAATTAGCACCACCGAATAGCCGATATTACGCACCCCTGACTCTCTCCCTTTTTTGTTCGTTCGTTTGTGTTTCGCACAGTGACAGCGATCAAAGAACTCAGTGACTAGCACAAAGAAAAACACACAGTATGCCCAGGGATGTGACAGTGAAAGCAATGAAATACCTTTTTTTTTCGCTTTCCTTTAGCAACTAAAATGGCACAACTGCAGCTGTCGTGAATACGACGCAACCATTGCGGCGTGTATACAAAGGAGGGCCGATGTGCCGTTATTTCTTTTTCCACATATTCGCCCGAGGAAGAACCGCCCGATCTGTGCTTTCCCCCTGTCCTTGCACCTACAACGTCTTTCAGAACCAGTAAAACCAGTGCCAAAGCTAAGCAACGCATCGGCTCCCGGGTCTTCACTGCGATGTTTATCTCTTCCAAAGTGCGCGCGTGGGGCTATGGGAAAAACACTCCGCAGTCCCGGCTGCTGCTGCTTCTGTTGTTTTCATTTCTCTTTTGTTTGTTAGTGTACTTTCTATCTGGCTAACACAATTCTGAACTAACTTTGCTGCCGACACTGGTGCCAACTCTCCGTGGCGCTAGGCTTTTCCGTCTGCGAAGCTTTCTCCCTAAGCTCTGCGCGTATTTCCCATCTACTTGCAAGTTGCAAACCGGCGTCGCAAATATATCTGTATATAATACAAGTAAAGGGAGGTCATCGCAAGCTAGATATTGGCCCGTGCGTGTTTCTCTTGTATTGTTTCCTTAGTATATATCTCGCAAACGATCTGCCACTGCGTAGCTGCAACAATTCTAAACCCACACATGTATGATACGATACTCCCACAACGAACACTGATTCGCCATGGAAAGTAAATTTAGAGCGCCTAGGTTGCGCATGATATGTGACAATCACGAGCGAATTTCATCGTGCTGTAATGCGGTCAGTTACTGCTCTGGAAGCCATGGGACGTTTAGCAACTCTTTGAATTCTATCTACAAGCTCTTCCTTGACGAAAGACGGCTGCTTCGTTGGACCGAACTGACGTTATTGTACGCCACGATTACGAAAGAAGACGATCAGAACAGTAGAGAAGGAACACTGTCCATTGATGTGATCTGACTACTATTTGTTTGTTCCCAATTTTACCTTATTATACACCTATTTTACTCCTCACTTTCATTTCAGTAGTTATTATCTCTTTGTGTGCGTGTGTGTTTTAAACGACCCTATTCTTGGCTTATGCCACATCGTGAATACGCGATATGTTTAAGAATCATCAGCAGCAGCATCACTTTTATCTTGCACGCTTTGCTGACTGTCAGCATGGCTGTAAGATGCTGCCCGCCTCTCGAGGGACAAGCCTGTGCTTTAGAATAAACGCGTACGTACGCACCCTGCACGCGCTGAAGGCAATATTGTTCACCTGTAATGGCCGCACATATAAATACCCGAAAAAATGTTTATTTTCTATCTAAATGTGCAATACATATCGAGAATAAACATAATTAACGAAAAGAAGAAATATTTCGCGGCATTATTTACAGCAATAGAGGGGAAACACCAGGCAGAAAACTGTAAGTGGGCTTCACCCCAAGCTACCTATGGCTTCGCTTGGAATTTACACAAGCAGCTCTCGTCACATGTGAACCGTAGATGCCGATTTAATTCACTCTTGTGACACTAGTGCAGCCAGAGATCTCGCATCGGCGTGCCTCCACTGATCAAAAGAGAACGAGTCGCGCGCCAAGCGTCCCGCTCTAAACCAACAAACGAAGCTTGCTGCATGCCATTCAGTGTTGGCCAGACCAATTTAACGAAAAGATTCGTACTCAATACCGAAACTCAGCAAGAAAACGTTTTTTCTCAGTATGTTACCTGCAGGCGACACTCGTCAACAAAGAAGTAACTATAGAGCAAAAGAGTGATTGGAATGCAACTAAAGAACATCGAAAGAGGGCCGTGCACTCATCGTTCTATACGGCGTACTTCGAGACTTGTATTTTGTGTCACCCTTCTCCCCCTCAGCGTATAGAGTAGCCAATCCGTTACTCTCGTTAACCTTTCGCCTCTCTGTGCCACTTCTGGACTCGCGAAGATTAGCCGGAATCCCAGAGCGGATGAACTTCCGTGACAGTCGAGAAGACGCGTACACTGCAAAGTAATTTACACCCTTCAAAGCGAATAAACATATAAATCAGTCTACACCTCACACCATTACGCCCAAAAAATAGTGTGAGGGTGTGAGTTATAGACCGGATTTACACCCTTACTCACTTGTAGGAGTGTAAATTATTTTGCAATGTACACGCGACCAACCGCAGTGTCTAGTCGCAGCGCCACGCAGCCTTCGCGAGGTCGCCGGACAAAGAAGCCGGGCGGCGGCGACGTCCTTCCACGGCGCCGCCGCTGCCGGGAAAAGCGCGCGCGCTTGACCGGCCGCATGACGTCACCGAGCCTCATAATCGCACCGACAAGACGGGCGCTCAGGCGAAGCCCTCGGGCCTCTACGCGTTCCGCTCAAGTCCAGGCCGGTTCGGATGCGACCACGAGCGTTCCGATACCAAGTTTCATTCCAAGCGTGCGTGTACGCACCACTGGCGTTTTCGCAAATGACGTAAGCGGCACAACTTTACGCTTTCGGAGGAGAAATGAGGAGAAGTCTTCCTAAACGGTTGGCTGCTTGCAGAAGAGGAAGGAACGGGCCCAATCGAGACGTTTTCTAAACGGGCGCGTTGCTCGAACTGGCGCGAATCTGGTTGCCTCACCTGTATTGGCTGTCCTTTTCGATCGTTCTCGACTTGAAGTAGGAATGGACTAGATCGAGGCAAATGGAAATGTTTGCTTCGTAAGGCAGAATGTTTCTCAACATTTAAAAGCCTCAGCACCGCAGACTTTTCGTTTGAGTCGAAGAAGTGTGAGGCCACCTGCGGCTTACGACCTTGCTGGCTTGTTTACGTGCGCGATGATGACATGATTTCTGCAGAAGCCCCCGATTTAAATTTCTGTACTTACTCGCGTGTGCACTGATCACAGTGACGCGAAACTTACGCATTAATCTGGTACGTATAACTTCGAGACAGTCGCGCGCCAGTATTCCAGAAAGAAGAAGGACCCTCGCACATATACGTCACGGATCCTTTATTAACTTCTGAGCACGCTGCCTTTCCGGAAAGTTCCAGATCACCGGATAATTATGGGCCACTAGCAGAAACCTTAAAAAAGTAAGAAACGCAGCAGAAGAACGGTGCCCGATAAGAGTTTCGGCGGGCTGCTGTAATCGCTCGGCGTGCGGCCAATGGAAATGTAAATGAGGCACGGAAAACCCAGCGGCCGCCACAGTTGTTGTCGCCGAAAGGAACACGCGTTCTCGAACGTCGGTGTGCCGCGTACAACAGCCAGTTGAAGTGGGTCGGCAGACTCTAACGTGGCAGGCATGTCAATGCGCACTGCGTCCACCTTGGAATTGCGAAAAAAGCAGCCGAATTGAGGCGCGCGCGGTTTCAGGGCTAATCGTGGTTGTTTTCCTCTTCGGGCTGAGCTGCAGCTGGAATGCGATCAGCAGGCCGGAATGTGAGCACACACGCAGCACGCATACGCGAGCGGCATGTTCGCCGGACTCGTCGTCACCTCGCCTTCTGCCTCATCGGCACGGAGCTATTTATCTATACGCGCACGAAAACGAAACGGCTGCCGCTAAAATTACGAGTATATATACAACTTTAGTCAACTAAAGATAACAGTTTGCCTGATTTTTCTTTGACGAGGCGTATTTCTCACGTGCCACCCGGCCTGTTGTGGCGTCCTGGTGCATGAAACTTGTAAAAAGGCGCCTGCAGAGTGAACTTGCCATTTTCTGAGATGACGCACTGCGAGACTTTACGACTGCGCTTCAGTGAAGTACTCGTCCATGCGTAAGCTTGGGCCGAGTCCCAACTCTGCCGCCGCGTACAGTGGCGCCTCAAGCGCTCATAGCCGTAGAATGACGACATGAAGTTCCATTAAAGTGCAGCCTGCCATTGAAACTGGTAAGCACGCGCCCAACGTATAGACGTCGGCTTCTTGTGCTACAACCCCTTGACCTTGCTTGCGCAATCAGCGACAGGTCAATTCAGTCTTCTCTTCTCACTCGCTACGCCATAAATTGACTTAAAAACTACAAACGGCTCTCGTGTACCTTAGCGTGAGTGAGGAACCCGTGTGGGATCCGGACAGTGACAATAACTTTATTAGAGTGTCCTGAGGGACTCGACTGGGGGGAACCGAAGGCTCCCCGATCAAGTTGGTGGCTCCGCCCACGACGGGACAGGGAGGTGGTGACTCTCCGCGACGTCGCGGGCCCTCTGGACGGCCTGTAGTTGGTTTGTGAAATCCGAGCTCCGGAACGTCTCTGTGTTTCTCGACATGGATTTGGTCAGTGACCGCTTTACTATTTTATCAGCGTTCTCTCGTACAACCATGATTTATTTCCAGGTGCCAGTTGTTGCTTTCGATACATGCCCTTCAAGATAATTTACCGATATTTTGCTGAGCCTTAAAGCCTTCAACCAGTCGATCCCTGTCCATCTTGCTAAGACCGCGGAATACTCATTGGACTGCGAGTCGCATGCTGCACGTGCCGCCTACAGTTGGCCCCATACGCCGCCTACCACAGCTCCTGCTGGTCTTAATGTACCTCGTTACCTCGCCCCCTCCCTTCACACTCACCCATCAACCCCTATCATGCGGTAGTGCTGCCCACGGGAAGGTTATGTGACTTGTACGAGTCTCGATGCCGATCTATACTGAAGCTTATACCTAGTGGATGCACTACAATAAAGAAGCGAATCTGTACATTAACTTAACATGCACGTGCCGATGTGTCCCCTGTATCCACGCAAACTAGCCGAATGCGCTTGCAAAAAATAAAAATAAAAGAAAAAGAGAGAAAGAGAGAAGCCGTAGAGAAACCAGCCGCTGTCCGGCCAAGGACGGCACTTGATGCGCCGAAGTTAAGCGCAAGCAGCAGCACGCGAGGCTGTTTCGGACACGCGCGACGCCGTCGTGGCGGCGCGCAATCTCGTCGGCGCGTTTCCTGCTCGTCGCGCTCCCGCCGACGTTGAAGTCGTCGGCGAGTGACAACCCGGCTTCTCTGCGGCGTCGCTGCCGGAGATGTTGAGCAACGATCGAGAGAGTCTTGCGCCGATAGAGTTCCACACATGGCGGGTTCGGGCGTGTGTGACAGACCACCGAAATTTTCCTCTCGCGACTGCGTATTCGGCATTCAGACGTCAAGACGCACGTTAAAGCGAGAACGCTGCGACCAGCCAAGGAAGCTGGCGTCGATTCTCGCACGAAGGCAATTCCGGTGGCTGCACGAGGAAACGAGGGCGGCTCGTGTGGAGGTGGCAGGAAAAATGTAAAGCGTTTAGACGCAAGGGGAAACAGAAAAATAACTTACAGATGTCGTGGAATGGAAAAAGAAATACATCGGAAACAGCGACTCTATATAAAAAATAACGCAGCTGACAGAAAATGGAGGATATATTTAAACGCCCGGGCAGCATAGAGGAGCCCGGCTTTTACGAGTGCTATCGGTGCATTTTCGAAACGACGAGTTCCTGCTCAATATAGGAGACAGAGGCAAGTGGTAGCAGCAGTAAGCTTAATTAGGTGCAATATGGTGTATATGAGCAGCGCAGGCAAACACCGTGTCATCACGGCTGACATATTCGAGCACCATTGGCTGCGCTTTCGTCTGTTATGCTTATATACTCTGCAGTGCCCGATGTAGGAATTGGTAGTAGTGCTCCGGGGGTTTAATGTCTCTGACGACACGCGCTAACAACTGCTACTGCACGAGAACAACATGCACAATATACACGCGACAGGTATAGACAATTTTACCACTTGGCACCTTTTTCATGCACGTTCACGCTGTGAGGTGCCGAGGGTGACAGTGCCAAGTGCGAAGCTTGATAGCAGTTCCAAGCCGGCGGTATATGAAGCAGAGAACCCGCGAGCGCGCGTTCTTCGAGGCTCAAACAGCGCAGATCCAACTCACCGGTGACCCTGAGGCCAGCGAACCGCTGGAACTCCTTGACGGCGTCAACGAGGGCCTCCTCAGAGCGCAGCGCCGCCGTGCCGTTCTTGGTGGGAGCGATGTAGCCGAACTTCTCCAGGTAGTTCTGGTGGTGCAGGGAGGAAGAAGCGAGGGAACTCGTAAAGCGGGGCCTGTCTTCCACGTTTGATCTTTCAAATGCACAACAAAGAGGACTATTACCTTAGGATGCACTATTACATTGTACGCTTCCGAAGTATCAGTACGGAGCCCCTCGGACCTGTTAGGGGGCTCGGTGAGCCATATAAATGACGCGAAAACAAAAGTCGGGCGGCGTAGCTGACTTCAAGTTTCCGCGCGAGCTTACCATGGCGTCACAAATTTTGACGGAGTCTGGTCGAGCCCATTTACCTGTTTGTTGGTGAAGAAAGATCGCATTGCATTCTGAAGGAACAAGAGACTGTATAGCAACATTTTATATCCCCCAATGTCACGCCGAGCTGCAACCGCATACCTGTTGGGTGAGGGTGGTACATTGCTATCGTAACCCTAAAGCCGACTTCCGCTCTTTGAAGTCGGCGTGATGGAAATTATCGAAGGTCAACGGCGCCACGAGTTCTTGTGCCAATGTATTATCGGGCACACACACACACACACACACACACACACACACACACACACACACACACACACATATATATATATATATATATATATATATATATATATATATATATATATATATATATATATATATATATATATATATATATATATATATATATATATTAAATGATGCGTTTGTAAAACAGGCTTCAGGAAAAGACCCGGAGGAGTCACTTCTATATTCTACATTCCTTTTCTGAAGGCCTGCGAATGCACCGTGGTGCAACTACAGGTGTTGTGCCTCCTTCAAGAACTATAAAACCGCTTTTCAGAGGGCGACAGTTGCACCTCGAAGCTGCTCGAGAAATATACTTCCGTGACGCGAAGGGTTGCGCGCCAGAGTGGCCGCCGGCGCTGACGCGAGCACTCGAGGTGAAACCTTTCGAGCAGTGATGTCAGTGCTCGTGGCGACTCACTGACGACACCACTTTGTCAGCGGCCCTCTGGGTTCAGACTGGCTGAGAGAGAGAAAGGAACACCGATTCTGCATGCGAAAGTACGGCTCTGCATTTACGGTCCAGGCCGCCTAGAGACCTGAGCTGTTACACCGATCAGGTTCAGCATTTGAACATCTTGATTGCGCGCGTAAAGTGTGCGAACCCATTACATATATACATATACACACACTAAAATGTGGACATGCCGTCGTCACTCAGAGTGCTAAATAAACATTGCACTGTAATTCTCGGGTTCACTTTACGAACTTTAGAAAACTTTAACTGATTACCCAAATCGTATTTACGGAAGAGAAAAACAAATAAACTCGGAAGGAAGATATAGGACATTAAACATAGACGACGAGCAGTTGAAAAGGAGCGATTTCGCGGTGCGCCAGCCTGAAATCACGCACACTGATCGCAGTCCGGTGGCGCCAGCGCTATTTAGGCGTACACGGTACACTCGTGACCCGCTCTGTTGACTACGCGCGTCGCAACTCGCGCAAGACATCGCAAAAAAGAATAATAAAAAATAAGGACGGAGAGCTTTACACTTCTACGGGGACACCGAAACTTGCGGTTAATTTGGTAGCGCTAAGGACATTATTATACCTCAGTGTTTTCGGTGAAATTCTGCGCGGATAATATGTACCTTATTGGACACGGCATCATTCATTTCGGGACACGCTACACCGTATCTGCTAATCTTCTGGCATCGCGTAATCTCTGCTAATCTGTCCTTGCTCACGCCCACGTAGCGCGGGGCCCCGACGGCAGCGGAGGTGGCGATAACGCGAGGATCGCGCCGGCGCGGAATGCACAGCGCACGCGCGTATCGCAAAGCCTCGACCACCCGTTGCTGCACGGCCGATTCGATTGGCTTCGGGTTGCCGCTTCGCCACGGTACGGACGTTCAGCAACAGGTCAATGCCGATGACAGTTCGCATTGATTAAACGGCAAGGACGGTCGGGAGAATCATACGTAAACAGTGGCGGCGACACGCGCTTCCAGGTACTTAATTTCGGCGCCAGTGACTAAGTAATTTAGGGGAAGATAATTAGATACGTTCCCGCATGCGATAATAATAGTATAGCTGAAGAAGGAAATGCATAAATTTTAGGCACCTAGAGCAACAAAAATCACAACAAAATAGAAGGAATCACCTCCACATGATCACCATTCACGCGTTGTATACACGACAGTGCATTTAATGTGCATGATGCATTTTATTGAATTACTCCTGGTGGTGTTGGTTTACTCGGGTTCTGCTGTGTTGTTAAGAAAGGCGTATATATAAGCGTGTCACCTCAAGACTCCATCGTCTCCTCCATATCCACGTAATATTCGCATATTCTCTCGGTTGAGTAGGATTTGTTCACCTACATATGCATGATACCGGTTCATCTCAGAAAAATGGCATACACACACAAAAAAGACGACACATAAGACTAGATGACGGGCACCTGTTCTGTTGTCTAGTCTCCGGTGTAGTCTTTTACTGTGTTATTTCTTCTAAGATTAAGCTATATAGTACATAAATTTCGTACATGAGTATGGATAATAAATTAACACGATTGTCGTGCTATGAATGAACCCTTTTCGAAGCATGGAAGCGCTAACAGATCCCTGGCAAATGTCAATTTGCCGCGTAGCCGCGCGGCTTTCTGCTGGTCAGTGAGGTCTGGGTACGCATGGATCCGGCGCGCATGGGCCGAGTCGTAATGAGACCGGATGCGCGGTCGGACGTGCCGACAAGGAGACTCGTCTTCGTCAGGGCCCTGGCACAAGGTTCTATACCGTAACGAACTGGCACCCAGCTGGAGCTTGCCTGGTTCTGTCCGATCGTCTGCATCTTGCTGCGACTCCTCTTGCACTTACTGCCTATTCGCCGTCACTGCATAAGAGCGCCAACGCGTCTCTGCAGCACCTCTCGTCGTGGCGACGCAGCGGGGACTGGCTCTTATGTCAAAACGAACCCTTAACCGCGTTCGCGAGCCCCTTGCCAAACGGGCCGGGCTGAGCCAACCTGCCCCGTGAAGGCAGGTCGGCCTAGACCGACAGAATAGCGTTCACGCGACGGCCAAGTTTGAGCGCTCAGAGCCGACTCGACCCGCTTTAGTCGCGGTTCGTGTAAACGCCCTGACAGCGTTGCCGCAGCACAGCGGCGCCGTGTATTATTGACTCTGGTTGTTGGGATATGTCCTCCTCCGCGAGTGCGCCTGCTTTTGCTCTGCACTCGGGGCGGGCTCTGATCGAGCGGGCGCGTGTGCAATGCCACGTCTGAAAGCTGCTTCTCGAGACATGAAAACAACTCGCGACCGTCGCCCCGAATGATCGGGAAGGTAAGCGTCTGCGGGTATACACGTTGCTTCTTTTTGCTTCTTCGCTACCTGTACCACGGGTATTGCCTATCAATAGGTTCGAAAGGCAACGCCAGTTAAGCAGAAAAGTGGAGGGGTTAGGGAGGAGGCGAGTTCGCATCTGTCTTCGTCCCGGCGCATGCTTGGAAAAGTGACTCACTGGCGGCGGCAGCCAGAGGCCGCGAATCACGTTTCGCGCAGCTTCGCGCGCGCTTCGGTCGGTGCACGGTGGCCTTTGGTCGCCAAAACAGTCGGCAACGTAATCAGGCCGCTGTCGACGCGTTCTTGGAAGAGGGAGCGAACAAAACAGCTCTTGCTTTGCCGGCTACACTATTGATTCATGCGTGGAAAGAACAACACCGCATATAGCCCGTGAGTGAGCGAGTAAGAATAAAAGAAAAAGGGGAGGAGTGGGCGGGTCGTAGTAAAGCATGCGCCTGTGGCCTATACTACTCGGAAGCAGCGGCTGCACAACTCCCGCAAGTCAACGGTGACTTCACTCGACTTGTAAGGTAAACGTGTTCGCCAATGTCATCACTGTTGTATGCAGGGGTGGCCATAAGCCGATGTCGTCGCGCAGTTTAGTGTGATACGTGTGGCCGACATTACTGTATGGGGCGGGCGTTTACTGACAGCAACCTGCGCCATCGGCGAGGGTGCGAACATGGTCTGCAAAATGGAGAGTCTTCGGGATGCGTTTTACGTGGTGGAGAACATGAACCGTGCTTCTCAGGCGATCTCGCGGAGCGCGCACCGACGCTGCACTGGTGGGTGCCCACGACCCGGCATCATGCAGTGCCGTCGTTTCCGAAAACTAAGACCCTTACGCCTTCAACAGTTGCGCTCGGAACAAAGAGAGGGACCGTACCGGCGCACGTTCGCATCCTCACGGACGGCACTGGTGGTTGTCAGCAGACGGCGCTCGAGCATTTACTACTACTACTACTAATACTGTTATAGGATAAGCGCTGCAGCTTGTAAAGCCAGCAATGAACGCACGCAGCGTGAAAGAAGCCGGTGTTCTTTGTTCTGTTTGCTTGTTTGTTGCCCGCCGCAGAGCGAGCAGACGCGGCTCGTCGGAAACGGGCGATCGTCGTCGTCCCTGAAGTGCAAGTGGCATCGAAGCCACGCACTTGTGACGTAACGCCTAGACCTTTATAAACCGGTGCCACGATAACATCGCGCGCGCGTAAGCAACTATCCAATATACGTCTGTGCACATGACCAACGTCAACAACGCCAGGGCTATGCGTCCCGGTACGGCACGCCTCCTGATTGCTGGAGCCCGCTTTATATATATGTTGGTGCTTGCTCAACTCTGCGAAAAAGAAAGAAAAGCACCGGCACGTTCAAGGCTCTCGCCGCCACCGCGGACAGCGAGTAGCGCGAAATCTCGTACGAGCCTTGCCGGAGCGGAGTTGGTTTTGCGGGAAGGAGGGGGAACGACGGCGCACGCCCCAGTGGAGCCGCTGCGAGCGAGCGAAGGACTGGACGCCGGCTGAGCCAACACGAGGCTCGAGGTCTCGGGCCACTGCTGTTTCAGGGTCGCCCCTGAAAAGAGCCCGCGCGATCTTTCCGCACGCCACAACTCTAGGTTTGGCGCGGCGAGCGCAGTGTAAACTGTGGCCCGCTCCTTAGGCATTACGCTGTTACCGTAAATTATTGAGTAGACACTAAGCAGCAATACTATTTAGCTGATCTGTATTAGCAAAGTACGCTTTTGCAGCAACAAAGTGACCGCAATAAGGATGACCTGATGCTTCGACGCGATATACAAAAATATCAATAGGTAAAAGCAAAGCTCATTTTCGCTGATGGCAAACGTTTGACACCAAGTCAATGATCTAGACTTCTAGAAGAATACGTTAGTAGCCTAACTTGATTTACTGTCACTCTATGGTGTTTCTTTAACGAAGTAAATGATAACCGACGTATACTGAAAGTTATCGCGAAAACGCAGAAGGAAAAACCAGCTCACGTTGTAGACCCAAACATTGAAAGGGATTATACGCGCGATACGCTTGTTCAATGGTACTGTAACGAATAATGTTTTACCTTTACCTGCAAGAGAGATTTTATGAGAGAAACACCATGGGATCTTTCGATACGCCGGCTTCTACGTTCAGGGGAATAAATGACGAGCTGAAATATTTCGTGTGAAAGTGGAAGGAGCCTTCATATTTAAAGGTTCAGCATTAATAGTGAGTCCTGCTCAGCGGACTCGAAGCAAAAAAAAAAAAAGTGTTTTGCTTACAGTTGCCTTTCGGGTACAGGCAAGCATTTTGCGAGTAGCCTTGAAGTCTCCTCGAATCAAGGCGTCAGCATCAAAGTCGAATCGCTATGCACACGTGGATGAAAAGTCGTGCCGCGACCGCTGAAGTCCGACGGAGGAAATGGAAAACTCACAAAAGCCACCGTATGATTAGGCGAGCATAAAGACCCCCCAACCTATTACGCGCTCTCCCGTCCTCAACGCTGCCCATGCTGCGCAACTAAGTTCTTATTTGTTAAGGAAAACAGACTCGCTGCTTGTCCCCACCGCTTCCCTCGTGATTCACCTGCGACGCCCATTTGGCTGTCGTCCAAAGTGTGGGTAACACCCGTGGCGCATACGGGACACATGCGCGCGCCATGCTCTCTGCCCACTAATGACCGCCGTCAGTTTTTGTTAACACGCGTCGCCGCGGACTATACCAAAGAATCAAGCTACTCGTATGACGTCACACAGCAGCTGCAGCACTGCGTGCCAACGGTCCACATTCGTCTATCGACGCCATCGCTTGGCTTCTCAACGAGGAAGCGGCGTTAAACACGCGGAAGACTACTTAAAGATACACTAGCACTCGCATACGTTGACGAAGCTCCCAGGAAGCAACTTGTTTTACGGAAGCGTCTAATGATGAACGGATCGGCAAAGCGTGCCAGGGACGGCTGCCAAGCTTTTGACGTTCGCCGCTCACTTGGAATGACTCGCTCGTGACCGCGTCATCGTGGTTCTGTCAGTGTCTCTATCACGAGACATGTCAGTGCTAGGCTTCATGCTTCAGATTAAGCGGCTGTTTACAGGAGTTACCGGGGATGTAAAAGCCAAACCATGCGCAAAGCCGTCACGAAAACAATAATAATAATGAAGTGTCGTAGATGCTGTCTCTACATGGCGGAAGAAGTGCGCATCAGGCTTCTTGCCAAGCTAATGACCAACGAGGCTGCCCGGATGTTACGAAAGGTATGACACCTACCACAACGCGCCTTACAACATGTAAACATGATCCTTTAAAACTCTCCGGACCAAGGAACCATGCGCTGTCCGACATGCAAAGGAACTCAGCTGTCAGAAAGTGCCCGATCTGGTTCAAGCGCGGTGATGCACGCCTTCCGTCCTGGTTGACGACACCACGATCCTGCGCTTAGCAGCTTCAGCCCGTTCTGCCTCGTCACGGTTCACCCCCAAGAAGAAAAGGTGCTTCACCCCTGCTTCACTTTTGCTGCTAAATTAAAAAAAAAAGAAGTAATGAAAGAAATACAAGGGTGTGTGGGCCGCGCGTTTCCGAGGCGGAACCCCCTGACATCCATTAAGGGTTGCATTCAGGCATTTGCGTTTCATATGGGAGGGAGCGACGAGTTTCTCCATATGAAAACAGTAGGAGAAAAATGTGAACTATAACCAAGACTCTACGTCTACTATACGTTACAGATTCAATCATAAACCAGGCAGGAAAGAGAAAACGCAGCTTTTGTCTGCGAAGGATAAGCAGACAGGCTGGGAGGATGCGAAAGACCGGGAATCGTAGAGTTGGGGGTGGGGGAGTCGTTTGCTACGCTTTTTACAGGACTCGCGCGCTCGAAGTGGTGAACGCTTCCTCGGAGGAGACGGGGGTCTACGCTCGCATGCCGATGAGAGCGCTTTCTAGAAAGCGGCAAATAAAAAAGCAGGGAAGAAAGCTGGCATCAGAAAAGAAGACGATGGGGAGACCGACCTTGAACCCAGCGGCAGCCGCTCGCGAGCGGTTCACAAGGAGCCAGGTAAACAGGGCGACTCCCCGCAAAAAAACGACGAAGCGGCGCGGCAGAGCGGGTGCCCCTCGGCCTACCGCCCGAATAAATTACGCCCCGCATCTAACTCGCGTATACGTTCATCACTTTCCCCCAGGTGGCAAGTCAGTCAGAGGTTGCCGCACCACGGATGGGAACCCTCGGCCTCCAAGAAAGCCGCGATGGGCACGCACCAGGAATGCGACAGCGGCGTACATCTAGTCGAGGTGGGGCGCGAGATGAATAAACACCTTCGTCGCGGACGAGGGTAGCTGCTGTTACCCAGTGTTGACAAACACTGCTAGCGTCGAGAGAGAGTAACCGCGCCGTTCTTGATTCGACGAGTTCGTGGTGAAGAAAGTGCGGCAGGCATTCATATTGCTCGACCGTGGCGAACGGAACGGGAAACAGAGAAGAAACGTTGCACACGCAAGCGCTGAAGGGCGCCTTTCTTTGAAGCTATTGTGCGCGCCGCTCCCCGTCCGAGCGGAAAAAGGCCGCATGGAGGAAAGAAAATCCGCAGAGGGAAACAACTGGCCTTCGACATTCTCTAAGAGTGAGTGCTTCTAGAGAGTTGTCTTCGGTATCTCGAAAAGAAATGGTGGAACTGAGATGCGGTCTGCTTTTTCGAATCGTATGATGTTACCGACAGAGAAATCAGGAATTCAATAAATAACTGGATGACAAGAAAGGTTTTTTTGGTTAGGTAGAGCAATGAACATCAATGAAAGGATTACAGCCTACTCCTAGCTCCCACAATTATTCAGATCATCATTAGAGGGGGAAATGAGATGCGGCGTTTCCTGTAGGACAATACCTGGCTTACATGCCACCAGCAGCCGGAAGTGACTCGAAACACAAATACACATTAGCACAACGGATGCGGACGGCTGGATGAAGAGGCTATGCGCGCGCCTCTAGCACCGGTACGGGCCGAAATCGAGGGCACCCATGGGAAGGCCAAGGACACGCGGCCGAAGCACGGCAGAGAGCTCGAAGACCCCCGTCGCCACCTTGGCTCTCCGGGCAGAAACAACATAGCGACGGGCACACGTGTGTGCGGCCAAACCTAGGCGCCGGGCACGGAACTGCGTCGTTGGGCTGTTTCTGTCGGGGCCAAGACGTCGGGAGTCTTCGCGCTGCGGCACGCCAATGGGGGGAACACTGCGCTTTGGGCAACAACTTCGCAGACGACATCGGTGCCAGCAGTGGCTCGAACAAGCGTCCTTGGTCCCTTTCCTCGTCTCCGGTCGAAGTAGCGGGGCCTCGAGGCCACTCACCATGGCCATGTCGCTGGACTCCGAGGCGGCACCGGCGAGCAAAGTTGGCGAAGACGCCACGAGGAGGACGAACGGCAGCAGCATCGTGGACGGCAGGAGCCGGTACGCGTCGACTAGTCCCCGGCGGCGCATGGCTTTGTTTTGCGATCGCGTTCGTCGGCCGGCGCTCTTATGAGGGGCCTCCTTTCCCCCGCGCGCCGCGGGTGAGAGGCCAGGGACGCCCATTGGCCGCCGCGGCCGCTCTCCGGGACGGCCCGAGTCCCCCCCCTGGCAGCTCCGGCGGCGAGCAAGAGAGCGCGCAGTGCAGGGCCCGGGCCTTGAACCCGGCCCCGGAATGCGCGTCGGGGACAACAACCGAGACCGCCCCCGCACTTGTCCCCCAATACTGCTCCCGGAGCGAGGCAGTACCCCAGTCGACTTGGAGGCTGACCGCCAAACCTTTGGCACCGGGGCAAGGGGGCTCGTGCCTCATGGGCAAGCCGCCGAACAGGTGGTCCTCGCCGCAGGAGTTCGTTTCCGGCGGTGCTTCCTTCCGCACGGGCGCGGAAAAGGGTGACGTCAGGTTCGTCGGACGTCGGCCCCGAGCCGTTCACCACGATTCTCAGAGCCGGTCTGGGCGGAGTAGTGCTGCTGGGCTGGCGCACCGCCAAGCCTCCTTTTCCGCGAACGCAGTCGCCGGCGGCAGACAACAGCGACGCCGGCGGCGCGTCGCCCGTGGCCGACCAACGTCGCAGCCTCGCGCGGGGAACTGTCGCGGTCCCGGCCCGAGCGCGCCTGAACACGGCCGCGGCCTTCTCGATCCTTTCCGCCGACGCAGGCCCCCTAAAGCTGTGCTGAGGTCGTCACGCGGGAGAGCCACGGGGATTCTGGAGGGGGCAGCTGTCCCACATTGTGGGCCTGGATTCTCGAACACGCGTGGCCCGTGGACCTCTCGTTTGCGGCCAGCGCAGTCCTCACGATTAGGCGGTGCTCCACCATAGCCCTTGTTGCGTAAGGCTTAGGTTGTTGTTTCACCTTTAGCAGGACACGCCCCAGAGTGACCTCGGGAGCGTTTGTGTCATGCACGCACGGCCAGACGCGTGCTTGACGTCCCTGATCCAAGCTGTGCCTGGTTCCTGCCAAGAGACGTACAGCTTCTCGCGTACCTGACCTCACAAAATATGAGCTGGGAACTCGGCATCGCTATACTCGAGTTGAGCAGGTGTGGTGCGAGTGACCATATAGTATCTTTTCCTTCAAGTGCCTCTCAACTTGACTACAAAAGCGGGTAGCTTTTGCTGGTGTTGGAGACTGACACCCCGCCTTGCTAAAGGAACGGGCGTCGACGGCGGCCCAGGGGGCGGACGACTATTTTCGGAGTTTATGTCGGCTGACTTTGCCAGAGCACACGGCGTAAGATTAGCTCAGACAGTGAGAGCATGTCAGGGTAGGCGCACGAGCAGACAACCCGCCACTATTTTGCTACCGTACTTGTCTGCACGGGGCTAAAAAAAATAAAAATAAAGGACGCCCGTGGATATGCGGGGCGTTTCGTGCTCGCGACAAGGCTGCCATGGCGTAGCGCGTGAAGTGGGAACACAGGTGAATTGAACGTCAAGGTCTCAGGAATTAAATGAATAAAGTAAGAAATGAAATAATTCTGTAGAAAGAGAGATGAGATATTGAATGGGAGGAAGGTTAAAATTGCAGGCAGTTTTCACTGACTGTTTGTTCGAAGATGCGAACACCGTGTTGTCCCAGTCTCTATCCTGCCCCGTTATGCTGGCGCTAAAATAATATCTAAATGCTGCTGCTTAGATACACCCCGCTAGGGTGAAAAAGCAAGGAGACGGAAAAATAGACGCAAGGACCGTAAAGCACGCTTGTACAATCCAGTGATAGCACGCACTGCTGTCAGACTATTATGATGGCTTGTAGATCTCATGAACTGAGGCAGTGCATATTTATACACTACTTTGCGGGCGTCTTTTGGGAGTACTGGCCCAGAACCTTTTCTTCTAATAGCACACAACTGTCAGTAACATGTCACAACCCAGGGGCTGCAGCTTAAGCACAAAACACTTTCTAACTTCGGTGCTTCGCTTTCAGGACAGCCCAGAGACACACGCGCGCGCACGCACGCAGGCCGCGCGGACACTGCTGCGTCCCACGAGGCACGATTCAAGTGTGACCACGAAAGGAGCGCCTTCGCGATAAGCGCCGTTTTTCTGACAGCTGCGGATTGCGAGCGCCCTGAGACCGGACAAACATTTACGGCCCATCCGGTGCCAGCATAGCCTTGTCTGACAGACTAGCAAAAACAGCCAGCCGCCACACCGCATGCATCGTTTCTCTCTCATGTTTCCCCTTCTCCTCGTTTTACTTGATGCGTGCCACCCGTTGCTTCCATTCTGCGCTGACTTGTTTGCATCTGGCCGCAGTCCGACAACAAAAGGCTTGCCGCTTGGCTCGCTGAGATCATCGGAGCGCGACTTTGCTGAATTGAGACTTCCAGCTAACTCCGCGTTTACTCGGTATTCCCCGAGACCGCAGAGGGTTCAAAGACATGGTGCGCCTATAAGTGCTGCGGCGTGTGCATAATGCGAGCACTGACCAACACCATCACGGTCAGTATCTAACAGGTATTGTGTGCAGTTCTTATTGGGAGAGAAAGAGAGAGCGATAGAGAGAGATAGACATCCTTCTTTTTTAAAATTCAGTTCGCATTGATTGATTCGCTTCACCATAGGCCGGAAAAATTGTGCAACTCGTCTTGCATCGGAATGGAAGCGTGTTCCCTGAGAACTGAACTTTGTTCTGCATTACATTGCGATCTGTCGTTAAAAAAAGAAAAAAAAAGGAAAAAGAAGAAACGAAGAGGGAGATAGAACTATTCAATGGGGGGCGGGCGAGGGGGAGTATTGTGCTTAAACTTCTTTACGCATGCCGTAAAGATTCCGGGACCTAATTATATATAAATATCCGTTTCCTTGTCCACGTCTTATAAAGCAATCTCTGTCAAAAGAAGCGAGGCCACTAATGGTGCGTACGTCGCTCCGTCCTAGTTGCGTCACGTCGCGCACCCGTCGAACTCTAGGTGCTGGAAAGACTCTTAATCTGAGAGTCTATTTTGCACAGGTTTCGAGCCTTGATGAAAGACGGCAAGACATCGCATAGTCAGCTGCAGTCATCCGCGCAGTGACTTCGCTTTTTCGGACAAAGGCTGCGCCTTATAGCGCCCACAAAAGTCTTTTTTTTTTTCATGCGCGGAATTTGCTTACCGTGCTTGTACACATCGTCGCAACGATGTCGCAAGTGGTAAACTATACTCCTTATAG
This sequence comes from Dermacentor andersoni, assembly GCF_023375885.2. Taxonomy (NCBI): domain Eukaryota; kingdom Metazoa; phylum Arthropoda; class Arachnida; order Ixodida; family Ixodidae; genus Dermacentor; species Dermacentor andersoni. The sequence continues at coordinate 14,401,641 of NC_092815.1, forward strand.
GCTTTACGAGCGCTGTTATTGCAAATGCGCTAATCTCTGGGCGCAAGATTCTGTAGTTGCAAGTGGGCACAGCAAGTACGCATATTCTAGAAGGTAGACTATCGATGTAAGACAAACACGGTGTTGTGTTTTGACAGTGATGTCTGGGGATGCCGAGTGGACGCAAAAGCACAACGAGTTTTAAAGCGCGCGGGCGAACCGAACGAGTGCGGACGCGAAGCCTGCAATCAAGGCGGTGCTGAGGTTGCGCCACACATGCCCGCGGCTCAACAACGTTGGACATTGCCAAAACTCAGGTCCGGCACAGCTTCCGTTAACAAAGGCACTTCGCACGTGCCCGTCGTATGGCAACTTGATTAAGAGACTCGTGACTGAACAGAGCTTCGCACAAGCGGCTTGTTGTCGACCGATGTCGCAACTCCGAAGGCGTGCATTGGCCTTATGTAGAGGGTGGGGCTCCCGTGCTTTGTTTTTCAGGCTGGCGTGACGCGCAATTCCTCGCAAGTGTTTTCAGTTTCATCTTTCTTTCTTGATATGTTCATTCAAGAGAGCTGCAGGTTCGACAGAAGGAGGAGCTGGGAGAGAGCCATCAGGAGATAAGAAAAAAAAAACAATGTTGCGAAATGTTTTCTCACAAGGCGACCATGGCCGTCGGTGTTGACTTGATCGGGCCGCTGTTTTCAAAGCTCAAGTCCTGTGGCACACGGATTAAAAGATGACATTACTTTCTGAGCAGCACTTCGTGGATCGTTGCACGAACGCCCTTATTTCAGATTTAAATATTAGCCTCCTGGATGGGTTAGTCTCCATTTCCTGCATCAGGGAATCTAGCTGTGCATAATTTCCCATGCCTTAAGGCATGCTCTATGGCTAAAATACCGATCTCCGTACGCTACGCTTTTTTCTACATGATCGCCTCAATGGAAATGGCTGTTATGAACGAGAAGAAAAGGGGGTTAACCGAGGGACCCGATTTTTAATAATCATATCATAAGAAGCCAACAAACAAAGACACCAGTGACAACATAAGGGAAATTCCTTGTACTTACTGATTGAATTAAAGAAATGATAAATTAATGTAATTGAAAGTGGATGAAAAAAACAACTTGCCTCAAGTGGGGAACGATCCCACGTCTTCGCATTACGCATGCGATGCTCTACACTCCTAAGCAAAATTACACCCTTTTGCTGCACAACAATAATCGTCATCTGTCTTGTCCGCATTTCTTTTCTTTAACTCAGCGTGCCCGGTACTTCCAAGTCACGAACGGCATGTCCGCTATCAGCATGACAGAGCATTCTCGACAGGAAGGTAGCGAGCGCAGCGTTTTCAAGGAAGGAAACGCAAGCAAGACAGATGACGATTATTGTTGCGTGGCAAATATACACCCCAAAGGGTCTACATTTGCTTAAGAGTGTATCAATTGAGCTACCGTGGCGCCAGTTTTGCATCCACTTTCTGGGGTATTTGTGTTTTACTAGTAGAACTAACCTTGGGAGTGTTAGCCAGCGCCATCACTGACGAGCCTTGGCGGGGGATGTGGAACATCCTTTATGCCGCATGCGTCCGTGCTCACGTCCGAACGTCACGTGCTCGTTACGCCTTCGGCAGAAAGGATGTGCCACAATTGTGAGTGATGAAGCTGGCTAACACTCCTAGGATTAGTTCTAGTAGAAACACATAAATGCCCCGGAAAGTGGATGGGAAAATGGCGCCACGGTAGCTCAATTGGTAGGGCATCGCACGCGCAATGCGAAGACGTGGGATAGTTCCCCACTAGCGGCAAGTTGTTTTTTCATCCACTTTCAATTCCATTAATTTATCAGTTCTTTAATTCAATTATTAAGTACAAAGAATTCCCCTGGTGTTGTCACTGGTGTCTTTGTCGGCTTCTTATGTTATAGAAACGGCTGTTGTTACATATGAAAAGTGCCGGAGGAAAATCAGCGTACCGGTAAAATAAAACGCGAACCACGCTCATTTATTTGTTCGTACGAGCTCTCGGCTGCGATGACAATACTGGACACATGATTAACAGCAATCAAGGTCTCTATTGCCTCCACAGAGGAGAGAATAGAGATGTCGATGGGAGAAGGGGAGGTCAGATTGAATTCAAATGGCTAAGAACATTTCAGCGAGAGAGAGGTATATAATTCTGACGATGGTAAGAGAGATCATGCCGACAGGGAGAACCATCTATCTGGAATGTAGTGAAGTATAAGGGGGTCGGAGAAACAGAAGAAAAAGGGAGAGCAGTGTGGAATACAATAGCACAATCAGTGACACAACTAAAGCATGATCCGTGCACTGCATCGAATGCACTCACATGCGAGAGCATTACTCGCAGATGAACTTGGCCCACCAGTTACGCAGACAGTATGCGCATACCACCAGCGTAAAATCAAACCCGAACAAGTTCAACTCGACCGGCGCGAGTTCTTGCGTTGCTTACATTAAGTCAGCGTTTGTGTCATTGGTGTGGTTTGGCATCCCACATGAAGTTCTGGGAGCGCACTGTGCTTCGAAAGCCTCTGTGCAGTGGGTTCACGTCGTGCTCTGAAGGGAGTCATACGTGAGGGGTGTGATTATTTGTTGTTTCCTGATCGCGGTCAAGTTTATTTATTTATTTATTTATTTATTTATTTATTTATTTATTTATTTATTCATTAAGTTATCGAGGCCCGAAGGCATTGCAGAGAAGAGTGAAGGTAATTGGTGACATCTTTGAACATCAGAGATGGCAGCGTTGGCGGCGGGAAGGTGGTTCCAATCGTGGGCAGTTCTTGGAAGAAATAAGTTAAAGTGGACATTGGTGGGACACCAACATTGTATCGGTGATCGGTGCAGGATAACACGTGGGACGTTCAATAGAAAAGGTGGCCCTTAAGGATGGGGTTAGTGTATAATATACCTCGCGGTAAAGGCTGAGTCGTACAGTAGTTTGGGGCGAGAAGGGAATGCTAATAAGCCGAGGTTTTCTTTCATTCCTGATCCACTAGAGTGGCGAGAGTAATTAGAGAAGAATAATAAAGCGAGCTACTCGGCTCTGAATAAATTCAACAGCATCTGTAAGCGTTGCCTGGCTTTCGTCCCAAATTGAGCACGCGTACTGAATTTCCGGCCCGACTTATGTTTTCCAAAGTTGAAGCTTGAGGGTAACGGTGACAGAAGATAAATTGCGGCGTAGGAAAAGAAGCATGCGACTATCATTCTTAATAATATAGTTGACATGCATGTTCCCGGAGAGTTTGCGAGTAATATGGACGCCAAAGTATTTGTAATCTGTCACAAGAGAAAGCTGGTTATTGCTAAGGTTATACGTGAAAGGAACAGTGTGGCTACAAGGGCGAGTTGCTGTCATGCATTTACATTTGTTAGCGTTAAGTTTCGTTAGCCAGCGTAACACCATGAGGAAGCAACGTCAATGTCGGGCTGCAACCAAAAGTCATCAGAGGGGCTAGTGATTACGTGATACACGACACAGGCATCAACGAATAGTCTGGTAGAAGGTGAGTTCAGGCTCGCGTTAAAGCCCAACATCCAAGTTGGCTCTCGCGCAAGTGTCGAAAGACAGCATTCCCCACGGCGGCCTAGCCGAGCGTGCACTGTCAGCTGAAGTGTTTCGTCACCTCCTCCCGGCACCCTATTAAACCGCATCCCTCAGCTACCGCGCTGACGCTAGCGTCCGCTGGGCGTTACCTTCGTTTGCTATCGCTGTTTCTACGTGAATGAAGGATTCGCTATCTCCTTCTCAGTACCCGAGTTATCATCAAGCGCTTGTGACTCATTCACCGTTATCATTTGCGCTTCTTTATCTCCAGTAGTGAGCAGGCTTCCAATCAAACGGACACACCCCACATTCGCTGCAGCTTGGTCGTGTTTCATTTCTCCCAAGGCATCTCTTGTCCATATGTGACGTCACACGATGACGACACCTGTACTACAGGACGCAAGCTTGTGAGTTTTAAAGCGAAGCTTCCTTTGCCGCTTCTCACGACCTTCCGCATTCTATGCCTTCCGGGCGCTGCTGCTGCTGCTGTGGTCTTGCTCGCGCACGCCGCGGGGTTTCTCGCAACACAACCAGATGGCACTCGTGTTGCGTTACGAGTCTCTCGATTTTATCCTCCTCTTTTCGTCGCTTGCACTGAGTGGCTGATCCTTGCGTAAACGGTGGTGTATTATGATGTACTGCGTAATCGCAGCAGTGCATAAGGAGGCGTGCAATGTGAATGACAAGCGCTGTCTCCCTACGTCCCTCTACTGGAGACAAAAAGAAAGACTGAAAGTGAGAGAACGTAAAATATCATCCTAGGGCCAAAAAAAATGGCACAATAGCAAACACGCGATGTGCCATAGATATCAAAGCGTGCAAGACTGGAGCGTGGCAGGAGCGAACTGTCTCGCCGACGCTCGAACCGCTCATGCGCGTGCATCACTGTGGGCACAATTAACGCAAGGTCTTGATAGAGTTACGACACCATTTGCTCGGCCAACGAACACCAAGGGGCACTTAATTAGCGACTGTGTTGAAATTGCAGGTCGCAGCCCTTAATTGCCGCCTCGCAAGGTGACCGGTTCAGACACCTTTGTTACTGGCGCAACCTCAATATGCGGAGCACGTCAGTCACGGCGATTAAAAACGACCGTTTACGAGCTCGTTTTTATCATTGAGTACTAGGATATTGAATTTAAATAATGTGCACATTAAATTTTTGTTAAGAACAGAAACGAAATGTTCTCGTTAATGTCTTGTCGACTTTAGCAGCAGCACCCACCCGATCGATCGATCGATCGATCGATCGGTCGGTCGGTCGGTCGGTCGGTCGGTCGGTCGGTCGGTCGGTCGGTCGGTCGGTCGGTCGGTCGGTCGGTCGGTCGGTCGTAGTATAATGCTTTCCCACATCATTCGATTATGTTGCAATTTTTTTCTTGTGTGCCTCAGCTTGCAAAATAAGGGCGTGACCCGAAGAGGACACGTGATTGCGTTGCTTGCAGACACCACTCAGACACGAGCGAGTCAGCTCCTATGCAAATAAACACGATAATGAAGCTCAGGACAACGTGCTACCTTGGCCAGCCGGAAGTACACGCCTTGATTACAGGATTTAAACGCACGTGAAGTCTTCCGGCGCCAACTCTCGGTGACCCTGGAACTATATGCGCACTTTCTAAATTTGTGAAAAAATTGCACACGTTAGGTTAGGTTATGCACACGTTAGGTTATTTAAAACTGATGGTAGCGCTAAAAGGACGGACACAAGATGAAAAGACGACACGACGACGAGGAAACGCTCGTTTTAAAGTTTTAAAGAATGCATCACCAACTAGCCCAGCACCAAGTTTTATTGACGTTAGGTTATGTTTTACGCGAGAATAACTTACCCGGTAGCCTGCTTCGTTCACGATGCGCCCACGAGGGCTGCGAAATAGGTGCTGGCAACGATTCGTCGTCTTTCAGCTGAATATTACCGAATGCGTTGAAAACCACACGGTGTGATTCGAAGGCTTTACAGCCGGCTTTTGGTATAGCATTTGATAGTGTGCGCACGTGTACGACGTTGGCTACTGCGGTGCGGCTGAAGAAGGCGTACGTATGTTGAAATACATGTCTTCTTTCCTTACTGGTGATCGCATGGATTTATTCTGAGCTTCTTTTTGGTGGGCTTTCGGCGCCTTTGTCTCATTCACCGTTTTGCTGTAGGCGATCTTCTTAGGCACACAGGCGCGCACTTGTGACTCTTGCAATGTGGCGCCCTTGAAGGTAAGCTATAGGCTGAGAGGATTTCGCGACCCTCGCAGCTAGCATAATATTTTCCAGTGTCGCCTCTTCTGTTACTCTGTACTTCCCCGCAGCTCTTGGTTGGAGAATAGCTTAACCATAGTTACAGAGCACGTTCGCAAAGGAACAAGTATTTTGTCTACTTCCGTTTTCCAAAAGTTATGGCTCCAGTTTAATAATTTCATGCGATCACCAGAAGGGAAATAAGCCACGTATTTCAACATACGTGCGCCTTCTTCAGACGCACCGCAGTGGTCACTGTCGTACACGTGTACACGCTATCAGATACCATAACAGAAGCTCCCAGGTGCCGTATGAGCTCAGAAGTCTGGTAGTAAATAAAGAACTCATCGTTTCGTGGCCCGTTAGTTACGCACAATGTTGACATTAGTTTGAACGCCTCGTTAATCGGATTATGCTATAGGAGAGTGATTTAGAAGTACTGACTGTTATGCGTGTTGGCAATCCATACTCAAGGAAGAATGGCGCAACCGAACAGGGCCGAGGTCTGATCTGCGCTCGTCCGTGTTTTCTATCTCATCCCTGTTCGTTCGCGCCATTTATCCTTGAGAAAGTGAAATCCTGCGTAACACACTTCTTGGAACTTTTTGCACACACTTCTGCATGCATACGTGACAAAGAAGGATCATTGTATGGTTAGGGCTCGCGTCATGACTTCGTGCCCCGATGTCGGAAAGAGGGAGAGGAGTATAGAGCGTAGTACTTGCCAATGCCGCCTGCCACGTCTCCCCAGTCTGCGGAGTGGCAGCTCCTGCCTACACGCTGGCCCGACAGCAAAGCGGCGTGGCAGTGACCGTTGCCTAGGCGGCCAGCCACCATCTGCCTCTTTAGTACCTGAATTATGCTGTCGCCCATAGCTCAGTGGTGATGGTAAACCTCCGGTTTTCATAGGAAGCATACTCGCGCACACTCTATTACTGCCGCCCTTTGGCGACATAATGCATCCCATCTTGAATCCATATTTCTCGGAACTTCTGCGGTTAGAAGGTAACCCTCATGATGTCATTAATTTAAAAGTTGATTACGGTAAAATAAATAGTTAACAATTACATTCGCGATTATCGCGCAAATTGTGCAGTCGACCGCTGCTACGAAGCTTGAACAGTAAAATATATATATATATAATTTTGTCTCGAATTCAGCCTGAAGCAGAGGAACACGCGGTACTTTTCGTGCAGTGGCGGTGTCTTCTTCTAACGCTGTCATTTCTCACAGTCGTTGCTGCTCATTTCTTTTCACTTTCTCGCTTGAAGCAAAGCCAAGTTCTACTGTTCCTGTGTGCACGCCAAGTAGAAATGGCGTTAAGCAAGCCGACTGTTGTGCGGCGAGCGTTTTTCGCTTCCATGAATGTGCGCTTCCCTCTCTCCCTTCGTCGCTCGCTCGCAGCCATTCAGTCGCAGCTGTGTTCACAGAGAGCCAACTGGAAAGCAGGTATGTGCCCTATAGCATCTCCGCGTGCGCTGGACCGTCTGTGTGCTATATCTGAGTAACTTGTTCCCTCTAAGCTTATTAGCCTAACGGTATATCACACCACGAAGTTCATATCCCCTCTCCGTCGCCTCCTCTAAAAGCGGGCGTAGCTAGGATTGTACTTCGGATTTTCAGATATGCCTCTTTGGCTTATGAAGGCGAAAGCCTTAGACGGCTCATGGGACAAAAAAAATCCGATGTCCGGCGTTATGGCATCAAAATTCATGGCACCAACATTCATAGGGAGTTGAACCCTCGACTTTTGATGGTTGTCGAACCCACTACATGTGGTGTTAATTAAGGCGAATTTAATTAAGACCCACGACCGTTGGTGGGAGTCGAATCTACGACCTTTGGTTAAATTAGGGGAAATTAAAGGCCATAAATTTCTTTATAAGAAACTGCGAAGCCGAGGCGAAGAAGAAGCGTCAGCACGACCTATGGTGTTAACTAATCCAAATTAAGATAGAGCTAATTAAGGCGCTCGAACCCACGGCCTTTGGTGGGAGAGAACAAGTAGTAGGAAGTAACAAGGCATTAGAATGAAAATGTCAAGTAATGTAATGAACATCTCCCGAGCGGGCAGGATTTCGCATTCATTTTCTTTAGCTTATGCTAAAGCGACTGTCAACATTTCTTCGGTCAGCTGCATTAAATTTTCCGTATTCCGGTTGTACTTTCCAAAGGGTTTCTTCGGTTTTACGCTACAAATTACACCCTTCTTTCTCGACATTTGTACTCGATGGTCTTCGTGTTTTCTTTATGGGCATCCCTAGCGCCACCCATAGAAACCGTGTTGTTAAAACCATAACGTCCAGCTAGAGGACGGCACCAAAGCGCCCATTGTACAGGCTGTTCGATCATGCTGCGTCTGGACAGGACTTCAGCGAGAGATTCAGATCCATTCATCATTTTAGGTTTTGAGTGACAAAGTTGTCTTCCCACAGTAATAACAAAACGCACGTTATTGGTACGCGACATGGAGCGACACAGTCGCACATTAACGCTTGCTTGTTATTGCAGAACCCAAAAATTGTGTGCCTGCTGGCCTCGCCGCGTAATTGGAAGTCGCAGAGAAGGGAACGCGTATAGTAGAGGAGTATTAGGCCGGACATTTACCAAGTACTTCAACGTGTGAACGGCAAACTTGCCGCAGGTGCTTCGCATACGACCCCTTTCTTTACGCCGGTGCGCTGTTCAAATACCAAAATATTATCGGGCTGCTGAGGCTTTGATGTTTACGACCCAATACTATACACGTGAGATGTGAGAGAGGAGATATATCCGGACTGACTAAAACAGTTTCCGGTTCTCGGACGTGGGCCAAGGCTTCAGTACACGGTCGTTTTAAAGCGAATAGCTTTCATTGCCTCTTTCGCCCGTTTCTCGGGGTTGGTCGGTGGTCAGTGGCAGGACTCGCCAAGGAAGACGTTCGTTCGTTCGTTCGTTCGTTCGTTCGTTCGTTCGTTCGTTCGTTCGTTCGCTCGCTCGCTCGCTCGCTCGTTCGTTCGTTCGTTCGTTCGTTCGTTCGTTCGTTCGTTCGTTCGTTCGTTCGTTCGTTCGTTCGCTCGCTCGTTCGTTCGTTCGTTCGTTCGTTCGTTCGTTCGTTCGTTCGTTCGTTCGTTCGTTCGTTCGTTCGTTCGTTCGTTCGTTCGTTCGTTCGTTCGTTCGCTCGCTCGCTCGCTCGTTCGTTCGTTCGTTCGTTCGTTCGTTCGTTCTATTCGCTTAATTGGCAATCATCTACGATGTTCCTATAGGCTACTTTCATTAAACATTTTTCGTCCATATCGGAAGGCGGACGTTGTCCCAAAGGTTCGAACAAGTGCCCTCGTGAGCTATGTGTTCTGCCAAATTCACTGACCTGCAGCTCGGCTAAGCCGATTCTGAGTTTCGCTTCGCAACTGCTCTGAAAACAGAGGCAACACGCCGATCAGCATAATTACATTAATGATATCTGTACGTTGGTTATGTAGCGCAAAAAGTAAAAATAAAGCAAGAACGACACGAAAAACGAAACAAAGATATCTTTGTGTATTGCTCTCGTTTCTATTGCAGACCATTGTCCGACGCGTTGTCCGGTCATGAACGCCTACCATCTGTCGTCCAAACTCGCCTTCATATTTCCTCCGCGTGGACCACAAAGCCTCCGTTCAATGCATGGTCTGCAATTTTTCAAAGCCGCAGCGGGTTGACGGCTATACAAAAGAAGCAACCCACGCGTCCCGCAGCGGAACCCCCGAATCAGTCGCATCTCTGAGGGTCATCATTGCGCGACGGACAGGAGCTGACTAACCGAGGAGAGCAGTTGCAGTAGAACAAGCACAAAACAAGGATCAGCGGCGGTAATAGCACAGGCACGCGCACCTCGGACTCACCGTCCGCCCGTGGTCGACGGCTTCTCGAAGAAGTGGGAAGCCAGCACCGTGGTCAACCCGCCACACTTATAATGACAGCTTAGCGCACCACGCGGTCTGCAAGCCCCGGAATAGCCGCTGTGTTCACGGATCCAGCCGTCAACGACACGTGAGTGAACAGAATTGTAAAGCCCGTCGACAACGAGCACGCATGCATGCATCGTGACTGTGCTGGCGGTGCGTTCGCGTGAGGTTGCTCCCGAAGTGCTCCCACGGTTTCGCTCGCCGCGATCGGTCACCAGCAGCTTGCATATACGCTTGACCAGTCCGTGCGCTGTCCGGAAAAAAATGACTCACTTGCCACGGGCGAGTTGCCTGCAAGCTGCAGCTTATAACCAAGCCAGACATCTTACACGCACGCAGAGTGACGAGGACTCGAATTTGTTATTACCTTCTGCCACTGAATATCGAGGAGGCCACGTGGTATTTACTGCATGAAACTTCAAGGCCTCGAGACTGGAAATCCGGAGTTCATCGCTCGTCGTCGCCGCCTTGTTCGGGCTTTGTTTTTCACCGCGGAGTTCCACGAACCGGTATTGGAGCCGGCGTCTATTTTCTGCCAAAGAGCGTCGCTTTTTCGACACTATCGACGAGGCTTTGGTTTTCTTGACCGCCTTTATGGTCAATGTCGGGTTGGGCCGAAGGTGTCACGAAACCAACGTGTTTTCCAATTGAAGAAGAAATTAAGTCAAGTCTTGATTTACAACTACAAACGCTGGGGATTCCACGATCGAAACGTGGCCATAGACCACTTGGAAGCGCCTGAGGGCCATCGAGCATCGAAGTTGTCTTTCTTACAGAAATCGGCCACGCTTAATTGTGTCGCGCGCGCGCTCTTTTCCTTGTTTCTGATGGCCGCAACCGCGACGCGCTTCATCCGGTTTGTAGCAATGCGCGTATTCGATCAGCGGGTTTAGCTCCCCGGTCGAGGCGAACGTTCGTTGTCAGCATCTCTGCGGAACCATACACAGCCTGTCGGCACGCGGCGGTGTAGCGCGTAGCAGCTCGTGCTGTCACCCTTCCGTCCGCTCGGTCGTGGAAGGAACAGCGCTGCTGTTCTCACGCTCTTCGCGAGGCGCTATAATCAGCGCGCCGATGATTCAGAAAAAAGTGCGTGCGTTGAGCAACAATTTTTGTTCAAATGCGCTTTATGGACCATAGAAACGCAGATACATTCGACTTGTACTGCACAAATTTGCCGGTCCAACTGAACAAACGTCGTGTCAGGATGGCTCGACTCGCATGCAAAGGATAAGTTGACTGAGCCCGACCTGTATGACGACTCACGCTGGCAAACTTGGCCGGGTGGGGCCCGTGGCTGCTGGTAAGTGAGGTGGGCGGACAGAGAGCAAGCTGGTTTCATTTGCGTATACTCGGAGATCATGCAGATGACTCCAGGTTTTGCAACCCAATAAAAACAAATAAAAAAGACAAACAATCCAGGAGATTTGAAGGCGGGGCAGTTCCTCGCTTTGCATGGTCGCACGGTCGTGAAACACGCGACACGTTCAACCGCGTTGGGCGCCATTGATGCGGCAGCCTAGATTGCCGTGCATTGTGGCGAGGTGGAAGAGCGGGATAGGAGAGTGGAGGGTGTTTCCCCACGCAGCCGCGCATTGCACACCTTTGCACACTCGGTCGTTCATCGGGGATCTTTTCCTCTTGCCGTAACGACAGACGCCGATCGTAACGTGTGCCTTTCCAGGGAGCAAAACCCATGGCGCACGTTGCACGGCGCGGCGCCGGTCCTGCCTCCATGCACGTGTCGGATGTTTATACCGCGGCGACCTGAAGTCGCACGTCCGTTTTCCAGCGGCTGAAGAAGGCTCGTTTCCGGCCTCCGGCGAAAACTCCCGGCTGCACCCAAAAAGCTAGTGCCACCGGTGTGCTCTTTGCACACTGGCACACCTCGCTTCCCGCTCTTTGCTCCGCTTTGACTTTTCCGCGCCATATCTGCTGCATGCATGGTCCGTGCCGTGCGTTTGTTTTCCGTCATTCTGTGCTGCAGTGCGGATTCATTGCTACAGCTTGTTAATGTAGGCTTAATTTGGACGCACTGAAGCACACGTATGTAGCTCAGACTCATTTATTCGTAAGGCATCACGCAAAGACACGAACGCGGAATAAGACCACAAACGCAGGTGTCGTTCCGTGTGCGTGTCTTTCTATGGTGCCGTTTCGAGGAAATGTATGACAATGACGTTTATTTTCGCATCAGTACAGTGTAATGATACGAAGGAGCGTGCGGAAAAAGCTGTCATTTCGACAGCTTGACGAAGCCGCAGGCCCCCGCATTGGCGATTACAGCAACAACAAACACAATCTGTTTATAACTTTTGACAAATTATGCAGACAAATTACGCAAATAGCAAAAGATAGCTCTGAAGCAGAATGCAAACTTACACAATCTTACAGGTATACATGAAATATAAGCATGTATTCCTACACAGACAAATGCAATCTTCTTAGAGATGCAAAAGAAAAAAAAAAAGCCCGAGGTGTACATAATTATGCAAACATTTTTCTGCTAGATGCAGAGCAAGAACGAACAAAGCAAACACACTGCTCTTGTCCAAAAAAGGCTACAGACCAAAAAATATTCTTTTTTTGTAAAAAAGAAAGTCAGAAAGAAAACATCAAAGAAATATGTCTAGCTTTAAGTTGAAATAACTACGAATAGCTTTAAAGGTAGTGTTCTCCAGTTGAATCGCTTCGCTGTGTAATCTATTTAATAATCTTGGTAGATTATTACGAAGCGTCTGTTGTCCATATTTAGTTCTTACTGTCGGTACTTTCCAGCATTCCTTTTCGCGTATTGCATGTATAGTGCTATTGTTTTCTAACTTGGCAAGTTGCTTAAGAAAACTTGATCCAGTGTTTAACTCTTGCTTATAAGCTCTACACAGTCGATAATCGTACATTGTTTCGATTGGCATAACTTTATATTTTACAAAAAATGCGAGTGTATGAAGGTAACCAGGGACATTTTCAATTACCCGTAGGAACTATTTTTGCAAGACATGAATGTTGTGCAGATTTTCTTGAGTGGTAGTAGCCCAAACTGAATGGCACTAATTAAGCCAAGATTGAAACAAACTGTTAAAAATCATCATCAGAACTTTCTGTGGCAGTATATAGCGATTACGATAAACAATACCAATTACCTGTGACAGTTTTACTGCTAAACAATCGACATGTGTATCCAAGGATAAGGTTTCTTGGACGACGCACACCCAATGTTTTAAAGCTGGGTACAAAAATGGTAGGAGGAGAATTTAGTAGTAGGGGTTTATTCACGGCAACGTCTTTATTTTTACTGCGAAATATCGTAGCTTTAGCTTTTTTTATTTTGTCTAAAGCTATGCTGACATGCCCATTAATCTAATTTATTTAAGGTTAAATTGGCTTGATCAATTAATTCACTAACTGAATTTCCTATTAAAAAGATGCTGGTGTCATCAGCGTAAATTACATAATTTGCCGCAGAGTTTATATTGATAATGCTATTAATCTAAATATTAAAAAGAAAAGAGCCCATGATGCTACCTTGTGGCACACTACAAGATACAGCAAGCAGACTAGACAGACCTTGATTTATGTCCACTGTCTGGACACGGTACTGTAGGTAGGATTTAATCAGGTGTGCAGCTTTGCCGCGGTATCCATAGCGTAAAAGTTTCTCAATTAGAAGAGAATGGTTTATATGGTCAAAAGCTTTATACCTTTGAAACCGTACTGATTCGCCCAACTGTCGGTTGTACTTAGTTTAGTCTATAGCACGATGTCGCGGGTTCGCGTACCGGCTACCGCCGCTGCATTCCGACAGGAGGTGAAATGCAAAACCGTTCGCGTGCCGTACATGTTTAACCGATGTGGTTGAGCACGGTACCGAGAACCCGATGTGGTCTAGTGTATCCTGCTGATCCGTCAGCTGCTCTGCCCCGTGAAGCCCGACCAGTTGGCTTGAACGTACACCGTTAAGATAAACTGTCGAAGCCAGGAAAAGGGAAGGTTTCGGGCTTTACACGTGTAACTGTGTGCGTGCACGGGCCTCTTATTGAAGAGCGGCTGTCGTCGTTGCGTAACGACAGTTCCACGTGACCGCGAATCCTACAGTGCGGGCCAAATACGACGTACGCACTTTAGACGAGTAGAAATAAAAAGGAGACCGCATCTTACAGGAATAGTTAAAGGCCGGAATGGTATACGGCCAAGCGAAAGAAAAGCCACCGTTGTGCGGTGGCCTATGATACTACGCAGTGGTCGGGCGCATGTCTTTATCTTTTGATGACTAGGCAAAACGCAATCCCACCTTTCGTCGAAACTGCACCGAGACATTGAGGGGAAGCATGAGAATTTTACGCACACGCTGCGAGCAGGACTTCCCGCATCCCCGTCAATATACGTGGAGCGCGACGGACTTGTGTCACCCGTCGCGCAGCCACGACGCCAGTCTTCTCCCGCCACAACTTCCCTTGAGTGTGTGCGCGTCGTGTCATTTTCGATGCGGCCGAGAACACGTCTGGAGTGAACACCCTGAAAGCGGCCTTCCCCAAGGTAGCGCTTTTCGGCGTAAGGATGACATTCCGCACGCGCACCTTAGTTGCTCCACTCGGTGTTCGTGTCGCTGTTTTTATTGCTGAGCTGCCCTTTCGACGTATACCACGAGAGGCGAACAGGGGTGGCGGACGAATTAAAAAAAAAAAAAGTGATGGCTTATCTTTTTTAAGCGAAAAAGAAAGAAACAAAAGAAAGAAGAAAAAAAGAGAAAGAAAGAAAAAGCGGTGCACTTTTAAACAAATGCACACCTTTTGGGGTGTGTATTTGCCACACAACGATAATCGTCATCTGTCTTGCTTGCGTTTCCTATCTTGAAAACGCTGCGCTCGTTACTTTCCTGTCGAGAACGCTCCGTCATACTGATAACGCGCATGTCGTTCGTGATTTGGAAGTACCGGGCTCGCAGCGTTAAAGAAAGGAAATGCGGACAAGACAGATGACGATTATCGTTGTGTGGCAAGATACGATCTAAAGGGTGTAATTTTGCTTACATTCTACACTCTAAAAACGTTTGCACCCTTTGCGGTGTATATCTGCCACACAACGATAATCGTCATCTGCCTTGATGCATTTCCTTTCTTTAACGCTGCGAGCCCGTTACCTTCCAGTTACGAATGGCATGCGCGTTATCAGCATGACATCGCATTGCCGACAGGAAAGTAGCGGGAGCGGCGTTTTCAAGAAAGGAAACGCAAGGAAGGCAGATGACGATTATCGTTGTGTGACAGAGATACAACCCAAAGGGTGTAAACTTTCTTTAGAGTGTAAGAGTGTAGTCGTTCACTGGAGCAGGTCGTTTTTTGTTTGACCTCCCATTTCCGATCTCAGATACAAGAACAAATGGAAACGGAACAAGAACGAAGCGGCAAATGCAGCAAGGATTATATGCCGCCATATATATAGATAATGGTAAGTCATCATACAACATCAAACCGTAAGATTTTGTCGCAAGAAGTGGGATCCTATAAAGTGACACAAACTTGTGTGTAAAATTGCGTGGAAGTTCGTTTCTTTGAGAAACAGCGAAGGAGAAGAGTAAAAGGCCGAATTTCCGCTGTCTACCTATCGCGTAAGTGAAAAACTGATGATGCACCGAACATTCGTTTTTCTTTTGGCAAAGACCGGTTCAGGTGATGACTCGCTGCAGGACAGGCAAATGCCTCAAAACGTCAGCCCCGTGAGTGTGGGCCCTTCTAAATACATTCTGTAAAACTGAGCCGAGCAGCCTCTATAAGCCAGTCCTTACAAGATAAAAAAAGAAGAAAACAAAGAAAAGCAAGCCCTAAATAAGTTGAGCAAGCTTCCTACGTACGAGAAGAAGTATCCCCCGAAATCACGCGCCCTGTTGCAAGCGAGAAGTAAGGCAATTTGTTCGCTAGAAAAACGCTTTCTTGCACACTACGTGTCGTGCAAAATTCCGCTGGTATATAGTGAGCTTCTCCACTGCATAGACGCTGATCCCTGTGAGCGGCACTTTCATACGCGCTATACGTGAACGCTCGAGACGTGAAGCTGTGACGCGACATTCGCATGCCTTTTCTGCGTCTGTCCACTCTATAGTTCGGATATGCCAGTAATGTGTAACGTGTCTGACATACTGGACAGTCGTGCACTATCAGAAAAGAAAGCATCTAGGTTAGCGCTCCCAAAGGAAGTCTATCGGGGCTACGCCTGGATTGTGCGTTGCGCACTTATTTATTGCGTTGTTAGTGCATTCCTCCTTTCTTCTTCTGTCCCTTTAACCTTTCCTCCATGCGAAGTAACCAAATAGAGCGAAGTAACCAAATAGAGCTACCTCCGGTTAACGTGCACTTTAAGAAAAATGGCAAGAAAACGGGCGTATCTGGGCAGTTAGTCCTAAAAAGGACCCTTTCGTCCTTCAAGGGACTAACCGCCGAAGTGTGAGTGCCGTGTGCAAATTTCGGAGAGTAATGTTTTAGTCCCTGGTCGGACAGAGAGCAGCGGGAGGACGAACGGCCACAGCTGCTCCGCAGGCACTCAGCTGTTTTTCTCCGTGTCGCCGAGTAATGCGGCGAAAACGGTATCGTGAATAATTCGAACTTCGTATGCTGTCTATTGAACTACATGTAAAGCAGCACTTTGCCTCTTCGTGAGAAAATTGCGTGAAATTGAATTGAAAGAAGCGAAACAGCCACCGGAAGGGGAGGTTTTCGTGTGCCGATTTATGCATCTATGCCCATCTTATTTACCTCTTCGCTCCACAGATGGTAGCAAACGATACCTCACCGCCTTTAAATTATATCTCTCTGCTTCTCTCTCCGCGTTTGAGGTAAGTTAGTGCTCGCTCTCTTATTTCTTGCTAACCCTCCGTACCCTCTACCGATGTGTAGTGTAGCAAACCAGACGCGCGTCTGGCTCACTTCCCTACCTTTCCTTCCTTTCACTTCGGTCTCCATGCATACATGCTGCCTACTCCGCTTCACAATACGGCAGCCCTGGGCAGCAGTATATACGACCAGTACTCTGGTTCTCGAGACTATTGACACGTGTAGTTGTCTTTATTGGGCGACACGTTTCACCGCCTAACAAATGTTATCTGGAATGTTATCGATGGTTCCATCCGCTGTCTATGACCGAACCTTGTGAAAACTGATTGCATGCGTGCGTGACGCGAATAATGTAGAACTTTGTGGAAGACACGCGGGTCCCAGCGATTAGTCTGGAACATTCGACGATTGATGTATAAAAGCCGACGCGCATGACCCGTTGATCAGATTTTCGACGATCGCCGAGTGTGTTCGCCGCTATCGTTGTTCTTTGAGTATAGCCTGCTTTTGAGGACACAAATTCGCCCAATAAAAGCTACTTTTGCCTTTCACAGTATTGCTACTGTTTTCTTCAACGTCACCACCACGTGACACTATTCGAGATTGAGCAGACGGCTCTCTGCCGCGCAGATATGCAAGCGCATGGAGACGTGGATCGCGTCATTGAAATGCTGACGCTAAAGCTGTACATCTTCGACTCCAATGACATATTATTGCAAAACAGAATACCGTCGTTTCAAGCAGTCGTATATATATATATATATATATATATATATATATATATATATATATATATATATATATATATATATATATATATATATATATATATATATATATATATATATACCTGACTAGATAGTGTGCCTTTTGAACAATAGCAGAAACGGCAGTATGCGACGTTGTGTTGCTTCTTTGTTTTTCTTCTGTGTTATTTTTCCTTCTACGTGGACTTTTTACGAACGTTTGCGAAAAGTGCCTTAGTGTAGAAATGATTTTCGTATCACCTCATGATATCAGCTTTCACGCACTGAATAATTTATTGTTTGTGGAGAGGCCGGCGACACCACAGTTGCCAACATTTCCGATTTCATCCAAATTAATCAATTAGTTGATCGATGGAGAAAGTTTATTTGCTTGTGTCAACACTGGCGTATCACTTCGTACTTCGTGACATGACTAATCAAATTTCATTTCAATATCGAATTTAATACTGGGCCTTACAGCGTTAATAAACACAGGGGCCGAATCCAAAAAGCTTTCTTGAGCGTCAGTGCTGCTGCTTGCCATAGGCCGACCCCTTGCGCTAATAATATGTCCGGTATCAGGACTGCTCGGTAAATCAGCTCCTACGAACAATTTTTGCGCAATAGATTTCAGTGAACACGGGCCCTGGTTCGCATAACGACATATAATTTCCAAAGTTTGCGAGGACAACTGCTTCTCCGTGTTACTTGCTGATGTTTTAATTTCTTTTCCCCTCTTTTCTGCACCTCCTCCGGCCATGTCGCAATTTAAGAAAGCTATATTTGTAAACAAATAAGGCCAGAACCAAATAGAGTGATTTACAGGACAGCATAAAGTATGGCATACGACAGTGAATGCAAAACTTTTAAGTTTGATGGAAGGTCTTTATTTTTTGCTATACTTGATCAACGTGACAGAAATTGATGTGGCGAACCACAAATATTGACTAAATTAAACAACTGTGCCTGATGACCGTATTGTAAACGAACAGAGGGGAATGAGAAAAGAAAAAAGTGAGTAACGTCTGTCATTTAATGTCATATAATGGTACATGCGTAGCGTCTTCTCCCTAGGTAAGCTCGAGAACAAAGTGTTCTTTTTATTATTCTCTCTCATTTACTTATTTAAAGCAAACTTATTGTAACTTGTGCATATTAGTGCAGTGGAGCAGCTGGAAGCGCACTGCCTCCAACCACTCCAGTTAGTCCCCATGTAGTAATACAATATCACATATACCTAACACCAGCAACGCCAGCTCGACCCCCCACCATAATTATGAACGAATTTTACTGATGGATGGCGGCCACTTTCGCCTGAATTGGAAAGGTTCGTCACCGCTCACAGTGAATGCCGGTCTCGAAGGACCACAGAGGAAGAACAAGTTTATTCATTCCCTCATTTAGACAAGCAAATGGATTATTCATAATATTTGCGTGGGAAGGGGAGGCAAAGAGGCAACTAAATGCCTCGGGACAATGTGCCAAAACCAGCCGTAACCATCAAGTTGCAGAGCGCTCCAGCACTCTGTAACTTGATGTTACAGAGTGATGTTATAACTGTTACATTTTGCTGGACAATACGGTAATGAAAAAAAAAAAGAACGCGTAATCTTACACTTATACAAAGGAAGGTGATAGCACACCGCGTTCACTTCCGAGTGCTATTCACCCCGACAGGCGCACTCGCTCGTTCGCGCCCCTGCCGGCAACGTGTTGCGTGTGAGTGTATGACAGTGCGTGCATATAGAAGCCGGCGCTTACGTGGCGTTGCCCTCGCACGGGAGGGCGAACGCCTCACCGCGCGCGGCCGATAAAAGCTGATAGGCGCCGTCGCCCGCGCCAACGCACGCGGCGCCCGTGGGCGGACCCTCGCTGAGCCGCGCTTGCCGCTGCTGCCTGAGCTGCGTAGCTCGTTCTCGCCAATACCGTGCACTATACGTACACTGCTGTACGAGCTCTAAAGGTGCGTTCCAATTCTGGCAAGCATCGGAGACAGTCTACGTAGAGAGCAAAGGAGACAGCCGGAGACAGCTTCGAGGCCAAGTAATGGAACGCGTTGGGAGCCGTCTGGACAACGCTTCTGCGATCTGATGCCACCACGCGGCGACAAAGAAAAAGTTGAGAAGAGCACGCATTATTTCTGAATTTTATGTATTCGTGCCTGCAAACCTATGAAGAACACTATGTGACTCACATTAAGGGCACAGGAAAGAGTGTCTATGTTTTCTTGTGCACAGACGACCTTCCTGTTAGCCTTCAAAGCGTCCTGCTCAGCCGCCATCTTGTTTGGACAGGAAAGTGGCCTGCATCGTTATTGACTTCGATGCTGTCTTCGCGAAGCTGTCTACTTTGACGCCTTCGGGAAAAGTAGAGCGAGACTTAAGATGGCCGCTGTCCACTTAGTCGTCTACTTTGCCGTCTACTGCAAGTACTGGAACACAGCCTAAAGCGTGACAAGTAGGTCAGCGCAGCGCGGCACGCCGTTTGTCGACAGCCTAAACACATCTTTCCGGTGAAAGCTCCAAAAGAGCTGCTGTAATTAGCGCTGAACTGTTCTGAAATTGCTTGATAAAAGATTGCTTAACATAGCGTCATCATAGCTGATTTGTGCAAGCCCGCAACAATCCAAAACGAACGCGATTGAGATTTGAATGTAAAATGTGGAAAGGCGTTGTATCCAATGCCACTTCAAACTTAAATACTTCGGAGGAAGTCAGTTAAATTCAACGCATCTTTACCGTTGTTGCGCAGTGTTCGAGTCGTGTTCACTAGGGGAACAACAGCTAATGCATGTGACTTTGAGTTGCTGCGTTGTTATGGCACCACCGCATGTGAAAATGAGATAGAGAGAAAAAAAACGGTGGCATGCATACAGACCCAGCGCATTTAAAAATACGACGCGCATGACAAGAAACCGACGTCACCTAAGCTCCACAGACTATTCGAAGCGCACATTCACCAAATCGCTAATTAAGGCATTACAGCGTCGTCTGCTCAGTGTTCTCTGCAGAGCAGACGGCGCACGCGCGGCAGCAAGCGCACCGATGCGCACATGTTCCGTTGATCGTCTGTTGCATGTTCTAACCTTCAAGAATGCTGCGCATAATTAGTAAGCTCCTCTTCGTGGAGCGCTCTGTCTATGTACATACACAGTGCAGAAGCAGTACCACTTCTGGCTCCTCTCGCCCCCCCCCCCCCCCCCCTCCCCCTCCCCGTCGACTGTGTTGACCGTCACGCCCTTGTTTTCTTTCTCTTAATTTTTTTTAATACTTCATACCGCCCTTCTCCTGAAAGGTCCCGCGTCTGGTCTTTTTCTCGGAGCGCGTGTTGTTTCGCGTGAAATGCGAACAGTGGAAAGCGAGTCACGTATTCCCGACCGTGCTGCGTCCCCACAAACAAAGCTGCTGGAAAGGTCCTCAACGGCCGCTGCTCCTGTGCGAGTGTGCATGTCTGCGCTTGTATACATGAGCGTTCGTTTACCTCTTCGCGTCGCCAGCAAAGGTAGCTGAATGCGCTGTCGCAGCGAGAGACAGTTTACAAGCGCGATCGTTGACTTCTCCGGCTTAGTGACTTGCAAAGAGCGTCGTCCCATAACGTAAGAGCGAAAGCCCGAGTGGTTGTTCCTCCATGAGCTGTGAAACCAAGTTCAACTCTTGTCTTAATTTCTAAGTGATAAGATTTGTTTCGATGTTGAAAAGCGCCCTCAGAGTGAAACATACTCTGTTTCCGTCCAAGTGTATAGGCGATATCCAGGGCTTCTTTTTCCTCTTTTCTATTCAGAATGCTTCAGCAGTGGGAACTAGAACCAACAGAGACACTTCTCTCCACTTCTTTCTCGAAAAGCATCAAGCATCGCCCTCGCCCTCGTGACGTCACTGCGTCGACGTATCACAGCATGAACTGGTGCTTGCATTTCGGCAAAGCTTGTGAACTATGCAACGTGCAAACATAAGCATTGCATAAGATTAAAGTAGCGACCTGAGTGGTGCCATAAACGTAAACATTGCACGACGTTACACATTGCAGAGGATGAAAAAGATAAGCAAAAAGTTATGTATTATGTATAGTTGAATATCATTCATGAAAGCCGCATCACGAAACCTTCGCTTCACGCAGATTCCGACATGTGCGCTGGATCTGCATAACTTCTCTACTCGGAATGTTTCAACGCAGCGGTCAACAGAAGCAGCAGAGACGAGAACACGAGGACGGTCGTCCATACCTCGCACTGTCTTATTCCCAGTCGGTATTCAACAGGAAGGACGTTTTTGAGCAACCAAAGAGCGCAAGCGAATGATGACGCTCCGTTACTGCTGACTTGAAGCATATACAGCATGCATATATAAGAGCAGCGCCATTTGCATGTGAGCAAAGCCTTCGCCCATGCATATCCGTGTTCCTTTCATGTCACCGCGTTGCTCTTATAACGGCTGGCTTACTGCGGCATGAAGCCGGCTGAAATGGAGCGCATCGGCAAAACGAACGACTTGCTTCGGCTCTGTTTCCCCTCAAGCGAAACGTCGTGATCGAAAGCGCAACCACGAATCTCCTGAATTAACTGGGTAAAAAAGGAAAGCCGCTGTGCGGTCCACAGGGACAGTTCACTGGGATCTTTCTTTTCGCGTCTGGATTTACCGGCAACTTGTAAGGTCGTTTACCCTCGTGATGCTGATGCACGCCGCCTCGCGAGTTGCTCCACCCTCCCCGTCACTTTTGTGACTTCCTTCTATTTGCTCACTTCTTCTTATTGGACGAAGCTGCAATGCTCACAAAGACTCTCTGAGCAATGCGTGCAATCGAGACCGTGCAAACAATCGCCCCACTTTTGCCCTTTAACCATCCACGGTGGATTTGCCACTGCGCACGAGGTCGCAGGTTCGACTCCCAGTCGCGGCAGCCACATTTTGATAGGGCGCAATCTAAGAACGCTCGTGGGCCGGGCTTCAGGTGGTAAAAAAAATTATTCAATGGCATCCCTCATGCTAAACCCCGCAATATCATTATATCTTAGTTTTGCCCTTTAGATTCTAAAGCGCTTTTTGCGCACTATGAAAGCGAAGATATGCACTGAACTCAAGGCACTGAACTCAAATGACGTGCTTCATGATCACATCTAAACCCCGCGAGCAACAGACAAGTGTAGATGACTCCACACTCTGAGGTCATTTGCATCGACGACTCAGAGCGGCTTTCTTCTCTCGCTCCCGGCGCGGCCATAGCTCAGCCGACACGAAGGCCTGAGTGGGCTGGCCGCTAATTGCTTGGGGAGGAGACACGGACGCTCGTGTTGGAGAGACGGTGTTGCGAAAGCGCTCGCCAGCGTGTGGCATATGCCAGCCTTCACGACGCGGTAGTGCGTAATACTTCCTAAACTCTTCAACGCAAACGTGGTCCTGTCGAGACGCAAATTAATCGCGCGTCACATCCGCTATGTGAGCAAGGCGACAAGGAACGCCTTCGAAAGAACAAGACACGCAAATAGCCCTTCTTCTTCGTTTTCTTTTTTTAACGACTGCCGCTATTTCCCGCTTCTCGAAGTAACCGAGTTAGTTTGCTGCAAGAAATTGTGTCGCGTCGTGGGACTGATCCATGAACTAGTGTGAACGTTACTAATTTTTTCGTTGTTAATGAACAATGTGGCTGAAATTCACGCTCTTTAAGGAAGCGTCTTTGACCGATCTAGCAACAAACGCTCGGGTGTGACTTCTAGCATATGACGGAAAAGTGGTTGATGGAAATAATAAACAATTCGTTCATTTTGTCCATCATATGTTTCTTCACGATAACAGTAGTATGGTGCACATCTTAGTTGTTCGCAGTTAAGCTCTGAATTGATGGAGGTTTTATTTCCTACGAAGGAAGAAGTGCGATGACCATACTTGGGATGCATGCAGCAGTACACCTTGTTCAAAAGAATGAAACGGTGTCTTTGCCTCATGGCTGAAAACGGGACGAGCCACGTTTCGATCACGGAACAGCTGTGTTCTATCTCCCCCCCTCCCCCCAACTTTACTCCCCCTTTGTCTTGCTGTTTTTGTACTGCCTCAGTTTATGTGCACAACAAACTAGTTCAAGCCTTCACGCTTGCTTGGCTGATCTACTTATCGACTGACTGATCGACTGAGGTCGAGGTGGGCTCCGGGTTGATTTTAACCACCCGGGATTCTTAACTGTATGCATTAAAAGCTTGGTATACACATGAATTATCTTGCATTTCGTCTCTATTGGAACGCGGCCACCGCGGGCGGGAACCCTATGAATTTCCTGTGTGCGGTCACATAACATTGGCCTTATAATAATTAGGCGTACCCTGTATTTCTTGGCAGTGCATTCATTCTGCAAAACGAATCCAACATTTTCGAAGGATGCCTATTGGCTCGGTCGTTCCATAAAACAAGAGTCCCCCTACAGTCCAGTGATCCTAAAATCCTTGGCGGCCGATCGACGTTCAGGTCTTCATGCCTCCAGTGGTGGCGCATTCCTGGCAGACCTTATTTAACCTCGTAAATCAAGAAAGACCTGGGCGCACGCGCTGACACGTTGCGTGGGCGACGCAAAAGCAGGAGCAAGCGCCGATGAGTGCCAGCGCCTCTTTCGAAGAGATCACGACAGAGAAGGAGCAGACATCGCCTTCCAAGGTCAAGTTTGTATGAACACAACATACCGCCCCCTCGGCCCCACTTCCCAGACGTCCAGGTAGGACATGCCAGGGGCGCCACGCCGGCGTTCCGGAGGGGAAGGCGAAAGCAAGAACTGGCCTCGTCAAAAGAGAGCAAGAATCTACCGTCGCTTGACCTCGTCACCTGATCTCATCGGGTACAGAGAACGAGGCCCAACGTACTTCTCCGGTGACTCAAACTCTGTGTGTAGCCACTTCTGTAGCGGCCGTCGAAACGGTACGCAACAAGCTGCATTCATCGAAGAAAGAAAGAAAGAAAGAAAGAAACAAAGAAAGAAAGAAAGAAAGAAGGAAAGAAAGAAAGAGAGAAAGAAAGAAAGAAAGAAAGAAAGAAACGAAAAAGCAAGGGAATAACCAGCAGGCTCGAAACGTGACTGCCTTGTTCGACCGCGCACTGAGCAGTACAAATTGGGTGAACTATGGCCGGCTCTGGTCCGTGCACCTTGAAAAAACACAGTAAAGTAACGTGGGTGAACGTACAGGAGTCAGGGATGAATGTACCGGAGGCAGCTGTTCCTTCGAATTCGGCCGGCACCGAGCGCAATCTAAAAGTGTGCCCGGAGAAGGAAGATTGGGGCGTCGCTCCGGAGCGCCCGCCAGATCACCGGGAGTGAAGGCTTGGAAGAAAAAGGGAGGGGGGGGGTGGGGCTGGTCGTTTTCTTTTTCTTTTTGCATGGCAGTAGTAAGCGCGCTGCGTTCCCCGAGGATGTGGTCACCCTTACAGGCACTCTGTCCCGCCTCTTAACCCCGCCGCTGCGTTCGACTCGGTGAATAGCTGCACGCTTTTCCACTTTTCCTTCCTATATTTAATTTTCGCGAGACGGAAAGGACCGACGCGCGGGTTCTCCCTGAAGGTGCTCAGAAGAAGAGGATGCCTCGGAGGAGCGAGCCGGACGGAGCCAGAGAGGCGAGAGGCCCGTTTCCGAGAGCGGTGAAGCCGCTCCCAAGAGTGAGGAGCTGAGTCAGTCGAGAGAGGAGGGACATGTCTTGAGAGGAGACTACCACGCTCTGTCTCACTCTGCTCGCATACGTTCTCGCGCTACCGCTGCTGCTCGAGCGCTTACGTAATGTCTCGCTCGGTGACGCGTCATCGACTCCGCGAAGCTTTATCGGGGCCGGTCGCGTTCTTGAGCGCGCACCGCGAAGGGGTAGGCCCGCGATAGCCTCCGGCGACCGGCGCCGAGGTTGGGCAGATCCAGGAAACTGTTGAATAAGGACAGGTAGCTCGACACAGGTAGACATACATAAGTTGCAAAGCTCATGTTTTCGGCTATCTTTGTTGTCTGGTTTTGACGTCTCATGTTCTTTCGTGCGCGGGAGAATGAACAGGTAGCACAATTTGTAAGGGCTCGTGCTTGATGCATGGTTATGGGTTTCGTTCAGCGTTCCGCTGGAAAAGTGGGGTTTGTGATCTCTACAGATGGGGGCTATATTCAAGGCTGGATTCCCAGTTGAGCGGGCTGTCGTGTTTCTTCCAAAATTTGTAGACAGGATCTGTACAGCGTGGAAGCACAGGGCGCGTTAAGTAACACATAAGCAGCGTTATCTGTAGAAGGCGGACGTTCCGTGTGCGCGTGAACATGTCAGTGGAAACTACTAGTGGCTTCCAAACTCCAAACGCAGAGTAGTGCATACAATTTCAATGTCCATTCTTTTGCAAATTAATGTTTCTGTAATCTAATAAGATATAACCTCCTTACTGTGAGTTATCAATAAAAATGTCAGCGTAATCTAGATTCGTAAATATTTGTTGTGACTTGGGACATTATACAGTCGCCAATATCGCAGCTCTTATAAAAAGGCATCTTGAGGCAACTCACTTCCTGGCGCTCTACATGCGAACAGTGTGAATGTGTATATAAAAGAGTGGGAAAAAGGTAATGGATATAATATTTAGCAGACTGAACTGTAGCCGACGCTTACGTAATACGAAGACATTCATTATTTGTGGGGAACGATAGTATAAATAATGTAAATGTTGTGTAGCGATGGGTATGTAGATATTGTTCGTAGGTATGTAGATGTGAATGTTTGTAATGGCAAGATATGTTTCAAGCTATAAATAATACCCATTGGCACATACCTAGTGCACATACGCTGTCGCCCCAGTGGCACATAATTTTAGACTGCCCTATCACCGCGGTATCTAGCCACGAAAGCGGCGCAATAGGCTCGCCCTCCAACAAGTGGCTAGACTCGGCGAAGAACGTTTCGCACCGATAGAAACGGCCTCGTCAGCTTGGTCTGGCGATGTGAACTGTCAACAGAAAGACCGCGCGGGAGGGTTCGGGGGTGGTTGGAGCCCGAGCGCTACATGAGTCGTCTTTCAGCAGAATCGTTTCTGCCTCCGCACTGGCACAAGGCCCACTATAGTGCTGTTCGTTGGCAGGAGGAAAGCCTTTGGGCGTCTGTCTTCGTCTTCCTATGCTTCGCGTTATTGAACGCTCGTCTTATAACGCGGTAGCATTATAGGCGGATGTCACACACTTTTGAGCTGTCGCATTCCTCTGACGAAAAATGCGGGCCGAACCCGAATGCAGAACACAGCGCCTCCAAGCGCCAGCTGCCACGAGCGATGAATGCGAGAAACTGCCTCGTGACGCGCGCGCCAGACGCTCCAAAGGAAGCACGCGTGCGATTGTAGCCTCGTGGTTAGAGCATCGGGTGGGCTGCTGTGTTGGAAGACAAAGATTCGAACCCATCATCGTTCGCGCATCTCTTAAAGCATTATAAGCGGACTTCACCCGGTTTGGAGGTATCTAACACAAAACTCGAAGTGTGTTGAGCGATCGCGCTACAGTGCGTGGCCTATTTGTTTCTGATTCTCTCTTTTTTTTTTCATCCAGTCGGTGAAAATAAACATTCATATATGTTATGATGAACAAGCTTCTTCTTCTTCACAGCTATATACAGTGTTAATTGCGAACAAGGCCCGCGTGGGGGAGCCGAAACGTAGATATTAAACCACTTTGTTCGGTGTCCGGACCTCTTCCTTTTAAGTATGCATCATCCCGACCAGACGGGCTTCTGTCATACTCTCGACTTTAAAAAGAAGCTGTTTTCTTTTTTATGCTGACGAGCTATAGTTACATGCAATACAGAGCAGCATTTGCTGAAACTTGCTTGCATTGTGATACAGGCCACGAATGCAGAGCGACAGTGAGAAAATCCTTATTTCAATATGTTATGCCGTAAACTTAATGGTCCACCAGTTACCTGCAGCACGCATTACATGGCCAGCACAGCTCCATTTTTTCCCTCTTAATATCATCTAAAATATTGGCTATCCCCGTTTGATTTCTCATCCACACCGCTCTCTTCTTCTCTCTTAACGTTACGCCTAATATTGGTCGTTCCATCGCTCTATGCGCGCTCTTTAACTTGTTCTTGAGCTTTTTTGTTAACCTCCAAATTTCGCCAAGCATCGGTAGAATGCAATGATTGTCCATCTTTCTTTTCAACGACAGTTGTGGTAAGCTCCCGGTCAGTTACTGTGCCGTTACGGGACGTTAAATTTTACAATTTAATATATTTTCTTAAGCTGCTAGCAGCGATCTCGCTCAGCTCAACTGTATTAACACATCTTGGTCAATAAGTTTACCGCTAATAAACATACTGTCGAGCGGCACAGCGAAATTTGAGGGGTAGCGAGAAAACACAGTGATTATAGTTTTCCATTACCTCTTTATCCTTAACGTAACATTACATGACAAGTTTTTGAAATACGTTTATTTCTTGAAGCGTTCTAAACATCCAAAAGATAAGGACTAAATGATGGACCGAAAAGATGTAAGGCTCGTTAATAAAGTAAACTGAATGACTTTGTTGTGGTGACGTAGGCATGCGCTCTGCATCGTTAATGCGACCGGTTTATTGCGATTGTTAGATTGCGCAAACGCTGGCGGCTGTTACATTTATAGAAGCATATTCAAATCACGAATTAAAATTCTAATTGTTCTTCTCCGTGTGCTGCATCTGTGACCGATGCTATACCAACTGCCCGATTTCAAAGCACATCAGCGGTGCACGTCCACAGGCATAAGAATTTGTACTCTGTTCCAACGCGCACAGTGGACGTATAAATAAGTCAAGCGGCCAGCAGCCACCTTCGTTTCCATTCTGCCGAACCTGGTCAAGAAGACAGCTTCGCAGAGACAGAAATTAAGTCGGCAACCATGCAGGATGCCTTGACTTCGAGACAAGTGCAACCGCGCACGAGAAAGTGTCGGGCTGTGTTTCGCACGTTACGTCGGGCAAAACACCGCTAAGTCTAAATGAATAGAGCGTTACACTTCGTTATCGCTAGCGTTTGTATTTCTCTTTTTCTTTTCTTTGACGTGAAGTGGCAACAAGTCGTAGAGGCACGTTCCAAACGAATTCCATCATTTTGGGCACCAAGCTCTCTTCTTAGCCGCCAAAAGAGGCTGTCTTCAATGCTGGTCAGAATTGGAACGCACCCAATATCAGCTGATGCCTCTAAGCAGCGAATGAACGACAGGATTTAAAGTTAGACTTAATCTAGAGGGAAAACTGGCGGGGCTGCACCCACTCCAACCAGAACATGCATTTTCGGAAGGGCAGGTATCGAAGCCATTTGTTGACTTGCATGCTTAATTGATATGGATTGGCTTTTACGCATCTGAGGGTTTCGCTTTCTTTTGCTGACTTCACTGTCCATTTCCTCGTAGTTTTGTATTATAGTGCTACTTTCACGAAGTTGCCGAAAATTTTGCACTCGTTCGGATTTTCTACGCGCTTGCACATCCACGGCCCTTCGATAAAAAAGCACACACATTGCGTGTTTTAAGCGAGAATCCGTGACGCGCCTTTCAAGCGACAATCGCATACAAAATCGGTGGCTCTAGCATCTGTAGTTAGCATCATTTACTGAGCGGACGATCGAACGCAGCCTTGAAACTTCGAGTCAAGAGCATGTGCGAAGTTTCTGCTGATGAAACACGAAGTATACACGTTTGATCAATGTATCGCGAATTTTTTGTTGTCAAAAGATATTTACGCAGCCTAAATGTGCGCGAATGCACCCGAACCGAGCCGGCATGTGTAAGTTCCCATAATCGCACGCCGGTTAAGCACAGTTAAACAAATATGCGCAGACACAAGCGGCACATTTTGCTTTGGTAAATATAAAACACTCCGCGACGCAAGGTCCACTTTCTAGTTCCTTGATAATATGCTCGTCCTCTTACTATATTCGCTATGCAGAATCATAAAATCACCCAAAGCACAGTATTCTTAGTCGATAATCTTAAGTTAGAAGACGCAAGAGGCTTGCCCCGATGCAGGGTAGCAAGCCGAACGTGCATTTCGTTGACCTTCTCGTCTTTCCTTACTTTTCTCTCTCTTGCTTTGCACCTGAGACGACAGTCCCGGGACGGTCGAGGCACCGGTAGATTCACAGCAAGTACCGCAACCGAGCAACAAACTTCTTTCTTTTTGTTTCCTTTCCGCCTCCCGCCCCCCTCTTCCCCCCCCCGGCTGCCGATATCACGCCGGTGGTCCAAGGCGTGCGCTCCTTTTCCCGGCGCATCCTCTCTGTTCATCTATCTGTGTTTCCTCGCAGTGCAATCGGACCGCCGTGCCTTCTGTCTCCTTGACAGCGCTTTCTTCGCTGTTTTCTTCTCAATGCCGAAGTGACGTTTCCGATAATTGTCGCCTTCGACACGGAGCTCGGCATCCCTTGCGTCAATATAGGCTTTTGGGATTCCGCAGGAAGCCGGACGACCGCGCAGCCAAACCGACGGCAGCTCGGCCTTCCGCCCGCCGCATCGGACGCGTACGACACGCCGTTCCTGCCCGGAGGCGCGAGTGCCTCTCAATGGGAAGCCGCAAAGGAAGGCGGCAGTCCGCGTTGTACATTACGCTGCAGCGCCTCGCTACTGCGCGACCCGAAGCGAAATCTGATGTTAACCTAATCGGTGACGGACTCGACAAAACTGTCTGACGCACGTAAGAGCAAGTTCCAATTATGCCCTTCACTTTCCACGCCCTTGAAGTTTGAAGTTTATTCTGATAAAACGCATAAACGGCATATGCAAAGGTGGGTATGATATTGCACAGGAGGTCCCATAGTGAAAACACTAAAGGGGACCTCCTACGATATGTTACATAATATGGAAAACTACTAAACAGCAAAAAAGAGTAATAAAAAACAGTTACAATAACATAGGAGCCGTAACCCAATTATTGAGAAAATAATTAAGCAAGTACAATCATTTCAGCGATTTAACAATTCTAGTCAATGAATAGATAGTCATTATTCAGCAAAAAACGATAAAGGACAGGTCATTTCATTTGTCAAGATGTGTTATTGTTTACGAATAAAACCTTAGACTCGATAATTTTTTTTCCCGATGCCGCGTGTCGGCGGGAATCATCCACGTTGTTAGCCTTTCATGCTTGCATTTTCAGGCCTCACATTTTACATTTCTTACCCTGCTGCCAGCGAGAAAAAAAGAAAGATAGCCGTAGCGAGGGGACATTCTGCTGCGATAACGTAGGCATGTACTTGATTGTGAAAGCTCTTCGTGTAAATACAGACTCACAGGCA
Organism: Dermacentor andersoni; assembly: GCF_023375885.2. Lineage (NCBI taxonomy): Eukaryota > Metazoa > Arthropoda > Arachnida > Ixodida > Ixodidae > Dermacentor > Dermacentor andersoni. The sequence goes on from NC_092815.1 coordinate 14,432,167, forward strand.
GAGTGTTCGGAACGCAATCCATACTGTGACTATAGAGCTAAGACACGAACAATAAGGCAGGTGATCCACGGCTGACACACCGATTATTTTTCATCGAAATTTAATCATTCCAGCCACAACCCCTTTTCTAGGACGCACCAGCGTCTACAGGCTTCTCTTCCAGCTAACGCAGTGCCAGCCCATTTCCTTGACGTCGTCGGCGTTGGGCAAAACGGAGGTTTCCATTCCGCCGAGGGTGCGCACGAGTCAAGCGAGCGCGCACGCGTGCTTCCTGAACCAGCCACAATGCAGGCACGACGAAGGCGCGCCTTCTTGCATCACAGCGTCGTGTATGCGCGTATCACCACTGTACGCTTCGCATCAAACGAGGCATGAAGCATCATCAAACGCGCGTGAAATGTGTTAGCATGTACGAGAAAGCCAAACGTATCACTTTCCGTTGACTACTTGTGCAGTAAAAGCGGGTCGTATATAGAGGGTGTCTCTTTCTTTTTCTTTTTTGTAGCTGAGCCAAAATTTTTAAAGATTGCCTGTGGCAGATAGCACAATTCTAACCCGTGATCTAATTTACTCAATGAGGCGGCTATTACTTCTACGAGAAATCAAAATGTTCAATTGATGAATTAAGGCAATTACGCCAATTAAACTTTTTTTTAATTAGTTACCTTACGCCACATATTTCAATCTATGAATTATAGCCGGTGAGTTCGCACGGCATATTCATTTGGAACACATTCTCTCGACAGCACCAGTTCCAAGATATTAATTTTCGAAGTGTCCGACAAAATGCATTCGCGTTCAGTTACTTTTTAAAGAGACCACTCTTTTATGCATTGAAGCACGAAAGTAACTGGAACACCAATGCGTTTCGACGGACACGTCGGGCGAACTCAGCGGCTATAATTCATAGATTGAAATATGCGGCGTAAGGTAATTAATAAAAAATAATTACGTTAATTAAATTCATTATTCAATTGAACATTTTTATTTCTCGTAGAAGTAATACCCGCCTCATTGTGTAATAAGCTATCGGTTGTCCTTTGTGCACCACGGGCAGGTAGCGTGCCTGGCGCTATCTCATTCGCACACCTTGAGGACAAGGAATGTGAAAGTTGAACCCTATCCTGCCACCCCTTCACCCTCCCTCTCTCTTTCCTCTGCAGTGCTGCGGTTTATATAGGCGTCGATGATGACGTCGATGATGACCATTCGACATTTCACTGCATTTTTCGACGAAGATGGCAATAATTCCCAACACTGCCGCGCAGACATGAGCAATTTGTCTAGTTTTCAACAATGGGTGGTTAGCGGCGCTGGAAGCCAGGAAGTGTTTGATATGCACGTGCGGTTCTCCCTCCCTCCCCCTCTCTCTCTCCACACACACACACGCACGCACACGTACAGAGAGAGAGAGAACCACACGTTCATATCAAGCGCTTCCTGGCTTCCAGCGCCGCTAACCACCCGTTGTTGAAAACTAGACAAATCGCTCGTGTCTGCGCGGCAGTGTTGGGAATTATTGCCATCTTCGTCGAAAAATGCAGTCAAATGTCGAATGGCCAGCATCGACGCCTAAACCGCAACACTGCAGAAGAAAGAGAGAGGGAGGGTGAGGGGGTGGCAGGATAGGGTTCAACTTTCACACCCCTTGTCCTCAAGGTATGCAAATGCCAGGCACGCCAGGCACGCTACCTACCCGTGGTGCACCACAAAGGTCAACCGACAGTCTGGGTTTCTGGAAGGAAATCGCAGGTTCCTCCCGCGTCTCCCGTTAAAGCGTTCAAACCTATATCGGGGCTTACCGGCGAAATCCTGCGGTTTTTACCGCCTTCGGGACTTCTAAAAATGAAACCAAGTTTTCCCCTTTGCTGATAATATATTCTGCTCCCACATACATATTAGTTTCTTTCTTGTTTTCCCGGCGCGCAGTTTTCTTGCGTTTGTATTTATCTGGACACAGCCACAGCGCGTCGTCTCCTATCTGTAGCACTAACGCGCGAGCTTGACGCTATAACTATGGAGAGGAGATGCGTATAGCGTGGCGCTGGGACACCGATAGGTTGAGTCACCGCATTTATGCGCAACCAGGTGTTAATGTCCAGCACTGGGGCAATCTGTTTACCTGGCACTACGCCACGAGCTGCGTGGCAGTCATGCTTGGACACGCGCTCCCTTAGGCACGCATGCTAGGTGGGACTAAATCGGTGCAGCGTTGTGGAATGTGGAGCTTGCGCTCAACCAACTGAGAACGCGAATGTACCACAGTTCACCGCGTCGTCTTCTCCACCCAGAAGAGATCCAGACGACGCTGGGAACGTTCGTATTTAAAGGAGTCACAGAAGGGGATTTACACGATTCTGATAGAAATGCAAGTGGGCGTTTTCTAACGTTGAGAAGTGTAAATCTGCGACCAACACTAAAATTTAGGGTCACTTAAGAAGAACAAAACATTCGCGCAGAAGAGCTTGGCGTTGCTGTATAGTTTCACCGCGAGCACTAAACAAACAGTTGGTTTTGAACACGTTGCGGTCCATTAACAGAAAGCAATGTGTAAATAAATAGTACGAACTGCCTTAATAATTCGTATGCGCTCCTAAGCATCTCGTGGACTTCGGAGGACGATTCAAATCAGCTTTTACTAACAAGGGGAGTTGCGTGTACCGCAGTCTCAGCGTACGAACGTTATAAACTATATACGGAGTGATAAGTTTTTTTATTTTTCCAGAAAGTTAAAACATCGCCTGGGGCAGATAGCATAATTCTTGTGCTTGAGCTGGGTTGTCTGAAGAGGTGGACATTACTAGCACGAGAAGTCGAAACACATATGCAACTAAATGACACAAAATACACTGATTAATTAATTAATTAATTACCTTGCGGCACATATTCCAATTTACGAATTGTAGCTCGTGAGCTTACAAGACGTATCCACTTAAAATGAATCTCGTGAATGACATCAGTTTCGAGATATTATTTTCCAAAGTCCGGGATGAAATGCGTAAGCGTTCCAATTACTTTTGTGCTTTTGTGCAAAAAAGAACTTTGTGAAAAAAGTGGGTGGAACAACAGTGCATCTCTCGGGCGAGTTTGATGACAAACTGTTGCCATTCTGGAAATTCTTTCCAAGTGGAAATGCCTTGCAATCTCATCAGCTACAGTTGGTAAATTGCAATATGTGCCGTAAGGTAATTAAGTGTGAAGTTAATTCATGGATTAAAAAAATTAATTGAATATGTGTTTCGGTATCTCGTGCAAGTAATGTCCGCATCTCTGAATAATCTTGCTCAATGACTAAAATTATGTTATCTGCATCAGGCGATTTTTTTTTCAATTCCGGAAAACTTAAAAATGATAACCCCTGATATTTATCCATATTAAAAAAAATATTATGAAGCGCTTTTGTGTTTCCCGAGCTTTCACTGCACGTGAAATAGTCCCCGGTTTTTCAGAGTTCAGGCATGGATTGTGTAACCGTGGACGCAGTGACGCTCTCGGAATAATTCAGCATCGTTAACCCATTCTGGGGCCGTCTGTTTATAGTATGTTGCTTACGATGCTGGGAACGGGTTAATTCTCCAAAGTAAAAAAAAAAAAAATTAATCGGCACATGAAGAGGCTTTCACACTACACTGTGTCAGCGTACAATTTTCTTCTAAGCTATAAAGCCCCCTGCGCTGATTAGGTGAGACGGAGACATGGGGCTACGCCTCGTTTGCATAAATCAAGCTACGAGTGCCCCGACCGGTCGTTCCGTTCGGCGCCACTTAACCATGCAGCGCGGTGCTTGAGGAACCGATAAAAACCCGCGCCGAGGGCAGCTCGCACCCGCGCTTCTCTGCACTCGGCCGAAACGAAGTTCGGCTTGGCGCCGACGTATCGGTTGCGCGAGTCCTGGCGTCAGCGCGCGCGCACATCCCTTTCCAGGGTTCCCGCACGTCTTAGCACGCGCTCGAGAGATTAGCGGCGACTATAGGTGACGCAGTAGCTGGTCGTCAAAAGATCCCTTGCGTAACTTGGCCGCAAGCTCATTTTAATGCCTTTTAGACTTCTATCTTTCAGAACATTGCCCACGAATGCTTGAAAAGGCTCCAGATCTAAGATTGTGCTATCTGTACCCTCGCAAATATATATATATATATATATATATATATATATATATATATATATATATATATATATATATATGCTTTGTTTTGCTCCGATGCAATCGCGCACGTTATGTATGGAAATTTAAACATTGGCATCCGTTGCTAGGTGTCCGTAGGGCAGCGCTTTACACGAAAAGGACATTCCAGCACCTGCACCAGCGGCCTGCTGCGTCATTCTGTGTCCCCCCCGCGTCTATTCCTCAACAGCTCCGGTAAACACACACTAGCCGTGGTTGCTCAGTGGCTATGGTGTTGGGCTGCTGAGCACGAGGTCGCGGGATCGAATCCCGGCCACGGCGGCCGCATTTCGATGGGGGTGAAATGCGAAAACACCCGTGTACTTAGATTTAGGTGCACGTTAAAGAACACCAGGTGGTCGAAATTTCCGGAGTCCCCCACTACAGCGTGCCTCATAATCAGAAAGTGGTTTTGGCACGTAAAACCCGATAATTTTTTTTTCCCGGTAAACACAAGAGAGAAAATTCTCGGAACTTAACTAACAGCCTTAACTCGCATCGTATGAAAACGTAACTTTATATATGTATGTACCATAATCCTCGTTTTCACAATGTCCCCAGGGTTTGCGAAGTTAAATGACTCATTCGCGCGTGTACTCATTTTCTCAAAACGAAGCATTGAAGCAGATACTCTACCGAGGGTCTCTACTACATACGTCTGTCCTATCTCTCCGCAAGGACACGGCCTTATTATTATTTTTCTTCTACTCTGCCGATGCGCTGTTCACCGAAGTCCGGAAAGGAAGCCATCGGTTGTGTGCTTCTCAATCCGATCACGAACAAATCATCGCCTCATAAAGATTTTCCTTTTATCTCGATCGACCGCACTCGGTCACCATCGCGTGAGTCGAGTAAAATAAAAACGGGGCCGCGGTATTCTCTCGTAGTTCCCCCCTCTCCATGTCGGCCACTCTCCTCCGCAACTCTGCGGATATGGACGACGCGCGGGTTCAGACACGATGGATGCAGGGGGAGAAATGTGCGATCGTCGCCCGCCGACTGCATGGGGTGGTGGTGGTCGCATCCAACCAATGCCGAAATATTTGTGGCCATGCCAAGCCGTTGTTCTCGCGAGTCGTGCCGCCTTGTCCTGTCTCCGCCTACTCCTCCCGCGATGTCGATGACACACGCAGTTAGCAGCGCTTTCTCTTTGTTGGGCACAAGGGCTGACGGAGCCTAACGAGACGTCGGGGAATGCGTCGTGATTGATGAAGGCGTGCACCGTGCGCAGGTGATGTGCCTCGACGGGAGGGTCAGCCGCACAAACAATGATCAAGGCTGTCAGTGTGGAGGCGAATAATATATCGATTCGCGTGCCAGACAGTGCACCTTCTGCATAGTATTAGGCCGCTCCTGTGTCTAGTGATCGCAGTGTTTTTATGCCCTTCGCTGAGCGTCGTAAAAGAGATGACGCCACACGAGAAGATAACCGCATAAACGAACCACGAACGCGTTTGTACGAACGGACGAAAATCTGTCAGGTAGAACTCAATGCTCGCCTGCACGGCGTTTTCAGCATGTCAGCTTCCGACTACTCCGTCAGTATACCGGGTTTCTCCCGTAACTTGAGCCAAGATTTAAAAAATAAAGATATGTAAAGGTCACATAGCTGGACAGAACCACCGTAATGTCTGCCGTCGCTTGGAGATACTCAGCCAATTTTTTTACGATCCGCCTAATGACGCAACCAGTTAAAATTAATTAATTAATTAATTTCTGAGATCTTATAGTTAGATGACAAGTGCCAGTGAGAAAATTGTAGACCAACATGAAAAACTCCTGATACCGCTTTCTGTTGCTCAATATGTGCTACATAAAACTTTTTCCGAGCGTGAAAGAAGCCCGCGAATACACGAAAAATTGCCGTGCGACTGTATTCGTGGGCTTCTCTCACGCTCGGAAAGACACTTTTATGTAGCACACATTGAGCAACAGAAAGCATTATTGGAAGCTTTTCATGTTGCTCTATAATTTCCTCATTTACACTTTTCATATAATTATTATATTTGAGAAGCTGATTAATTAATGAAGCCTAATTATTTAGTTAGGCGGAATACAAAGAATAATCTTAGTATGTCCAAGCGACGGCAAACGACATTAGCTTGGTTCTGTCCAGCTAAGCGGCATTCGCATATATTTAATGTTTAGCTCAAAGAGAGAGAGAGAGAGAGAGAGAGAGAGAGAGAGAGAGAGAGATGTATAGAAAGGCCGGGAGGTTAACCAGAGTTGTTCTGGTTGGCTACCCTGCACGTGGGTCAGGGTTAAGGGGGATAAAAGAAGAAAGAGAGTGGAAAGAGAAGATAGGAGAGACGAGCACGAACAAACCGCGAACACTACAGAGTGGCAGGGGGCGACGTTCTTAAAGTCTATCGTGAAGCCCCGTAGACCGCAGGTACCTTAATAACGAGAGTAAGGCCTTCAGCGCGGATGTTCTTTGGGGGCAAGTTACATGGGACACCCTATCTAGCGAAGTTCGGTGCCACTATGTGTCATGTGTCCCACGTAACTTGCGCCAATATTTAAAAATATGCAAGTACCGCGTAGCTGTACTTAGATACCAAGAGAATGAATGGTGTCTTCCTTCGCTTGGAGCTAGTCAGACAATCTTTGGTATTGCTCCTTATTACATAATTAGTTAGTATTAATTATTCAACTTATGAGATATTACATCCAGAGCAAAAGTATCAATGAGAAAGTTGAAGACCATCCTGAAAAATTTACGACTTAGTTTTCTGTTTCTTAATACGTGCTACATAATAGGTTCTTTCTTTTTTTCAAGTCTGAAAGAAAGCCCTCAAAACACAAGAATGTGTAGTCACGCGGCACTTACTTTTCTTTTGTGTGTGTGTTTCGAGGGAGTTTTCTTTCAGGCTTGCGAAAACATTTATGTTTCACGTATTGAGGAACAGAGAGCTGTATCGGGAATTTTTTAGGATGGTCTACAATTTTCTCATTGACGCTTTTGCTCAGACAATAATATTCAATGAAGTTGATTAACTAATAATAACAACTAATTATGTAATTAAGGGACAAATAAATGGTCTGCTTTGCTCCAAACGGCGGCGTACATTACTTTGGTTCCGTCCAGCTACGTGGCGCTTGCATGTTTTTAAATTTTGGCACAAGTTACGTAGGACACACGGTGTAATCTAACAGTAAGCAGGGATTACCTAAGTTGGCCGTGTGAAAGTGCGAACATTATTCACAGTTGCACGAAAGGCTAGAGAAAGTCGTAACGCTCCCCTTCACACCACTTCTTCGCCTCTTCTTTCCTTTAGTATCGCTTAGTGAGCGCAGGCGTTCGCGGTATGACACACAAAATGACGGAACGAGGAACAGGAATCGGGAACGCATCGCGCAGCCGGAGAGAGAAAGGCTGCGGATCATGATGAGACGCGTACCTGGAGTACGGTCGCTGACCCCACGGGTGCACCACTGGTCTAGACTAACGACCTTCCCAAGGACGCCTCTGTGTACTCTGTTGCAAGGCAAAAATGAAAAGAAGAGCAAGGCCAAACGGAATGGAATCCGCTGAGGGATGGTCGACGCCCACGGTGCTCCATCTCGTCGATGAGGCGAGATGCATCTGTATGCCCGACTATGGTGCAAACGGCGACGTGCGGGAACTCGCTCATCGCGCGCTCCAAGTCAGCCGTTCCTTGGCCGATGATCGTGCGCACACGTGTGTGCATGTGCGCGTCTGAGACGGAGAGAGAGAGAGAGAGAAAGAGAGAGAGAGAGTTTGCATGTCAGCCAGTCGGACCTCAATTGCATGTCAGTGATTCTGACGGTTCGATAGTTCATCGTTTCACTGATGGAAGTGTGGATCAGTGATGTGCTCGGTCGCCACGCCACGACGATTAAGTAACCAACGGCTACGCAGAGCGGGGAGGGGGGGGGGGAGGCAGCAACTTTTCCCTCTTCGAAACATTTTCGCTTTGTCATATAAATTAATACAATGTCAGGGGGTGTCTGACACTATAAACGCCTTCCGTCTCTCCTCTTACTACGCCACTGGCTCATATTATGCCGGCTCAATTTAATCAAATGGTATTTTTAAAGAGAAACTTTAGTGAGAGAAGGGAGGAGAGGTCGGCCTGAGAGATGTGCCTGCATCCACGCTGGGAATCTGTGGGAACGACAAGGAGAGCATAGGATGATGAAGGAGGTTGGTATGACGAAGGCAATGCTGAGAGCTGCTGTACTATGTCACTGCTCCTGTGCAACGCTCACGTGAACGGTGACTGAGTGAGTGAGGGAATAAACTTTTATTGGGTACAGGAAAACGCGATAAAACGCGCACCCACGACGAGACCGACAGGTCTAGCCTGCCCGCCCGATCGCGGGCGCGCTGGACGGCCAGGATTTGGTCTTCAAAGAGGGGACTTCGCAGGAGCGCGTCCCACTCTTTCTTTGTGAACTTCAGGCCGCACTCCCAAAGCATGTGAACGGTGCGCAGCATATTCACCTCGGCGGAGAAGGGTAGCCAGGAGACCGTCTGTAGCATGCATGATTCCCAGAGCAGTTTTCGCACAAAGCGTATTCCAGCCAAACAGCAGCTGCTGAAGGGTGTCAATTATTTTCCGCAGCGTCCCCTTGATGACCGAGTTCGATGGGTTAGTGCTGTAGCACTCTCTTTGTTGTCGTTGATATTCGGAGCTTCGAGCCCGCAGTGGTAAGCGTTGCCATGTATTCGAGTCAAGGCTTGCGCTGCTTACGTATCGTCTCTGGAAGTTCAGCCGACATCGTTTCAGCCAACTCCTGCTGGACCGCCAAATCAAATGCATAAAATGAAAATTGCTTTTAGAGTATGTCCAACGCATGTGTATAATCACCATTATTCAGAAGAAGCGTGGTTCGGATGACGTTAAAAGAGAGAGAGAAATAGACTACACCGCATGATTGATACAGATCAATGCATAAAAACAAGAATAGTCATTGTTGGCGAAAACAAACAAACAAACAAACAAACAGACAGACAGACAGACAGACAGACAGACAGACGGACGGACGGACGGATGGACGGACGGACGGACGGACGGACGGACGGACGGACGGACGGACAGACAGACAGACAGACAGACAGACAGACAGACAGACAGACAGACAGACAGACAGACAGACAGACGGACGGACGGACGGACGGACGGACGGACGGACGGACAGACAGACAGACAGACAGACAGACAGACAGACAGACAGACAGACAGACAGACGGACGGACGGACGGACGGACGGACGGACGGACGGACGGACGGACGGACGGACGGACGGACGGACGGACAGACAGACAGACAGACAGACAGACAGACAGACAGACAGACAGACAGACAGACAGACAGACAGACAGACAGACAGACGGACGGACGGACGGACGGACGGACGGACGGACGGACGGACGGACGGACAGACAGACAGACAGACAGACAGACAGACAGACAGACAGACAGACAGACAGACAGACGGACGGACGGACGGACGGACGGACGGACGGACGGACGGACGGACGGACGGACGGACGGACGGACGGACGGACGGACGGACAGACAGACAGACAGACAGACAGACAGACAGACAGACAGACAGACAGACAGACAGACAGACGGACGGACGGACGGACGGACGGACGGACGGACGGACGGACGGACGGACGGACGGACGGACGGACGGACGGACGGACGGACGGACGGACGGACGGACGGACGGACGGACGGACGGACGGACAGACAGACAGACAGACAGACAGACAGACAGACAGACAGACAGACAGACAGACAGACAGACAGACAGACAGACAGACAGACAGACAGACAGACAGACAGACAGACAGACAGACAGACAGACAGACAGACAGACAGACAGACAGACAGACAGACAGACAGACAGACAGACAGACAGACAGACAGACAGACAGACAGACAGACAGACAGACAGACAGACAGACAGACAGACAGACAGACAGACAGACAGACAGACAGACAGACAGACAGACAGACAGACAGACAGACAGACAGACAGACAGACAGACAGACAGACAGACAGACAGACAGACAGACAGACAGACAGACAGACAGACAGACAGACAGACAGACAGACAGACGGACGGACGGACGGACGGACGGACGGACGGACGGACGGACGGACGGACGGACGGACGGACGGACGGACGGACGGAAGTCAAACTTAGCGGTTTAACTAATGAAGGGCTCGGCCAAATGACTTTCAGTACCACGAATCCTACTCGCTTCTCTGATTAGTCCATCATTTCCTTCATCGTCCTCACTCCTAGCTATCCCATTTTTTTTCTTCTGCATGGACCCACCGCAGACTAACCTCAAACTACCATTGAGGTATCTGTCTTTTTCAGTCTATGCCTAAATAGCTTCAGTATCTACTGGCAATTTCTGTTGTAGCACAATCTCGTGCCTTGTCTGTCAAACCGTAAAAATAAATAAATAAATAAATAAATAAATAAATAAATAAATAAATAAATAAATAAAGAGACGAAATTAGAAGTATATTATCTGGTTTAGCGTACTGAAAAACTTAGTCTCTATGGGAGCAGAAACAAACAAAAATGTAAAAGACATGAAGTATACACCACGAACCACTTAAAACTGAATATATTTTGGCGTTCTGACATGTATGAAACGGTTGTGTTCTTTGCACATGACTCGTTTTTATGAAAAACTATAGTGTGCAGTCATAAATGGCTACGTCTCGCATGTTTCACTTTGGCAGGAAGTGCACAAATGATGCGCGAGCAAAGTGGTATGCGCATCACGCGGATAAAACTTCAAATGTTGCTCTTTCTGTTTGGCTCAATTGAGCGATCCAGTTAAGTGATGCCTGCCATTGCATCAGGGTTTCCGTTTCCAATTCTCAGGTTACCGCGCACTTTGATGGGTAAACCTAACTACCCGTCGTCTCGCTGGCAATATAATGACGTCATCGCTATGCGCAGCAGCTGATTTCTGAGTCTGTACTTTACGTCAATTGCGCAACCGTAGAAGGCCGCGCCCAATGTTACCTTGTGGTGATACCTCGCGTATTTTTCCTCTCCGGATTCTATACTGAAGCCGCTCGAATCTGTGCGGTAAATAGCGTGGCATCGACAAGTAGCGTAACTCAACTCAAGCATGACTCACGTTCCAGTAATTATTGACTTTATATATATTAATGCTAATGAATACAGGGCGGCGACATGTCGACGCGTATTATTTAAACTGTGAGTAGTAGTTTCTTTCGTCTTGCTTCTCATTCAAGTGAGTCTAAATTTCATGCAGTTTTTATTCGGCTGCGTGTGAAAAAAAAAAGAAAGAAAGAAAACGTACTTGTCATATCGACGGGGAAAATTTCTGCGATTATTTCCATGAATGTTGTCGAGGGATGTGCACACAGATGCCTTTGAACTGAGCAATATGTTAGCCGTGGTACCAAGGAAACACCTTGGGCAGCCTTGGAAAGTATTATTCTTTCTTTCGCATGTGGCCATTACGCCGGAAACTGCATTCGTTCCGATTGTCGCCACCTGCAACCCTACGAAGCCTCTTGCGTGAAGTTCAGATACGCGTAGCAAACGAAACTACGAGTTCACCTCTAAACTCTTCTCGCGACTGCGGCAGGTGTTGCCCACATGTGTTTTTCAAAGTATGGATCGTATTTCTATACTTGCCAATTGCTTCTAGCCTTATACTTAACCTCAGTGAGCAAAAGTGTACAGACAAATGGTTCCGCTAAATAGCGATATTTATCTGCGGCTTGGATGCAACGTGGAATTGAATAGTAAAAATTCAACAATGAATACCTGTGATAAAACAACTCCGCACCCTTACACAGCGCGCCTCAGATAATATATTTTTTTCTGCTTGCAAGCGGGGTAGTGAGTAGCCCATGTTACTGTTCACGTCATCTTCTGGCAACCACCTGCACTATCGGCAAGTGTCAGGTTAATAACGCTTCTTTACTTGAACAGCGCCAGCATGGCTCCCGATCGTGTAGCATTACTCGCCAGTTCTTGTCCCGCTAGAAAACCTTCCACATAGAATAAAGAACCAGCTTCCTTACACAACGGCGGCCATTGCCGTATCAGTTGTCATCTGGCGGCGATTATCAGAAGCGCCATCAGTTCCGGAGGCAGGCGCCACCACCGGCACGCCATCTTGTGCCGTACTCGAGTGTCACGTAGCCGGACGCGCAGCCACACGCCACGAACACGCACAAACCCAACAGCAAGCCTATACGTATGGCGTACTGGAATGAACTGTACTATACGAGCGTCCCTGTGCTTGTGGCAGTGGTTTGGTACTAATAGGTGATAGCTGCAGGCGATAGAGGCGTACTACGCCTGAGCGTCCCTTGCAGTGTCCCTGCGTACCCACGTACAGTAAACCAGTTTCTCATACGAACTCAAGAAGACACGAAGCTTCCTTGAAGGCTCTAAGGGACCCTTCTGGGGACATACGGGGTTGCAGGAACGCGCGATGAAGGTCCTCCTTTTCTACCTTCTCAAGAGGAGTTTCATCACGGTAGCTTGGGCAGCACCACACAAAGTGCTCGACGTCTCCTGTCTTGTCGTATGAAGCGCTACATTTCGGGGAAACGGTACGCTTCGTCCTAAATAGCCATGTTGGCGTTTATACGGCGAGATTATGTTCCTATCTAATATAATATAGTAGTAAGGCATCTTCTTCACGAAGCCACTTGGCTGTGCAGGGCGCATATGTTGGAACTCAGCGTCACCGACATTGAGTTCGGATGTCTGATTTCATGACTCGATTACTCTTGACAGCGTTGGCTTTAGGGAGATTAAGAGCGCTTCGAATGGAAGCGCTTCATCTTCATTGCCAGCATTACCAATGAGGGAGGGCATCCACTGAAACTTCAGCGGGAAGTCTTTGTTGCCGGGTTCTTTCACCAGCGCTCGTGATTTGCGTAAGAACTTTCTGGATGGTATACTGAGATGTACAGTTATTGCAATGCTGCTCAAGTTTGCGCAGAGCAGCGACTTTGCTGCGCTTTGGACAAATATCGACGAGAACGGATGATCCAGACGGCCAGTTCAAAGATGGTATACCGAAAGATGCTACACTGCGTACTACGTTCGCTTTGATAAACCGATCTGTGCATACTTGGAGGTGATTCGACTATGCCGTAGCCAAATCATGGCCAAATTCTCCAGAACTGACTGCTTCTGTAATCCAGTGCGGCTCTATCAATTCCCTCCGTCTCGAGCAGCCGTGCCAGAGGAGCAAGAGGCCTGTTCTTTTCGTTTGAGAAAAGCATGAGTCGTAGTTTTAACGGGCGCTGGATTGATGCTCGAGTACGGGCAGACATCGATGACGGAGCACTTGTCACCGGCTAGCACTCTTAGCTGCGTCATCGGTTTTTGTCCGCACCATGGGATCGAGCCAGCGACTGCCGGAGCACTGTCACCGGCACCACGAGTCATGTCCTGCACAGTATATAGACGTGGCTAACGGGGCTGCAGACGGCCGCCTGCTTTTTAGCGCCGATGGTTATCAGCAGACGGAGCTGGCGGTATACTGCCACAAGCGCAGTAGTACCTTGGTAGCAGTATCGAAGTGCTCTAACCGCCCTAGCTGCCACGGTAACACGAACACGCATTCGTCGTGCTACAGTTAACCGAAAGTCTGCGAAGTTTGTCCACTGCTTCATTCAGGCAAACAACCAACAGGTTGGGTCCCATTGCTTTGCCCCTCCCCTTCCCCCTTATTTTGCTTCTTCGCGGCATGCGCTTGTGCATCTTGGTTTTTATCGTTTTACACGCAAAGAAGCGATGCGCGTACTGCCTTAAACAGGGGCATGCCAAAATAGCCGTTGAGCGTAGGCGACCAGACGACCTTTTCGGGAATGTTCGGGTTGTTATCGTGACGCAGCGTGGGACGTGAACGGCGCGGTCAAGGTTCGATGCTGCGAAGAAGAGGCTGCAGCCGATAGACGGACTGGGTGGACATGTATGTGCCAAATTCAGCGCTAAGTTGACGGAGAATGAGCCGACTATACAGAGCCAAAACAAGCAGATGACGGCGCCCGTGCTAAACGCCACGTCCTCAGTGAACATGAATGCGGGACGTGCGCCCCGTTTGCCGTCAGTCGGAGGCTGCCTGTTCGACGGTGACTCCTGGTGCACTTGTTTCATCATCGACGCAAGGTGCGGAGGCAGTTTTCCAGTTTTGCGCGTTACGCTATGACATCTGTGCTGACATGGCAGAGCAGTGCTTTCTGCCCCCCTATATTGCTGTCTCTTGTGTGGTTTTCCTAGAACGAATCCATACTTGAGTTCGGCAAGCTTTATCATTTTTCAGTCTTGCAAGGACACCTGAGCGAGTCAAGAAAGTGGTGTAGGAGCTTATTATGAGCGACTGCTTAGTTGCCATCTTTTATTCCTGACGACGCTTATTTTGAAATTGTTCGGGGGGGGGGGGGGGGGGGACCGTAGGATGCTACATGTAAAGTAGATTTATGTTACGCGGGTGCATTGAACCGGGTACTCGTTCAACAACTTTGTTCGGTGCTGTCTGTGCGTAAAAAAATAAGGCGGTTTGGATACTGGGCGGATGTTCAGATTCTTGTCGAAATTAAGAGAAAAGAACTAGGCGCAGGAACATTCACTGTGCGTAAATAAACGTCATTTGATCGCTGTCATGAGAGTAAAGCGTCAAGTAAAAAGAAACGTAGCGATTGTTGGCATCTGGAAATAAAGAGTTTTGGCGAGAGCTGTCAATTTGCAGGGGCAGGGCGGGTAAAGTAGGACAAGGAATCGAAGTCTGCTTGGACAAGAATTCTATCATGTGGCGCACTTATCCTAACTCAGTGGACGACGACACGAGATTTCACACACGCACAGCGCATGGAGATGTTGCTTCTATAGGCATGAGGTCTTAATGCGTCCGTGGTGGAAATCGTCGCTGAGAGTTGTATGGCGCACATATTAGCACACATACAGCAATGGCAACCGACGCCGTTGGGTGACGGCATGACACGTTTACCTCTTGCGCAGTAAGTCTCCATCAGGATTAAGGTATAGAAAGGAAATATAGATCGGAAGCAGATCTTGCAGAAGAAAGCAAGAAACCTTGTGCAGTAAATCGTCTAATGTAGCCTGTTTACCGGTAGCTTCAGTTACTGTAGCGCTTTTGCATTTACCTGATTCTACTCACTTGACCTTAGACCCTGGTAAAAACTGAATTTCAGGAAGCTTCCGTTAAGAAGGAAGCATGCTGTTTGTAAAATTCTATAGAAGTTCAAGCATAAGCAAGATATTCATTTCTATATACGCGCAAGGACATCAAAGTTTGTTTCTCAATGCTTGTATAACAAAAGTAACACTGCGAAAGTGAACGCACATTAGTCTGAAGGAATGCCGGAACGGAAGCAGTTTCAACACAAACTTAGGACATGTAGAAGTCAAACTCCTCCTTGTCATAACATGTCGCACTGGGACTTCTGGGTGTCAGCTTTAAAACTCGCGAAAAAAAAAACAACGGTCAATATGACGTCAGTACGGACAGTTCGCGATGAATTGCAAAGAGCAGATGACGAATGAAGCACCCGGCGATGACGCAGCACTGTCACCGCCGAGAGTTATGTGCTCGGCGCAAACGAAAAAAAAAGTACAAAAATAAACAGCGTCGCGACTGGGAAGTTTTAAACGGACGGCGGCACTATTGGCAGCTATGAAGACATGCAGGTTTTCAATTTTCCTTATTTTGTTTGCTCGTCCGACTAGCTGCGCCATCGCCGTTTTACGCGCCAAACGAGTCGAACTCGACTTGGGTTGCCCGAGTGTCTCAGCGCGATGACGTCTGTGGTCGGCTCGCGTTGTGTGCGCATGCTTGCCAGATTCTTAGTTTTTTTTTTTCGCTCTTCTTTTGCACCGTGCCTTGCATCGAGAATTCCCACAACGTACGACTATGTCAGTCGAGTGGAAAAGAAGGACGCCATAGCAGGCAGGCTCTTGTTCGCAACGACGTCAAGGGAATAGATGATACTTTTTGCGTGCGTGCGAGTATTTAAAACCGAAAGACGGGCAAGTTGGTTGACCGATTAACGCAGCAGTAAGGAAGCTTATGAGGAAGAAATCGGGCAGACGGGAAAGACGCTAGGCTAGCAGAAGTTCGCAGAACGGGTTTCCCGTCTATATGGTTTCTTTCTTGAACTTTTGCAGCTTGAAATCATGGTGAATATTTGTGTTTCGGATACTATGTGCGATTCAACACAAGAAGCAGGCGCGATCCCGACCACGTACTACTTTGGTTCCTTAATAAGAATAGAAATGTTTGCGTTGTGAAGTCTGTGAATTTGTTTTCTAGCAAGCTTTTCGCCGCGGTCGGGATGTGATCCCACGCCCTCGGGCTTAGCAGCGCAACGCCTTAGCCACTGCGCCACATGAAAACGCGGCGACTGTTCTCAATTATCGGGAACTGCTGCAACAAATGACCTGTGCGAGGATAGAAATTTATGCCATTGCCTCTGGTACTGAAATTACATGGACTTTAGCAAACGGCATCCGCTGTTTTACACTCAAAAATGGGCGCCTCATTGACTGGGAGATGGAGGCTAACGCGGATGAGTCATGTACGGCCAGAATGCTGCTAGCTTCCGAGAATAGCGTCGCGAATCCATTATGATGCCGTGCCCGTACAGCCAAGGCTAAGACGGGGGACGGTGCAAAAGCGAGGTGACGCCACCTTGCGGAGGCAGACGACGCGGAAGGAACGTGGGCCGGTCACGCGGAAGGCCGGCTCGAGGGCTGCTCGGGTTCCGCGCACGCAGTCGTCGACGAGGCCGTCTTTCCGAACCAGTGGCCGGTGGGCGCGTGTTCGTTTACCTGTTACGCACTCCCATAGCCGCATCTGTCACGGCAAGTCCTCGTTGCCAAAAGGAGCATCGTCATTGCGCTTTCTACTAATGCGCTTCGCTCTGCGTTATTCTTCACCTCGGCATGGTTGCGTCGTGTGTCACCACCCATTACAGATCCCGTCCCTTTTCGCAAGTAGCGAGGCTTGCTGTAAGCACGAAATTCAGTTTTGTAAAAATTAATCTAAAAAAGGGACTCACCATATAGCTAGAATAGCACTCACTGGTTGGCAAAACTTGACACCGCTTGAGAAAACAGAGAGAGTGAAGCTTTATTGAGGAAAGGAAAAAAAAAAAAGCGAATGGGGTCCCTAGCCCAGGGCCCCACTCAGTAGCGTATCCAGAAATTTCGTTCGAGGGGGGGCTCACGTTGCTGCTCAGCCTCTTCCTTACAACATTTGTCAAGGGATCAACTACATTTATTTATTTATTTATTCAGTTTACCCTACAGGCTCGGAGGAGCATTGAGTAGGGGGGGTTACAGAAAAATGACAAATAATTAACGCAAAGAAGGGAACTGCATAGTAAGAGAAACAAATAAGTTTGTACATTGGAAAAAAAGGAACACTGTTCAACATTGGAAAAAATACATACAAATTCAAGGAAATACAATGGAAAACAAAGTCCAAAAACAATACAAAGGCGAATACAATACAAAGTCGTACAACAAAGTCAAGCGAACATGTGAAGTTCCAAATGTTCACGAAATTTCGCAGGATCTTTTATTGAGACAATATTATTTGGAAGGCTATTCCATAGTGCGATGGCGCGCGGTAATGCAGAGTTATTGAATGACTGTGTGTGGCCAAAAATGCGCCTGAAACTGAGATGATTATGAAGTCGAGTACATGTGCGAGAAGGAGTTCCAAGCGAAAAGCGGCTGGACCATGAGTTATAGTAGTATTTATGAAAGAGGCATAGGAGAGCAACAGAGCGGCGGGAATCCAAGTCCGGCAAGAGAACATCGCGTTTAATTTGGGTAATGCTAGATTGACGACTGTAGTTAGAAGTTATAAAGCGGGCAGCACGATTTTGGATGGATTCCAATTTATCTATTAGGTATTGTTGATGAGGAGACCAGATCGAAGAAGCGTATTCAAGTTGAGGGCGTACAAAAGTTTGGTAGGCCTGTTGACGGATGGTAGATGGCGAGAGGTGCAGATGACGACGTAAAAACCCTAAAGTTCTGTTAGCTTTAGCGCATATTTTCTCGATGTGAAAGCTCCAGGCTAGGTTAGTAGAAAAATGAACGCCAAGATATTTGTAAGTAGAGTCACGGGGAACTTCCGACGAGCAGATTTTGTAAGGAAACTTAGGATATGATTTCGTACGAGTGAAGGAAAGAACGCAGCACTTAGATGTGTTAAGTGTCATTTGCCAACGGTCGCACCACTGATTAGCTAGGAGAAGGTCATTTTGCAAAGTTAGGTGATCATTATGACAGTTAATCATTCTGTAAATGACGCAATCATCCGCAAAAAGTCGTATGCAGGAGGAAATGTTGCTCGGTAAATCATTTATAAAAATTAGGAAAAGAAGAGGGCCTGAATAGTAACTGTATTGCCATTGCCAAAGGTGCTGTAAACGAATTCTTAAACGCTATGCACTGTCAAGGCAAGTAAAATATGTATTTTTTCATAAAACTATATACTCGTATGTCCCAAAAATTGTGCCCGACATAACTGATATCAATGCTTCGATGTTTTCTGTCTATTTAATAAGTAAAGCAAATGTCACGCTAACTTTAGAACTATATCAGTTCGAAAGCACCAAACCAGGGCATGCCGCTGACATGAAAAATGTAAAGGCCGTGAAATGAACAAGTTGAGAACAAATATGTTAATTAAACTTTGTCAGTCAAGAACCTTCTTTACATTTTTGTACATATGCAACGGCCAGGAAGAAATCTCAATGATGCTGTCATTGTTCCAATGTATTGCGCAGGAGCATCTGTCACCGGTCGTGTATTGGGAGTAATTACACCGAAATTATTGTCGCAACAGAGAACACATATAAAAAGCAGAAGTTCTGCAATATATACAAGGGCAAGTCAAATGAAAGTAAGCAAATGCCAATATATGACAAACGAGGTACTTTATTTAAAAGTAGTTTCCATGAGCATTTAGGCATTTGTCCCGCTGACTAAAGACTAAGGAGTCGCATGATTCCCGTCTCATAATGCTCCTCTTTCACGTCATCGTCCGACACGAATCTGGTTCACTTGAGCTGTTTCTTCAAGTGCCCCAAAATGTGGAAATCGCAAGGCGACAGCTTTGGGCCGTATGGCGGATGTTTCAGCCTTTCCCACTTGAACTTTGCCAGTTTTGTGCTAACCAGATCAGCGACGTGGGGACAGGCAGTGTTGTGGAGCAAGGTCACACTATTCGTCAATTTTCCACGTTGTTTGTTCTTGATTGCGACACGCAGCCGATCCGGCGTTTCACAATATCCCACACGATTGATAGTCCCTCCATGTTTAGCAAGTTCAATCAGTAATGGCCCCTGACGATCGAAAAGAAGTCAACAACACCTTTCCGGTGGCAGGGGCTGAAGCCCCATGAGCCTACCCTCCCCCCCCCCCCCCCCCCCCCCTGACTACGCCTTTGGCCTTACTGGCTTGAGCAGCTCGCTAGGCTTGGTCCACGAGAGCCAGCTGGCTATCCTGTTCCTCATCCGCAAACCATGCTTCCCACTTGAGAAAAGGGAGGCTGAGCAAGGTGGCATAAAGACGCTAAGAAATTAAGGCCGCATCATCATCATCATCATCATAATCATCATCATCATCATCATCGACATAGTTATCATCTCGCATAAGAATGCACATTCTGCAACGGCTACGTTTCTGTTCGCCTTAATTTCTTTCGGTTAGGTGTTGCAATCTTCTAGTCTGCGGTAAGATGGTTCTCCTACTTGGTAATATCAATGAATTGCCGGTCAATGCTTTATAAGCTGCTGAAACATTAGGACTAATATCGGAAACTATGGTTTCATGTATCATGAATTTGTTCCACTCACAAGTAGAGCACTTGGTCACTGATGTGTACGTATGCCTCTGTTCTGCATGGAACTATATTGACGGAAAGAACTCA
The DNA here is from genome assembly GCF_023375885.2 of Dermacentor andersoni. Taxonomy (NCBI): domain Eukaryota; kingdom Metazoa; phylum Arthropoda; class Arachnida; order Ixodida; family Ixodidae; genus Dermacentor; species Dermacentor andersoni. Next base: position 14,452,303 of record NC_092815.1, read on the forward strand.
TTCCCGTTTTTTTTTTTCGAGCACTTCGTGCAAAGTTATAACACATAACCTCGTCACTAAGCGATTAATTAAAGCGTAGAATGATGTGCAACGAAAGAAAGTACGTTAATGTCAACACGCTAACGTAAGGCTAATATGTTTGCACCGTCTACTGATGACCAGCGGCCCTTTACGCGAGGGTAGAGAATGCGAGCGTGTGGTATCAAAAGTCAGACGGCCGTTTTCCGGGGTCGTATTCTTGGTCGAGCACTTTCGGGCATGCGTTCACATTTGCCTCACTTAACACTGTGGCATGTTGGATTTGGGGTCGTGGTCTCGGTCTCCGGCGTCACACTGAGGGTCGCGCTCTAGCCTACGCTGCCGGTTCGTCTCGAAACGGGTAGCTGGCCTGCGCTACCGGGGCGTCACACGGAGGCTTAGTGGGCCCACGCTGTCGTTCGAGCCTTCTTGACGAAGGTTGCTTCTTTCGTGATGAGTACAAGGTCGAGAAGTTGGAGGAACGGAACAGAGGGTTTATTTACATAGGAGAGACAAACTTACTTAGAGAGAAAGGCCATAATGGCAGGAGCACGGAGCACCGTACACACGGATCCTAGCAGCGTCTGTGTGGATAACAGCATGAGTCGCGGTCTTCGCGTGCGACGGCTCGATTCCGTTGCAGCGACACTCGCCGATGACGCAGCACTCGCGTAATGTTCGCGCCATTGGCATTCTACCAGCGCGCCGTGACCGAGCTGTCGTGCGCGATGAGCACAACTTATGCAGTTAGACAGACGCCGCCAGAAGACGAATGACAGCGAAGCCTCTGCAGCGTAAGCTCCTGCCCTCACGGATGGTACTTGCGGTTATCAGCAAGTGCTGATCTCGGCCACGCGATCGCGTGTCACTGGTGTTACTGTTACCCTATTACCTCATCTGCGCCACGGCGGCTTGACCTCTTATTCTTTGGAGTTATATTGGGTGGCCGCGTCTGAGAGCTCTTCGAAAGTGCGATAACCGCATGAGATTGTTCCCGTTCGCGTAGAGCTCTCAGTGAAAAAAAAAAAAACATATTTTCTTTCTTTTGAAACAGCTTCAATGACACAGAGAGAACGTGGAACAAACGGCAACCATGTGGCACGTAGACAATCTTAGGGAGCATAAAACACTGCGAACAAGACACGAATTCATATGTATTCTTTGTCGCTGATCAGAGGTGATATTTCCGCCGGCCTTGTTTTTAGGCTGACGTAAATTCTGCTCCAAGTTTCTGTTTGATCGTATACGATCAAACCACTCAACACAAGCTGTGGTCAGAAGCATCAGAGCGCAGGTATACGATCAACTGCATGATGTCAGCAATACTAAATTTCGATGTTATCATTAGTCTAAATTTTATGAAGCTGAGTGGTTCGATAAAGGTGACCTGGACAACCATGTTAACACCATTTTTAGTATGCTGCATCATCACGGAGTACACGCGTCTTTAGCAATGACGCAGCGTTATGTGCTTGACACTCTTATCATTATCGCCACTCCTTTCCTATTGCCCGTTTCCAGTGCAGGGTAACTGGCCAGGGCCAACCTGCTTAGGCTGGTATATATGCCTTTCTCGGGTTTTCTTCAAATAATCTGCCTGACTGTTTCTCTTTGCTTTGTCACTCAAACACCACTGGATAGTGCGCTTCATCACTATTGCAACATCCGTAACACCAGTAAAACAAACTAAATACTTGGAACCCGGGCTAAAAGCCCACTTTCTTTCTGGGAGTCTGTCTCCGCCCACTTTCATTTCCGGTGCACTGACGCGGACTGCCAGCAGATTGCTTCGGGGCCATCGACCTGCACCGCTCATCCACTCCTTTACAGGGACTGCGCCGGAAGCTGTCGTTCGGACAAACCGGGCCACGTAGTCATGAGTCAGAGTGCGAACACTCGAACTCATCTTCGCGGGAGCAACATGTCCCCTCAAACAGACAAGAAGGCTATGCAGAGGCGTTCTTATCACTACGTAACTCACTGGCAGCTCGAGAAGGAGGCTATGACATCATATAGTTTAGCGGGAACAAACAGTAAGCGTGTCGTCCAACAACCCTCTTATCAAGTTCACTCTACAGCCAGATAACGCAATGACGCAGAAATAGTCAGCTCATGAGTTGGCGAGGCCCTCTTAAAAATAACTACCACACCAAAAAAATCTAATATGTAGGCAAGCTAAGCTGTTTTCTCTGGATGCTAAAACATTGGATAGATAGATAAGCTAGGAGGCTGGTCCTGAGGATATATATATATATATATATATATATATATATATATATATATATATATATATATGGGTCATTTAGACTTCTCACTGCTATGTAGCCCCACCCGTCACCCCCTTTTTTCCGCCTTGTTGGATACGGTGGCTTGATTGAAAGCTGTCCGAAGCCCGACATGAAGATCGCGCGGACTATGAACATTAATTCTAACGTGAACCAGGAAAAAAAAAAAGCTGACCAACCGGTATTTAGTAGCGATGCCTTTTCCGATTCTATGCTTTTTCAGGCTTTTCGCGCTTGGCCAGTGGTCAGAGCGACGGTCTGCCCACATTATCAACGGGATCAGGCGGCCGTGTGTGGTGGATGATAAGAATAGCATAGAATAAGGCATAAGGCATCGCTACAAAATAGCGGCCCAAAACACTTGCTACTCGTAATTGCATTCATATGCGACATGCAATCTTCGGACTCCGAAGAGGGTTTCTAGCGATGATTGTCCCAGTTTCACGTCTTGGAGCTTAACTTAAACCGCGGTTAGAAACGCCCAGTCGAACTTGGAAACGCAACAGTGCACTATAGCCGTTTTCGAGTTGTTCGCGTTTGTTTTTATGCTGATCGCACCTTAACTGTCGCCGCTTCTGCCAGGCTGGGCAAACTTGCTTTTGATTATGCCAGGTTTTTCTGCGAAGACATTAAATGATTTTTAAAGATCGCCTGCCACGGATAGCACAATTCTATTCCTTTAGCTGATCTACTCGAAGAGGTGGGCATTACTTTGACGAGAAATTATGCACAACACTAATTAACACAAGTTCACTAAGCAAACTTTTAACCAGTTACCTTACGGCATGCATTGAAATTGACAAATTGTAGCCGGTGAGCCTGCAAGGAGTACTCACTTAAAAGCACTTATGTGGATGACATCATCATCGAGAAATGCGCCATCAAACATGCAGTAAAATATCACTGTCGTTTTACATACTTTTTTTAACAAAGCAGCGTTTTATGCAATGAAGCACGAAAGTAACTAGACCGCCAATGTATTTCTTCGCGAAGTACAGGAATTGATATCTCGGAACTAGTGGCACCCTGATAATTGGTTCCAATTGAATCCACCTTGCGATCTCTCTGACTACAATTTGTTTAATTGCAGTGCGTGGCGCAACGTAAATGGTTAAAAGCTTAATGAGATATCTTATGTTAATTAGTCAATTGTGCATTTCGATTTCTTGTGCAAATAATGTCCACCTATTTATGCAATACATGTCAAGGATTAAAATTGTGCTATTTGGCACATGTGATTTTTAAAAATTACTTAATATCATCACATAAACACCCGGTATATCGCGAACACTGCAAGATGTCACACACTAACGTTTCGTCTGTTCTGGGAAATGTATAGATTGCCGGGCCGAGACCGCCTATCCAATAGGGTGTCCGGCTGACGCACGCGGGCTTCCGTATACTGTATCTGACTCACGCACCTGTCAGGATAGGGCCGGTCGCAGTTCACCTTATAATGAGTCACGTGTAGTTTACTTACAAGATACAAGCTGAATTAAAGAAGCCGTGTTTCCTTGAGAAATCGCGCCCACCGTATAAGAGTCAGCTATACACTATAGTGAATCTGCTAGTGAAATTAAGGAGCGACCCGTTTTTCTACTGCCGTTTTCTTTCACCATGGAATAACCCGCTCCTGAAATCGCTGTCGAAGTAATCTTCACTGGACTATTGCTCATTTTGAAGGTTTCTCTTTTGAAGGTTTCTCCTCACGGTGCGATTAACCACTCTTATGACGCCACTGCCGCAGCGAGAAACTACGTATTGATGCTATTGGCATTAGTCGCAATAAAGCGAATAATATATAATCGCAATAAAAAGCGATATCGGCACCGTTCTGTGCAGCACTTCACCGCGTGAGATGTGAGTAAAGCAAGTGTGCCGTTTAAGCGGCTGTCAGCTGAAGAGGCCCGAAGTGGGAACCGCGGTCCGCACCTTCGTTCCGCTAATCCCGCATTTGTTTAGGCGAGTTTGTTAATCCAGAGTCCACTGGACTCAGTAAGAGCGAAACGCATCGTAGCCGCGGCCAACGTCTGTCTGTCTTGGTCGTGTTTTCTTTCTCGGTATAAAAGAAATTATCACGAGAACGCGCAGTACTTTGACTCATTAACCGCCCGCTGGTGTTGCCCAAGAAATTCAGATTGTGTAAACATTGCGACGCGAGCGAGACATCTTGTCTACGGCGGTGTCTCGCACGTTGGCTTACAGTTTCCGTTCCTTGAAAGCGCGGTGAGAATTGAGCAAGCCAGGGCGCGTGACTCCGTGGTTACCGAGTCGCAGCACGCCTGGCAGATGCAAATGTGAAAGTCGCGTGGACACCATTCACGTGGCTTTGTCGATCTACGAAAGGCCACAGAACTCTGGCTGAACGCCATTCTTCCGAGACGCGGAGTCTTCTAGCGAGTAATTTATGGCTGCATAACAGACTGACGGACAGTCAGCCATGATATTTAACTAACCATTGGTTCTCAGTAGGCGACAGGAAATATTAAAAAAAATCAAGAAAACAACAACGGGAATAAATGAGCTACTCGAAGAGACCTTATTGGCGAGGTGTTAAAAATATTGCGCACTATGGCTTACCATATATTAAAGCATTGCTCAATTTCTGGCTAAGGTCGAATGCGAAGCTTCAAATATTTTAATGGCTTTATAGTTACGTACCGGCGGACAATGCAGGTAAGATGCAAATCATATCGCCCAGCGTCCAAAATACGAGACCTATGGCAGTAACGACTTGCAGGGCAGAAACACTCTGTCGCCGCCGACGTCACTCTATCTCTGTAAAGATACATGCATGGTTAGTAGCTATCATAAACATTTTATGAAGTTAACGTTCCACTTAAGTTTCACCCACTATTAAAAGTTGTTCGCTTTCTCGTAAAGTACGTAGAATTCTGTCTTTATCACGGCTTGTTTACGCGAACGAAAAGCTGCTTGTGCACAACGAGGGCAAGCCCATTGGCCACGTCTTGCAAAATCCAACAGCAACAACCATGCGCATCCCAGACAGGAACATGTCAGGGTTTTCTGTTAGAATCTATTACTGCCTTTGGCGTCGCAAATCATTACCGTTGTGAAACGCTGCCCATACATGGGCACGAGACGCACGGGTCCCCAATGCGCCAGCCGAGCATATGTGGTACACGCACGACGCACCACATGTGTGCCGCCGCCTTGTAACGACACACGGAGAAGCCGGCACAACACCCGCGCAGAGAAATGCGTGGCGAGCACGTTTCTACTTATTGTGTGAGACTGCACATACTGGTATGCCGAAGCATGAGCTCCGAAATTGGTCGAAATTCTGCTGCAGTAATCCCGGCACAGTCGTTCCCGCCTCTGTAATGTCGTGCTATCATTTTCTTATTCTCCTGTTATCTTACGAAAAGTCCCGCATGTTGTTTAGCGCACTTGGGTAGATTAATTTCTTATTTTCCTTATGTTCAGAGGCGCTTAACGGTACTCGAAGAGAGCAAGAACAAACATACGGACACAAATAAACAAAGCACTGCCGTAAAATGGGGCCTTGTGTGTGTTTTGCCGTACCATGCTTTGTGTTATTACATTCAGTCTTGTGTTTCTAATGTTGTGCTTTGTCATATTTCGCTCTGTGGCGTTATTAAGGCGAAAGCCTTAAGCATTAAAGTCGTAAGTGGCTCATAAAAGAAAGCCTTAAGTGGCTCATAATCGCGGTTACGTTAGCCAAGGTTAAGGCCGCTCGTGTAAGAAAGGTGTAACATTCCCGGTGGTCTGGAAAACGTAGCGTGCGGAAGTCATGTGAGCTATTTTTGGCAGACACGCGCTTGTGCCACTGCTGGCGCGTTCGTACTTGTTGGTAGCTGGCTCCGGTGCCGTTCATCATGCCAGCGTTGCCATACTGCTCCTCGCGCTCGTTCGACTGCTCTCGCGTTCGTCGTCTTCTTCCACAGCTGGCTCCGGTGCCGCTCATCATGCCAGCGTTGCCATACTGCTCCTCGCGCTCGTTCGACTGCTCTCGCGTTCGTCGTCTTCTTCCACAGCTGGCTCCGGTGCCGCTCATCATGCCAGCGTTGCCATACTGCTCCTCTTGCTAGGCGCGTGGCCACAGAGTTGGCAGACGACAGAGACAATGCGTGCACTTTCACGTTTCCTAGGTGACACGGGCCTGGACTCACGCCTGTGATACCAGTTGTGTAATGTGTCATTCATCACGTTCCTCCCATTATCATCCCCCATTGTGACACTTTTTCTCCCCCTCTTCCCCTTCCCTTACGTAGAGTAGCAGGCCAGATGCTCCATTATCCGGCCGACCTCTCTACATTTTCCAATCATTAAAATACTTCTTCTTTCTGCTCCTCGCGCTCGTTCGACTGCTCTCGCGTTCGTCGTCTTCTTCCCCAGCTGGCTCCGGTGCCGCTCATCCCGCCAGCGTTGCCATACTGCCCCTCGCGCTCGTGCCACTGGTCTCGCGTTCGTCGTCGTCTTCTTCCACAGCTGGCTCCAGTGCTGCTCATCATGCCAGCCTTCCCATACTGCTCCTCGCGCTCGTGATACTTCTGGCGCGTTCGTAGTTGTTCGTAGCTGGCTCAGGTGCCGCTCATCATGCCAGCATTCCCATACTGCTCCTCGCGCTCATGCCACTGATCTCGCCTTCGTTGTCTACTTCTTCCAAAGCTTGCTCCGGTGCCGCTCATCATGCCAGCGTTCTCATACTGCTCCTCGCCCTCGTGCCATTGCTTGCGCGTTCGTAGTTCGTAGCTGGCTCCGGTGCCTCTCATCATGCCAGCGTTCTCATACTGCTCCTCACCCTCGTGCTATTGCTGGCGCGTTCGTAGTTCGTAGCTGGCTCCGGTGCCTCTCATCATGCCAGCGTTCTCATACTGCTCCTCGCCCTCGTGCCATTGCTGGCGCGTTCGTAGTTCGTAGCTGGCTCCGGTGCCTCTCATTATGCCAGCGTTCTCATACTGCTCCTCACCCTCGTGCCATTGCTGGCGCGTTCGTAGTTCGTAGCTGGCTCCGGTGCCTCTCATCATGCCAGCGTTCTCATACTGCTCCTCACCCTCGTGCCATTGCTGGCGCGTTCGTAGTTCGTAGCTGGCTCCGGTGCCTCTCATCATGCCAGCGT